>NC_092136.1:45411794-45726294 GCF_043159975.1 Macaca nemestrina
ATCTTTCTAAACTGGCTTCTTGAAGGAGACATTAATTCCTCCTTATTACTTACAATTCAACTCTCCAAAATATCCCAGGTAGCCACATAGTGGGCTGTTCAGAGGAAATTCTGCCCCAATTCTAACTCACCCAGAAGAATCCATTCCTCTGAAACATCTCTCCTCCATGTTTCATACAGCAGGACTGCTTTTCAGTAACCACTTATTCTTCGGCGACTATTTATTGAGCATCTACTCTGTGCCCAGTCCTGTTTAGGTGTGGGGATATAAAAATGAGTCAGGAACAGATCCTGAGGGCAAAGAACTCACTGTCTAGGTGGGATAATGGGAGTACATACAAAAAAACTCTAAGACATGTTTTGTTTTGCTTTTTTTTTTTTAAAGACACTATGCCCCAAAAGGGGTGCAGATAAAATACTGTGGGGGTCCAGAAGAAGAGAGATCAGTTCAATTTTGAAGTGTAGGAAGGAGAGAGGATTGGGTCATGAAGATCCTCTTGAGTTGCATCTTATAAGTTAAGTGGATTTGTCCTTGCTGAGCTTGGCCAGGGGGAGGAAGAGAGCTCTCAGGTGGAGAAACAATCAAAGCAAGGAAATGTGGGATCAAGGCGCATGTTCAGGAACCAAGGGCTTGGCACATACACATCAAGTTCTCAAATAAGAATGAACTCGGAGAAAGGGGTCTTCCTTACCCATAGCCTTAGCAGTCAGCAGGCCTGTTTAGTGTGGCCTTCCTGTTCTTGGTTAAGTACCACAAATGCTTACCTCTTTCCAAAGGGCAGAAAGTTACACTAGGAGTTCTGAGAAGTCAAACCAACATGAGACTTGGTCCTTACCCTCCTAGGAATAAGAGCCCTGCTTTCCAGCCCTCTCCTTCCAATAGTATAGTTTAATTTGCTACTACATTGAAATTATCTCTCTATATTATCATATGTGATATAACCTACCTACATACGTGATTTCAAAAAAGCAATGTGATGTCCTATCAGTAATTTAAAGGAGAAACATAAGGAAAATAATTTATAATAAAACAGAATATATTTCAATATGTAAATGCTTAAGGAAACTTACTCTAATAGTTATGAGAGGTCAGCAATTTTTGTCTATACATATAATCATTGTAAATGCAATAGCTATAAAAGCAAACTGACATAGCTATGTTTTGTGGGGACTCAAATGCCACAAGCAGTGTTGCCATTGGTGGGTGTAATTTTCTGCAATAGTGAAAAACTCTTGGCCCTTTAAAGACCAAACTAAACAAAGTATAATTGTCTTTCAAAATTTTGTTAGCAGTGTTAGTTCCTTCCCTGGAAAGTTCTCTGTGTCAGTTTACGCTATGCAAAAATTATTTAGCGTCTATATGTAAAATAGTATTTGGTTTGAGCCTTGGATAATTATAAACAGGTTTTTAATTTTGGATATCTAGTGGGACATCTGAAGTTCTAACGAGTTGTGGGATGATTCGTTGTCGCCTGGGGCTGTCCTGTGCACTACTCCTGCTGGGTAAATGACAATGGTTCTACCCAGTCAATGTGATGCGCAATCTCTCTACACATATAAATTTCTACAGTGTCTCCTAGGGGCAGTACCACCCCCATTGAGAACCACTAGCCTAGAGTTTAGCTGGGGAGGGAAGGTCTATATCCCAAAGGAAGGTCTATATCACAAAAGACAATTTGTATTATAAGTAACCATTGATTAAATGACAAATTAGCCATTCAGAAGAGACACCAAGTACTCTTCAAAAGAAGGCAAGTCACCATGGGTACAAGTCATCAGGAAAGTCTTCATGACTAAGCATGGTGTCAGAAAAAGTATAGACTGTCAAGTCAGACAAGCCCTGAGTTCAGAATCCTAACTTTGGCACTTATTCCCTATGGGAATTTGGGTAAATAATTTAACCTCTCCAAGCCTCCAGTTTCCCACCTGCAGAATGTGAGCAACGGTACCCACTTTAAAAGGTAAATAGAGGGGATTCAGTAAGATTATATATATAGAAGTACCTGGGAGAATACCTGGTATATGGCAGATGCTTAATAACAGTAGCTAGTATTGGTATAAAAAGAGCAATTTCAGCCAGCCTTTGAAGGATGGCAGGGGTCGGCAAGTGCAAGGCAGGTATAACATGAGCAAAGGCTTAGGGGGAGGAAAACTAAGGTGCGTTTTTGGTCAAACTAAATAGGTAAGTGAGGCTAACAAAGAGGGTAAGAGTGGGAGGCACGATTGGAAAGGTGGGCACATTTAAGAGTGTAAAACCTTAAATGCTTGGCTAAGGAGTCTGGCATTTATTCTTGTTGACTAGAGAGAGTCAGTGAACATGGAGCATTCCTAGACACAACCTAGGTTAAAGCTAACTGCAGACAAACCCAGTGAGAGCTACAGCATCTGCTTCTCAGCTAAGTTACATACCACAGGCTTTTTCTCACAGTGCCCTACACCTCAGCTGATGTGAAATGGGGTGGCCTCGGACTTGAGAGCAGCCTGTCCAGTAATCTGTAATTTATTCTTAAATGCTTCCTTGTGGCTGAATGTGGTAGCTCATGCCTGTAATCCAAGAGCTTTGGGGGGCCAAGACAGGAGGATCACTTCAACCCAGGAGTTGGAGACCAGTCAGGGAAATATAGCAAGACTTTGTGTCTACAAACAAAATGTCAACAATTAGCCAGTCATGGTGATGCACACCTATCATCCTCGCTACTCAAGAGGGTGAGGAAGGAAGATCACTTGAACCCAAGAGTTTGAGGTTGCAATGAGTTATGATCACGGCCATTGCATTCCAGCCTGGGCAACAGAGAAAGACCCTATATCAAAAACAAACAAATAAACAAACACCCCTACCTAGCTTACAAAGTTGAGCTGGAACAATCAGACAATGAGATTGTTCTCTTGGGAATTTGAAAAGAAAAGAGACAGTTGCTAGAGCCAAGCAGACCTGTTGCTGGAGACTTTAGTTGGGGCCATGGGGAAGTCAGGAGGAGGCCAGTTGACAGAGGGCTTGGGGACGGAATCAAACACGGACAAAAGCAAAAACATCATTATGAGAAACTGCATGGCCCCTAGAGAGGCTGAGAGAGTAGCTGCACCCTACCATTTGTACTGTTGGTTTTTTTTTTTTTTTTTTTCAGACGGAGTTTTGCTCTGTCACCCAGGCTGGAGTGCAGTGGCGAGATCTTGGCTCGCTGCAAGCTCCGCCTCCTGGGTTCGCGCCATTCTCCCGCCTCAGCCTTGCAAGTAGCTGGGACTACAGGCGACCGCCACCACGCCCCGCAAATTTTTTGTATTTTTAGTAGAGACGGGGTTTCATCGTGTTAGCCAGGATGGTTTCTATCTCCCGACCTCGTGATCCGCCCACCTTGGCCTCCCAAAGTGCTGGGATTACAGGTGTGAGCCACCGCACCAGGCCAGTTTACGCACATTCTTATAAAAATTCCCCTTTCCTTAAGGTTAGTTTATGATCCTAGATACCCAAACTTCTTTAAGCACACTAGTGTTTATCTCTTCTGGAAATTCATGGATAAAGTGATTCCAATCCTTTAAAAACCTTATGCATATTAATATTTCAACTTTGCGTGTAGCCTAATTGTGGAGGTGATATGCTAAGTTACAATCTATGACACCATAAGAAAGACAAAGAATGGATTCTAATGAAGAATGTGATCATAGAGCTAATGCTTGATGTTCCCTGCCTCAACAAAATTTCCACTAAAATTATCAAAGAAAATCAACTGTGTGGAGTTAAAAATCCACCTTATCCCTGGAAGCTAGGGAATTGTGGCACTCACATGCCAGCAATTTTGCGGAATTTCTGCAGATTATAGCACAGGCAGTACCGAATTGGTGGAGGGACTACCAATACACTGTATGGGGAAATAACACTATCTGAGTTGTAAATGGAAGAAATCCCAGTGAGACCCACATAACAATCTGTAGTTTGCAGCATTTTGTTGGGGGTGGGGTGGGGACAGGAAATCAGTGAAAGGACACATTTCAAGCCTCCTAAAGACTCTAAAGAGGCAGCGTGCTATAATCCTAAAGGAATTAGGGATCCTGTTGCCACAGGCTGTACCTAACACGGATGGATAGTCTGTCAAAGTATGCAGACAATGGCCACAGGTGGTCCCTGGCAAGAGTAGCTCTGCAAGTTAGAGAAGACAATGGGGGCACAGTTAATTCAGACAATCTATTCCAAGGAAGAAACAACTCATACACAAAAGTAAATACTCCGGCTTTGACACTTCTGGTAGCCACTTCCTTCTACTCCATGATCCATGAGAGTGACAGACTGCTGGTTTCCCCTCAGAGCCATTCTATGCCTCTTTCTAAGTAGTGAAATGTTTAGTGGAGCACACAACTGCTTAGAATAAAAAGTGTGTTTCCCAGCCTTCCCTGCAGGTAGGATTCAGCCATGTGACTAAATTCTGGCCAATAGGATGCAAGTGCAAATACAATATGGCAGCTTCCATAAGCTTCCCTTAGTCCCTTCTTCCCCCTTTCCTTCACCCTGCCCCTTGGAATGTGGATATGATGACTGGAACTCTATCATGGACCAGGGGAATAAGGAACACACCCTTATGATGGCAAAACAAAAAGCTAGAGGGAGCCTGCACCCTGAGGGCTTGAAGAGGGCTGCCTTACCAGCTCCAGGTTGATTCTCTCTGGATTTTTAATCTCTAGAAATTTGTTTCTGTTCCATTAAAAATAGTATTATTTCATATCTTTGATACAGCCAAACCTAATTCTGATCCAAAAAATAAAACTATACCAAATCTGAGGTGTTCACTTTCCCCTTTCTCTGAGTTTAAAGAGCTGTATAAAGGTCAGATATAATCATAGAACCTCGATACTCAACAAATAAAATAAACACATCACATTGTAATGATAAACAAAAAGAGAGAATCCCCTGGATACATAAAAATACTCAGCAATTCAAAAGAGGGTTAGTATGAGGAATGAGAAACAAAGGAAAATTGTAGGAATGTCTACAACTTGTATTGTCAATAACCTCTAAAAGCTATTGATCTATAAAACAGGATCAAATTGGTAACAAGAAAAAAATCTGCTTAGAGGAAAGTTTTCTTAAAGAAACCAAACATGGCCAGGTGTGGTGGCTCACGCCTGTAATCCCTGTACTTTGGGAGGCTGAGGTGGGTGGCTCACCTGAGGTCAGGAGTTCAAGACCAGTCTGGCCAACATGGTGAAACCCCATCTCTACTAAAAATACAAAAATCAGTCAGGTGTGGTGGCACACACCTGTAATGCCAGCTACTCAGGAGGCTGAGGAAGGAGAATCGCTCAAACCCAGGAGGTGGAGGTGGCAGTGAGCCGCGATCATGCCACTGCATTCCAGCCTGGGCAACAGAGCAAGGTGGAGGTTGCAGTGAGCCGTGATTGTGCCGCTGCATTCCAGCCTGGACAACAGAGCAAGGAAAGAAAGAAAGAAAGAAAGAGAGAGAGAGAGTGAGAGAGAGAGAGAGAGAGAGAGAGAGAGAGAGAGAGGGAGAGAGGGAGGGAGGGAGGAAGGAAGGAAGGAGGGAAGGAAGGAAGGAAGGAAGGAAGGAAGGAAGGAAGGAAGGAAGGAAGGAAGGAAGGAAGGAAGGAAGGAAGGAAACAGGAATAATGAATTTTAGAATACAATGAAGGCAATAAACAGCAGATAGAGTATTGCAGAAATCTGTGTGCTCCTGGTTATTTACCTTGCTTATTTCAACTTATAACAAGTGCTAAATCAAACTAAATTTGGGCTTTAGAAGCTTCAGTATAAGTCCTAAGTAATGAACTACAACCTAACTTAGTATGTAAACAAACTGAAAACCTAATTTAGGAATTTGCCTTTATATCAAATAGCTGAGGTTCAGCCAATCACAGTAGCTGAGCTTCAGTCAACGATAGGCAGCCGACTGTTCAAACCAGGTTAAATTAAGGCAAACACCAGCTTTAACCAACTAAGCTGTCTCTATACCCCAACTTCCATTTTCTGTATATCACTTTCTTTTCTCTATCAATAAATATAACCTGCACATGTGGTAGGGCAGAGCACTCTGAACTACTTTTGATCTGGACTGTTATTGAGTCTAAAATCACAAATAAAAGTCAACTAAGGTCTGCAAAGTTAGATTTGTTGTAATTTTGTCTTTTTTAACACTATTTTTTCTGAAGCTTACAACACAAATCCTCCATTCTATTCTTTCCAACATTTGGCTTAACTTGTTTCATTATAAATATTAGGTCTATTAGGTATGATCTCCATCAAGTTTTTCTTTATACTTTATACCTCATCTCCACCTGCCTGCATCTTCACCAAAATAACTTCTAAATCTAAGAGAAATATTTATATTCTTCCCTGTCTTAAGGCTAATCCTTTAATCTGCATCCTTGGTCACCCCCTTTTCTGATTTCTCTAAGATCAGGAACTTGTATCTTTCTTTCTCTCCTATATTATAACCCTTTAATCATTTCCCTAGTCCTTTCATGCAAATTATAAATATGCTAAAATTACCTGTTTTTTAAAAAACCCTGCCATTCTTCATCTACCATGGGTACCACATCACCTATCATCTCCTTTCTCAGTCATGGTTCCCAAAAGAACAGGTGATACTATCTCTATTTTCTCATTTCCCTAGCACAGTTTTTAAATTAGTTGCTTTCATTGTTACAAATATTATAAAAATTTTGAAAAATGTAAAAAGATACATAAAATAAATCATCCACAGTTATGTGACTCACTGATTATTACTGTGAATATTTTAGAGATTTTAAAATTCATCCAGTCTTTATATATTAGAATATAAAATTGAATCCTACTGCAATTATAATTTTGTAAGCTTTTCTCATATTATACAGTATTTTGCAATTTTTCTATATCAACTTTTGTCAAAAATGATATTTGTTCAGGCAAAAATGTATACATGAATCTTCATAGCAGCACTACTCACAACAGCCAAAATGTGTAAACAACCTAATTATCTTTTTTTCTTTAAGACCAAGTCTCACTCTGTTGCCCAGCCTGGAGTGCAGTGGTGCTATCTCAGCTCACTGCAACCTCTGCCTTCTGGGTTCAAACCATTCTCCTGCATCAGCCTCCCGAGTAGCTGGGACTACAGGTGCATGCTACCATGCCTGGCTAATTTTTATATTTTTAGTAGAGACGGGGTTTTGCCATGTTGGCCAGGCTGGTCTCTAACTCCTGACCTCAAATGATCCACCTGCCTTGGTCTCCCAAAGTGCTGGGATTATAGGTGTGAGCCACTGTGCCCAGCCAACAACCTAATTATCTATCAGCTGATGAATGGACAGACAAAATGCCGTATAGACATACAATGGAATACCATATTGTTCAGTCATAAAAGGGAAGGGAGTACTGATACATGCTACTACATGGATAGAACTTAAAAACATTATGTTAAGTGAAAGAAGCCAGACACCAAAGATCACACATTGTGTGATTCTCTACATAAGAAATGTCCAGAATAGGCAAATCCGTAGACAAAACGTAGATTAATTGCTGCCAGTAGATAAGGGGTGGGGGGAAAGGAGTAACTGCTTAATGGATATGGGGTTTCCTTTTGGAGTGATTAAAATATTCTGGATCTAGATAATGGTGGTGATGGCACATTAGGTTATGTATATTTTACCACAATAAAAAAAATGATATTCAGTGACTACAACAGATAACATTGTATGGCTATGCTATAATTTACTTATTTTCTCTATTGTCTAAATTTTAATTTATTTAAATTTTGCTTTTAGCCTATTACAATAAAGTTATTTTTCATTAAATCTGACTCAGAATATAATTATCACTGTTAATTTGATGCATATGCTTTTATTAGATTGAGGAAACATTAATCTATTCCTAATATTCCAGGAATTTTAATCAGAAATAAGTGCTGAATTTTATCCAGCACCTTTTCATTACCCATTGGTTGAAATAATTATTTAATTATGTGACCTTCTGCCATGATATATTTTATTTGTATATTTCCTTATAGTAAACTGCTCTTGCATTTCTGTTATATATCTTACTAAGTCATAATGTACTGTTGAATTCTATATATTAACATTTTACTTCAGACTCGTCTATCTATATTAAGAAAGAAGATGATCTACAGTAGTGTTTCCATGTGTAGGTGTCTCAGGATATCTGCCAAAGTCAAACAGATTTAGAAAAATTTGGGTAAATTCATTCATTAAAGTTCCTCAGATCCTTTAACATGCAAATGTATATTGTGAATCTTCAAGGGAAAGATACAGTGTGAGAATTTCCCACATTTATTTGACCATAGACACATTTTTCAAGTCCTATCTGTTAATGGAACAGAGTTCCCTAATGTGGAAGTGTGCTCCACAGAATGTCATTAGGAACCTGGCTATATTTTTGGGGACTAAATTTGAACATACTATGTTTAATTTATAAGATAAGTTGGCCATCTCTTCATCTTTTCCTGTACTTCAAAACATACAAATTTCCTGCCCCTTTCCAAATACAATTTTCCAGAGTTCTGTCTCTTAATTTTATTAAAGAACTACTAGGGTCTATCTATAAATTCAGTCACTCTGCTCTCTAATTTGGTGATTTCTGTTTCCATCTTTATTATTTCCATCTGTATCCATCCGTATCCTATCAGGAAAACAGAAACCATAGCAGTTATGTGGCCAGAGAAAATGTAACATAAGGAATGAGTGAAATAACGATCAGAGGGCTGAAAATTGAAAGGGGACTCAGGTAACACAAAGGTAGTAAATACTGGAAACAGCTCCTACCCCTGGGGAAACAAAGGACAGAGCTTGGGCTTTTAGAATCTGAATCTTGGAGAAGGGAGCCTGCAAAGTCAGGGCCCAGTCTCTGAGGAGGAGGGCCTGCTCTCTGGCTGTTGCTAGCATCTTTTGAGGGGACATTGTGGAAAGCATCAGGATGCTGGAACCAATGTTGCTGCCATGGTCAAGAACTGTTGCCAGGGTGGTATAAAGAGGAACAGCAAGCAAACCACAGAAGCATATCCCTCTTCCTCTTCCACTTCCCAGTCCCCCTCTAATCCTTCCTAATTGGCACCTGGCTAGCAAAGGAGGAATGTGGCTTGCAGGTTCCCAGCCTCAACACCACATGGCAGGTATAGATGGATGGGCTTGGAGTTGAAGACCAGAGCTTAATGGCCTGCACACCTTCCTTTTTCACTTTTGTTTGTTCTTTCCTCTGCATTTTTTTTTGCATAGTTTTTATTGAAATACAATTCACATGCCAAAAAATTCACCCTTTTAAAGTATGCAGTTCAGTGGTTTTTAGTATATTCACAATATTGCATAAACATTGCTACTATCTAATTCCATATTTTCATCACTCCATAAAGAAACTCCATACCTATTAGCGGTCATTTCTTTTTCCCCACTGCCCCCACCCAGCCTCTGGCCATTCCTAATCTACCGTCTGTCTCCACAGATTTGCCTATTCTGGACATATAAATGAAATCATTCAGCATGCAGCCTTTTGCATCTGGCTTCTTTCACTTTAGCGTAATGTTTCCAAGGTTCATCCGTGTTGTAGCATGTATTAGTACTTCATTCTTTTTGTGGGTGAATAATATCCATTTATGTCAATATATAGCATTTTATTTATCCATTCATCATGATTCATCTTTTGTGTTTTTTGTCTGCTTAAGAATATGATATCAATATATTTCACAGTAATTTTGTCTCTCAATTTTTCTTTATAGTTTCTGGTTAGTTGACCCATAAAAATGATTATCCATTCATTGTGAGTGGATAAATGAAATGTTGCATATTTATATAAATGGATATTATTATTTTGTTTCTACTTTTTGGCTATTATGAATAATACTGCTATGAACATTTGTGTACAAGTTTTTGTGTGAATTTAGGTTTTCAATTCTCTTGTGTATATACTCTTTTATTATTTATTTAGTTATTTATTTTTTTGAGACAGGGTCTCACTCAGGCCAGAGTGCAGTGGTGGGATCATGGCTCACTGCAGCCTCCACCTCCCAGGCCAACGTGATCCTCCTGCTTCTGACTCCAAGTAGCTGGGACCACAGGTATGTGCCCCATACCCAGATTTTTTTATTTTTTATTTTTGTAGAGACAGTGTTTCTCTATGTTGCTTGGGCTGATCTCCAACTCCTGGGCTCAAGCGATCCTCCCACCTCTGCCCACAAAGTGCTGGGATTGTAGGTGTGAGCCACCGTGCCTGGCCTCTTTCATTTATTCTTAAACATAATGTTTCATGTAATTATTGGTTGTGTTTAAAAGCTGATCTCTTTAAGATCATTAGTCTTGCTTGGTACAACTTTCCCACATCTGATAGAGTTTGATATGCAGTGTTTTCATTTACACCTCTTTCTAAATAGTCATTAGTTGGAGGGTTTTTTTTTTTTAACCCAATGATTATTTAGGAGAGTATTTTAAACTGCATATAAAACTTACGTTAAAATTGTATAGACCACTTAAAGCTATTTGGAGTATGTTGAGCTTTTCTTGGCAGCCTAGTGTATTTTCAATATTTTATAAGACCCATGGTTGCTTAAAAAGTTTTGTTATATACATTTTTCTAATTTTATTCTGCAGATTTTTTCCTGGTTGATATAAGAAAATGATATCAATATCTTTCACAATAATTTTATCTCTCAATTTTTCTTCATAGTTTACCTAATTTCAGCTTTAGGTGTATTCACCCTTGGTTAGTTGATGCACAGAAATCTTTGACTATTAATTCTTCCTTGTGAATTAATTTATTAATTATATATTCAATTTAATACTTTTTAAATTTTGAACACATGCTAAACAAGGGAATAAGCATGCTTTTGCTCATTCTCTTTTCTTCCTAGATTACTTTTGCAGTTGTTTTCAGTATGAAAACAACTATTTTTGTGGAAATCATTCAGTGTTAATTCTAAGTTTACTTTTGTCCCAGAATATTTCCTCTCATGTTCCAGTCAGGGTATCCAAAATGCTTATATTATTTAGTCATTGGGGAAAAGACAGAAGAGTGATTATGTTTTGGATAACTGCCTAAAAAAACAAAACCTAAAAATACTGAATGCTTATTTAACATTTCTACACACTAACATCTGTTTTTAAAGCCCTACTTATATTAAATGATTTAATACTCACAGAAAGATGCTGACCTGACACACTTAACCACTTCATTCCCCGACTCTGCACACCCGACCACCATCTCCGTCTTTGGCAGTGTCTCCTCCTCTGTCCCCTGCTGGGAAGTCAAGTTCATATAGCATGACATGGCAGTACTCATCACAGTGATGGGAATAGGGCTAACGGGAATAGGGCTGGGCCTCTGACCCTGGGTAACAATCCGTAGATTAGGCCGAATCATTTATTTATATATTTTGAACAAGAGACATTGAGACATTAGAGGGGTAGGGGCACTTGTATAGAAAGGCTATGTGGAATCTGTTCTGGGAAGCCATTCCCAACCTCAGGAAGGTTGATGATGCAGCCTGTGAGAGGCTGAACCAAATGCAAAGAGAGATGCAGTGTCAGAGGCCACATGGCTCCTGAGACAGAGGACAACAGAATTCCTACAAGGCTGAACTATATTTCCTATATATTGTTACTGGGAGATATCCTTGCCTTCTTTTGATAATCCCTTTTAACTTTTACTGGTTTTGGTGTCCTTCTCTTTCTTAGATGAGCCCTGATTAAAATAGAGCCAAGATTAAAATGTTATTTAACTAGCGAAGATAGTATGGCAAAGTATATTTTCCAAAGGTAGACACCATAATATCCCCCATACCACATGCTCTTCTAGAACCTTGCTATTTCTCAGATAAGAGTCTGAGAGTCTATGTCCTCTCCCATTGAGACTCGGTAGCTCTTAATAATTGTATTGCCCAATGCAGTACGGTGGAAATGGCGCCATGTGACTTCCAAGGCTAGATCATACAAGTGGATATTATGGTGTCTATCTTTGGAAAATACACTTTGCCACACTATCTTACATAGCTAAGTAGGGACATTTGCTCTTGGAACCCAACACCATGTTGTAAGGAAGCCCAAGTAGTTAGTGGAGAGGTCCGTGGAGAGGTCCATGTAGAGAGAAATGAGGGCTCCAGGCCCAAACCCAGCTGACAACCAGCATCAACTTGCCAGCCAAGTAAATGAGCCATTTTGAAAGTGTATCTTCCAGTCCTGAGTTAAGCTGTCCCAGCTAATGCCACTGGAATCATAGAATCATAGATGGAGTTGTTCCTAACAAGTTCTGCTCTAATTGCAGATTCACGAGCAAAATAAATGATCACTGTTGTTTTAAGCCACTAAGTTTGGTGGGGGAGGGGGCTTTTTCCTGCTTTAGGAATTTATAAGTAATATAAACACCACATTAAACTATAGTCATCAATTAATATACAGCTATTTCTTAGCGGGGATCTATAAAAATTGGACTTGGGGAAAGTTATTTTAAGATGGAGAGGCAGGGAACAAACAATGAGGAAAAGAGCTACCTTGCAGTCACCCATAGTGCATTTTGATACCTAGAGGGCAGATTACTAAAGAAATGGATGAAAAAAGGAAGAGAGGATGGAGGGGAGGACGACTTTGGTTTCTTTCCCTATGCTCCGCAGAAATCTCATGAGCAGCTTGGAGGCTGCGGTGGAGGTGGTGCTGGGAATGCATGAGATGCTGGCATGAACTGTAGACTCCTCAGGAGTATATCCTGCTCTTTATTCCTTGTGGTTTCCCCAGAGGCTGGCACAATGCCAGCCACATAGTAGATGCTTAATACATATTTCACATTAAAGAAATAAATGGAAATTCCATGGTGTTCTGGTCAGAATCTTTGTTTATAAAGAATAAAAACTCTGGCCGGGCGCGGTGGCTCAAGCCTGTAATCCCAGCACTTTGGGAGGCCGAGAGGGGCGGATCACGAGGTCAGGAGATCGAGACCATCCTGGCGAACACGGTGAAACCCCATCTCTACTAAAAAAAACTACAAAAAACTAGCTGGGCGAGGTGGCGGGCGCCTGTAGTCCCAGCTACTCAGGAGGCTGAGGCAGGAGAATGGCGTAAACCCGGGAGGCGGAGCTTGCAGTGAGCCGAGATCGCGCCACTGCACTCCAGCCTGGGCGACAGAGCGAGACTCCGTCTCAAAAAAAAAAAAAAAAAAAAAAAAAAAAGAATAAAAACTCTGTCAAATTAACTTAGGTAAAAGTGAGTTTAGTGTGCAGATAAAGGTGAATTGCCTATAACCCAACTGTTCAATGTAGAGCAGGGTCTTGTGAGAACAGAAAGAATATTTATATTTTTCCCTCTGCCTGGAGCCATGGGCATCTCTTACCTTGGCTCCTTTCTCCATGTCTAATCGACTTTTCCTCTTTACAGGTCAGCTTCCTCTGCCAAGCTTTTAGTTTATTTTTTCCCCAAATTCTACTTGCTTTGGAGAACCATAGGTATGTTGGAGAACCCCAACATACCTACTACTCCATGACCAAAACTAACTGGCTCTCTCAGCCTAAATTTCAAACTCCTGCGAGAGAGACTTTAATTGGCTAAGTTGGGGCTTGGTGTCCCCATGAGTCTAAGCAGTTGTGACCAGGCTGGAGTCATGCAGTTCTTTGGGCTTCCTCTTCTAGACTGTGAGTGAGACAAGTTTCTAAGATGGGGCATTGTTGAGGAGGAAATAGTGAGGCTATGACATGGGTAAGCACAGAGTTAAGAGGTTTGCATTCCACCTTCCAAAGCTTTGCTACAATCTATGGTCCTATGAAAATGCCTTTAGGATATAAAATACCACCATTGCCACAGAAATCCCATCAGCAAGATGCTTCCACTGCCCATCTGTTTTTCAAGCCACAATGTAAGCCTCAAGGAAGGAGATCAGGCTACAGGGTGAACCACGCGGTGATGACTCATGTTGTCCAAGATTCCCTATGCTTCTAAAAATTAGTATCCCTAGATCCATGAGCACTCTCAGGTTAAACAATTAGATCCACAGGCAGCTAATGATTAAGATTCAGCATCCCTCCCTGATTGAGAAGTGCAAATACCAATCCTCTTTCTGAAATTTCCAGCATTCCAGTCTTCTAGCAACCTATATAGAAGCATACAGGAACCAGGATGTCAATTTGAATCAATCAACTGTGTTGAAGCAGGAAAGCAAACAGTTGGTTTCTGTAGAGTCCACCTTAGGTTGATTCTGGATGGGTCTTCAGACTTTCAAAGGTCCCCTAGTGGTCTGAAGGGGGCAAAGCCAAACCTCCAGCCCCATCTTCTTGAAGAGTAGCTTGCAATGGACAAGAACCTGGTTAATTGACTTTTTATCATTTGGGCCACATACAAGTGTTGAACACACATCGAGTTACAAACACATTTTCTAGGCCACACATCAAGTTGGCCCAGAATAAAAAAAAACAAAAAAACAAAAAACAAACAAACAAAAAACTTAAATGTGGTACATTTTAATACTTGCTTGGACATGTCTTTCTGATAACAGCTGATCAAAATTCAAGTTGGACAGTTTAAAAAAATAGCATTTTCTTCATTCTGAAATTCTGCACAGTGTTCTAATTAGTGTGATAACAAGACCCTCTAAAGACATAATGTGGCTGAACTTTTTATATTTATGAGTGGCAGCCCCTCATGTCAAGTTTATATCGTATTAGTTTCCAAAATGTCTACAATCCAGTGCTCTGTTTCTAAACACTTAGTCTGAGATGGGGTTAAGTGCTGAAATAAGTTCTTGCTCCAAGATACTTTTTTAAAAATTCTTTTTTAAATCTTTAAAGGTCCAGGCTGTTGGTTAACTGAGAGAAAGCCAGGGTTGATTGACAGTATCTGTCAGAGGCAATGAACTGCACTTCAACGATGCTTTTATGCCGGCGTGTCAAGTTGTTCAACTGTGACCCTTCCATCTGTTCCAGCTAATCTGAAAGTCATTTAGACCCGCTTCCCCATTCATTTGAAACACAGCACATTCTCCTGTTAACACACATATGCAAAGTTGTCCGCTGTCAGCAACCTAAGGAGTTTTTTGAAAAGTCTCACTTACAACATCTGTATAAACATTTACACAACAGAAAATCCATGTATTGACTATTACTGCCTCCCTAACTTAATTTTTTCAGACATTTCTAAGTATGGGGTCAATTTGGACGCACATTTAGAAGTTTAACTCCTCAAATTATTTTTTAAGCAGGTATGGTCACTTGACTTTGATATTTGAAAAAAAGAATCATTCTGTATTCCATGTATTAAGCCTTCTTAAGAATACACAATCTTATTTTCAAGGATTCAGTTAAAATTGAAAATGCTTGCATACTTTGGGGTTTTTTTTCAAGCAAACTTAGGAGCAGATAGTCAAGTTCATTGTATCTACTGAATCAGAATCTCCGGGGTGGGGTTCTGAGAATCTGTATTTCAAAAAGTACCCCAAGTGATTTTGTGAATCAACGAGGCTCAGAAATAGCTGATCAGATTTATTTACACCTTAATAAAATGCCTCCTACTTCATGATTCTATTTTCTTATTCATATGACTCATACGATCCCATTGAATACATTTCTTCACAAAAGGTAAAAAATATAACAAAAACAAGAAAACTTATTTAGGTGATTTCCATGAATGTTTCCTTGTGTTACTTGTAAACTGAGATTGTATTTGGATGTAATACAAAAGCATTTATATTAAATAAATAAAGACCTCCTTTGGTCCAGAACTAAAAATAATTGCTTTGCTCTATTTTAACCTGGTTCCTTCCTATACTTTGTCCGGATTTACATTGTATTGCTCAAGTATCCTCAACCCTGACACTGAATCTCTGTGTGACCTTGAATGAGTTATTCTTATCTCTTAGTTTGTATGAAGGAGTTAGAGAAGATGATCTCTAAAATTCCTTATAACCCTGACATTCTCTGGGTATCTAAAACAAATTTCCTCAACGATAAAATCACCTCCAGCTTTGAACATTATCTCCAACCACACAAAATCAGAGCCCACAAAGGTACAAGTTTATCAAGATATTTTAGAAAATAATTCAGAGGTATAGGAGCTTAAGGGACCACCTTTGTGAAATCTTCGTAGAACTTAAATGTACACCTCAAGTTCCAATAAAATTTTTATTGACCTATTCACAAAATCCTCCACTCTGTTCTTTGAGGTTATATTTATAATCTCCAGTGATTCATTACATTTGTCCCTCCATTTCCCCACCTCCTCTTCATTTTTGTCTTTAGCCCTCTTGGTGCAGTCAAAAACACATAAAAGACTTCTGATGAGGTGTGTGAACTTGAACAAACAAGTCATTTAACCTTCCCAAGCTTTAGTTATTTTCATGTGTAAGATGGAAATAATATCTGCTTGAGTACTAAAGGAGGTAAGTGAATGTGAAAGCACTTTCTAAGCTTTAACTTGTAGAGATGTCATTATCATTGTTTATTATAATACTTCTAGTGCTGCTGCTGCTCATAAATTGATCTTCTGTATTGTGAATAAAATGCCTTCTAATAAATTACTGTTTTGGATGCCTACGGAAAAAAATGATAGGGAATCTCAGACATATATATCAAAAGGCATGTATATTAAAATGTTTAAAAACATTCATAACTTTTGGCACAGAAATTTTATTTCTAAAAACATATCAAAATATGTATCCTATATTTTACATAAGGACATCCATAAAAACACTGTTTATAATAGCCCCCATTAAAACCAATCCGATATCCATGAGTAAATCGTTATCTAGCCATCAATGAGATACTGTGTGGCCACTCACTATGGTGTTTTGGAAAAATATTTAATGACTAGTAGATGCTCTTATTATGTTGCAAAGAATAAAAATAAAGCAAGATACAAATTTACTTTTTTACCTTTTTTTTTGTTGTTGAGTCTCACTCTGTTGCCCAGGCTGGAGAGCAGTGATGTGATCTCAGCTTACTGCCACCTCTGCCTCCTGGGTTCAAGCGATTCTCCTGACTCAGCCTCCCGAGTAGCTGGGATTACAGGTGCACGCCACCAGGCTCAATTAATTTTTGTATTTTTAGTAGAGACAGGGTTTTACCATGTTGGCCAGGCTGGTCTCCAACTCCGGACCTCAAGTGATCTGCCTGCCTTGGCCTCCCTAAGTGCTTGGATTACAGGCATGAGCCACCGCGCCTGACTCAAACTTACATTTAAGTTTGTATCTTATTAAGTATTGTAACGTTACAGTGAAATATATTCCCTAAATATATCTCAAACAAAGAAAAACAACTGAGACATATTGAAGTATTTACAGTGGTTGTCAGCAATGGCAGTATAGATAACTTATGTTTTCTTTGTACCTCTGAGTTTTCTAAATTTTCTTCTAAAAATATATATTTTTAAAACCTGCAGTACTTGCTCCTCTCTCAAATTCAAGTCATAAATACATTCACCCAAGGAAAACATTTTTAGTATCTCCTGTGTATCTTTGTGCATTTTTGTACTATGTTGGACACAGTGGAGACACAGAAATATATATAATATGTTAGGCTTTAAGGCACTTACACTCTAGAGGGAGAAATTGTTCCTTATACCAAGAAATGCAGTAATGTGAAAAGGGTCCTTAGAACAGAACAAATGAAATGCCATAGAAGTTAACAGAGGAAGTTTCTATGAGGATGTGAAAGTTAAGCTATTTATCAAATCCCTTAAGAACTGCTATTGAGGTAATGAACAATTGATAGGACTATTTTCATCTAGTAAGAGTCTGCATAGACTATACCTTCTCACTGGAAAATGGGTAGTATTTTAGCTTTTATTCACTGAATGTCTCCTATCAAATTAAGGCCCAACCTGATGAGCCCCTTATTTTCCCAAAGAACTGATAAAAGTGAATTTATCAACAATTCATTGTTACGAAGTAAGATATCTAAGAAAGGATTTGAGGAGTCTTCAAATAACAGGTCATTCAAATCATATGAGGGCACCTGGGTTCATCTTATGATACTTACTCAGTCCCCTAAACTCAGAAGCAAGACTTTATATGGAAATGAGCAGGAGCTAAGGTGAGGAGGCAAAGAACACTTTCCATCCAGTTCCAAACTGCCTAGCTAGGGGAGAAAATAAATAAATTATAGCTGGAGTCTATAATGGTTGACCTCACAGTAGAAATACAAATAAAATTGTCCACATAACTATCCCATCTTCCACCTTCAACAGCACCATTTTCTATTGGTGAATAAATTGGGGATAGATTATTCCACTTGGATGAGCACTTCTATATCTAAAGCATGGGCCATGAATTCAGGTGCTTACGGCAGCCAGGGCAGGCAATATAGATGTGTGAACTAGATGGGTATTAGACCCTGATACCACAGTAAATTGGAGAGTATGCCTCACCTGGAGGTGTACTAAAGTATACAAAGCACCATACCAAACATTTGCTTCCCTATATCATAGCTAGTTTGTTCCTATACAGAGTGGCCCACAGAAGACATATGCATCAACACACTATTCACAGTTCCAGATAAGAGCTATCAATTTCTCCACGAATGCAAGCATTCACATCCTGGAAATGATTCATTTTCAATGAGAAAGCTAGAACAATGAGAAGCTGAAAAACAGCTCAGTGTGACCAGAGAGTCAAGAAGAGCTTAAATCTTAAGTCAAGAAAAGTAAATGGTGAGGGAAGTTACACCCTACCTAAGGAACTGCATGAGGAGCTGCTGGTCTTCTTCTGATGCCCCCAGATGATATGACGAATTGCTTCATATCAGTGGTTCTCACTGGGGCAATTTTGCCCCAAGGGCCATTTGGGAACGTCTGGAGACATTTTTGGTCATCACAGCTGGGGGATGGGGGCAATGTGACTGGTACCCAGTAGATAGAGGCTAAGGATGCTGCTAAACATCCTACAATGCACAGGACAGTTCCCACAAGAAATAATGTCAGCATCACAAAGGTCGAGAAATCCTGTCCCATGCTCATGGCCAATGGGTGTCAAGGGTAACACATTGCTACACTGAATCACAGAATTATATATTTGCATGTTTCTTCATTTCTAGGAGTGATCCTAGAACGCGTTTCAGAGGCTGTGGCAGACTGATGGTAGAAATGTTGAGGCAGGAAGCCCTTTGTTACCAAATCAATCCTACCTCCACAATTGTGATTCAGCAGGTTGTCACAAAGTTTCCACAACAGAGTCTCCTGCTCCCAAACTTTCCAGGCCTCCCTACTGCCATCAAGATGAAGATTATGCTTCTCAGTGTACCTTCCAAGGCATCTCATAATCTGATTATATCCTGTGCTGCCAGCTCCATCTCTAGTCAACACCTGCCACCTGTTCCAGACCTAGACTGTCTTGCCTTCTCCCAAATCTGGCTTTTTCTTCACACCTCCATGCCTTTGCCCATGGAGTTCCCTCTGCCTCAACTGTCCTCTCAGCTCCACTCCCCTTCCCTGATTTTGCCAAATGTAAAACCTCATTCATCCTTTTAGACCCAGTGAAAATGTTATACCCTCTCTATCCCCAGGAACCAGGTAGAATGAACCACTTCTTCCCATGTCTTCTATGGCATTTTGTGCTCACCTCTGTTGACCTACTTAGCACTTACCATCACGTGTTTAGTTTCAGACTGTGCCTGGCACTATGCCTGGCACAGGCTAACCCTCAAATCTTCCCTAAACTTAGTTTAATTGAATCCTACTGCACCGTAGTTCTTTAGCGCTCAGCATTCATTCAATCATTCATTCATCATTCATTCATTCATTTTTGGACACTCACTATGTATTAGGCATTAAACAGGCCATGTGGTCTCTCATGGGGCAGAAGTTCTATTGGGGGAGATAGATAATAAAGCCAATTCTGAGGTGAGAAATGGACTCCACAGGCTTCCTGACCATCAGCTGCCTCATCTCTGTTTGAACTCTCTCTGTGATGAGAAACTCACTTTCTGAAGAAATCTAATCCACAGCTGTAGACTCAGACTCTCCTTTGATTGAGCCCCTGTACCTTCTACAAATGGATCCCAGGTCAGCTCCCTGCAGCCATGCAGAACAAGCCAGCTTGCTCTTCCTCATGATGATGCTTTGTGGATTTGAAGATGGATCTCTAGGCCCTCACTTCCTTCAGTAATTCTCACACGCCATGGTTCAGACTGCTGACTGCTATCATATCGCTCCTACTCCTTTGGGGGTCTCCCAGAATCTCTAACCCTATAATTGTGATCATTGCCATAATAGCCAAGATATATTAAGCATTTACTATTAGCCAGGCATTGTGCTAAGATTTTTTTTTTTTTTTTTTTTCAAAACAGAGTTTCGCTCTTGTCGCCCAGGCTCACTACAACCTCCACCTCCCAGGTTTAAGTGATTCTCCTGCCTAAGCCTCCCAAGTAGCTGGGACTACAGGCATGTGCCACCATGCCTGGCTAATTTTGCATTTTTAGTACAGATGGGGTTTCACCATGTTGGTCAGGCGGGTCTGGAACTCCTGACCACAGGAGTGATCTCAGGACCACAGAAGTGACCACAGCCCTGCCTCAGGCTCCCAAAGTGCTGGGATTTCAGGTGTGAACCACTGCACCCCTCCTGTGCTAAGTTTTTTAAAAGTCTTTTTTTTTTTTTTTTTTTTTTTGAGACGGAGTCTTGCTCTGTAGCCCGGGCTGGAGTGTAGTGGCCGGATCTCAGCTCACTGCAAGCTCCGCCTCCCGGGTTTACGCCATTCTCCTGCCTCAGCCTCCGGAGTAGCTGGGACTACAGGCGCCCGCCACCTCGCCCGGCTAGTTTTTTGTATTTTTAGTAGAGACGGGGTTTCACGGTGTTAGCCAGGATGGTCTTGATCTCCTGACCTCGTGATCCGCCCGTCTCGGCCTCCCAAAGTGCTGGGATTACAGGCTTGAGCCACCGCGCCCGGCCTAAAAGTCTTATCTCACTTAATTTTCATAACAATTCTATGAGGTGAGTCCTATTATCTCCATTTTACAGATGAGAAATCTAAGGCCAAGAAGAATAAATAACTTGCCTAGGTTTATACAGTTGTTAAATGATAGGGTTGGGATTCATACCCTGAACTGAATTCATAACTATTATATAACACTGCTTTTATGGTCTGTGCAAGGGGTCTTTTATTACACCTGGAACTTGGGTAATAACTCTACATCATATTGCATTTTTACAGATGACCGCACAATCCTAGCGATTCATTCACTTGCATCTTTTTCAATCATGGTACTGCTAAGGTCCCCAGTTCAGTGCCTGGCACGACTCGGTATCAATAAATAGTTTAAAAAAAAAAAAATCAGGTACATCTTCTAGCCATACCTGTCCTTTTTTTTGTTTTATCTTGCCCAAGTACAGGACTTCACATTTATGCCTGAAATATTTAACTTTGTCAGATCCAACTCCTGGCTTTAGACTGCTGTAGTAGGCTGAATAATGGCAACCCAAAGATATCAGGACCTAATTCCTAGGACCTGTAATATTATCTAAGTTGGAAAAGAGTCTTTACAGATGTGATTAATTTAAGGATCATGTGATGAAGAGATCACCCTAGATTATCTGGGTGGGAATTAAATGCCATCACAAATGTCTTATAAGGGGGAGGCAGCAGGAGATTTGGCACACAGAAAGAAGAGGTGTGGGCGATGTGACCAGGGAGGCACATGTTGGAATCAGGCTGTCATAAATCAAGGAATGCCAACAGGTACCAGAAGCTGGAAAAGACAAGGAAGAGATTTTCCCTTGGAGCCTCCAGAGGGAGTACAGCCTTGCTGATACCTTGATTTTGGCTCAGGGCAATTGATTTCAGTTTCCAGTTTCTAGTACTATGAGAGAATACATTTCTGTAGTTTTAAGCCACCATTTCTATATAATTTGTTACAGCACTACAATGAACTAATACAAACACTGAGTAGTTTTGGATCCTATAATCCAATGAATTAATTGTATCTCCCCAACTTTAAGCCATCAGCAATGTAAAAGATCTTGATCATGTCTTCTATTAAATACATATACTGTAGAATCATGTAACTGCCAAAATGTAGACCAGATGCAAGACCACAGGCATTGTCAGCCCAGGCATTGTCAGAATATGTTTGTAGGATGCTAGTTTCACAGTAGGAATTACCACACAAAAGAAGCTTCATGGTTTAGCAAGGAAGTTTGGAAAACACTGGGTTGAAAACATTTGAAAAAGTTTCCCTACTACAGGACTTCTCAGAGCCTTTAGTATGCTAATGCACGCTGTGAATGTCCAAGTAGGCATGTGGTCTGGTATGTTTCCCAAGCTTATTTACTCATATTCATTTTACCCTTGGAAAAAGCACTTCTGCAAACACGTCTTGCAAAGACCACAGTTAAGAGAAAAATATGTCTGGAAGTCCAAAGCAATTGCTTTGCGGAAATCCACTGGTGGTACTACATTCAGGACTATAACACAGGTCTCCTAACATTGTGTCCAGCATTCCTTCTACTAAACATGGTGAACATCCAAAAAGGAAGTACTGAATGTCACCTTTAAAATAAAGAACAGGGATTCTCCAAAGACAACTTTATTGAAAGGATTTTTTTTTTTTTTGCAGCGAGTTAACAGCTTATAGAATATAGCAGTGAGATATGAGAAAGGGTGATTTTTTTTCCTATCTTTTGTTATTGGCATTGACCCTGAAGGTCCTTAGTCCTTTGCAGCAGCTTAAGGGGCTTAGATCAAGGGCAGATTTTGAAATTGAATTTATTCAGATTAAGCAAAACCTTCAGTGAGAGGATTTACTCCCCACAAGCTGTTGCCAAGTTGAGGCTGCCCAGGCCAGGCCCATTTTCCTGAGTCACAATCGACCTGTTTCCAAACTGCTGGCAGTATACGGGCAACCAGTTGCCCCAGGACATTAAACATTCAGAGCTTCCTCAGCCTGCTGGATCATTTTCTATCTCTCCAATATTTTTAGACAGGCTTTTTGCAGGCTGCAGATTTTATAACAATTGTACAGGAAGATGATCCTTGGGATAGTAGCCAGAGATTCAAAGTTTAGAAAAATGCTCCTTCCTTATCAGCTGCCAGTTGACAAATCACAGTGAGATTACTTTTGGCAAGGAGGATATTTTCCCATAACATTCTAGAAGACAGAGTGCAGTCGGGAGCCCAGCGTTACAAATAGTTGTTTGGGGATTTTTCTTTCAATGCCATATTCTCCTGTTTTACCAGCAGACACTACCTTTATTCTTCAAGTCTGAAAAACTGCCACTGATTTTGAGAGATCTGTGTGTGGCAGAAATAATGGTTGCAGAGCTATCTCTCAGAGTGGATGTCCTGCTTCTGGGAGGCAGCATTATCCACCTTCTATTAATAGTTCGAACCTGCTTTGCTTTAAGACCTAGCATTTGGAAAGCCTTAAGTCTCAAGTTTTGTTCTTTCGTGTCTATATTTTAAATGTAGCTTTTATGGATATGTTTCAAAAGTAATGCGTATTTCTTTTAGAAATGTTGAAAATACAAGAAAAGCATAAAGACAGAAGTTAAAATCTCCTCTCTTCTTGCCACTAAGAGATAAAGGTCATTAACACTGTAGGCTCCTTTTAGAGTTATTTAAGAATATCTCAGCAGGATGCTGATGAGGGCAAACTTTGAGATTAGTCCCTCTAATCCCCATAAAATGGAAGGTAGTCTGTGTGGTTCAGCTCTGTATCAAGCACAGAGAGAATCACCTATAATTCACTGAGCTACTATTTTTTAAAAAAAAATTTATAGTTTGTGAAACTGGATGGAGTCTGTAAACCCCATGAATAGATGAGGAAACTGAGAATCAGAGAGTGGCTGACTGTCCCGATCACCCGGCATTTCAGTAGTAGAGTGGAGGGTATGAAACTCTTCTGATTCTCATTTAGTGTAGTTTCCCTCATTTTAACAGCTGTCTCACTACAGAAAGAATTCTAGTTATAAGATTCCATTTGAGTAAGAACATTTGGCTATGTCCGCAAAGCACGGGCAATTTTCATGCACCAATTGGGCATTATGGGGAAAGAAATGATCTCCACATTAATCCAAATTTCTAAACACCTAAAGGTGAGCTCCTTTAAGCCCAATGACTTTTATCTTAACTTTAACACATTTCAGTGAAAATTATTCTAAATATACCTTTTGAAGGTCAGGCACACAGTAACATTTAACAGTTTCTTGATGACTCAAAATTATAAGCATCAGTTTTTATTCTGTGCTATAATACAGTGAGACCTTCTGGGACTGGTAAATCATGAAACCCTGAACTGCTCTAGACCGCTAAGCTTTTATAGTTTTATGTTTGCTTTATATGGATTTTCTGTCTCTGCCTGCACAATCAAGCTGTCAGCTCTTATTTCTTGCTGCGTCCAGTATGTCCGAGATCTTCTGTTTATTTGTTTCCCATCTGCTATGCTGCTTCTAATCTGTATGTGCGGGGGAAGCAGATACTCATGTTTGTTAGAAGCATTTGTAATGTAAGAGTAAGTAGGTTCTGAGTGAGAATTGAGGGTCATAAAATTAGTGAGCAGACTTAGGGACATATATTTTGGTTACTCAGAATCCTCGTTATTTTCTTTTTAGATTGGCAAATAAATGATGTCTACATAAATGATACAGGACAGTACTTTAAAAAATAGGCATAAAAAATGCAGACATCCTTTGCTTATTTACATACATCAGTCTTTCCTTGGGAAGAGAACCAAATCTCCAAGCAACAGAGTGGTTCCCAGGTTTTTTAAGTTATTTCTTTCATTTCTTTTAGATTTCTAACATCACTTTCCAACTTAAAAGTGGTATTTTCTAAACTCAAATAGAGGGTAAATGGAAACTCAGCCAAGGTATCACTCATGAGAGACTGGCAAGTACGGAGGACATATCTCTAAACATTGAGGCTGCTTCTTTCCCTAGCAGCTGTTATCTTCCCTCTGCCAATGTTTTCATTTCTTCACTTGTTGCTTGTGTGTTTTTGAAAAAATTTAAAACATTTCCCCTCATCCAAACTTTAAAATACAATCTTTCTTTTAAATGATTGATAAGACTGATTTTTCCTCCTGTCACAACATTTTCTCCTGGATTCCAAATTTCTAAAAATACAGTCACCAAAAAACAAACAAGTAAACAAGATGGACTTGAAAACTTCAAGCCCACTTGATGCTGAAATCATTTTTAAAGCTACCATTAGAAATGGTGCTGTGGGAGCGATATGGGCTGTAAAAGCCAAGCGATTTGCAAAATTATGTTAAGACGAGGAATTACTCAATGCAAACACCTGCTTCAGAGTGATCATCAAATTATCCACAGCCTAGCTATGACCCTGCAAGCTGACTTCCCTGAAAGCTGACTCTCCTTTACCCCTACTCCGTGGTTGTTTGCGTTTATCAGTAAACACCCACAGACCCACTACGCTTTTGCTAAACTTAAAGGCCAAATTAAACAACTCATACTGGAGTTAATGATAGGTTATAATAACAACAGCCCAGAAATATTTGAATGGTGCATTAACAATTTGTAAAGGACTTCACACGCAGGATCTCACTTTCACTTTGTAATCACTGTACACTTAGGCTGTTCCCTGGGAAAATTGCCATCAATGAATTTTCCCAAAGAATGTGCAAAACTTTAAAATAAAACTGAGGTTAATATACTACCCTCAGTCTCCTTTCTACTGTCTCCTCCCTCTTATTCTTTCCAGCTGTCAGTTTTTAAAGTGTATGTTTTAATTTTCCACGGTTGACCACATCCAAAGCTGTTTTAAGAGGCACGGGATTCTATTCTTCTCTAAAATCTATATGCAGCCATGGATTACCACAGCTGGTTCTGGTAACATTTGCAAATTCTAAACTATCTAAGGCTATTTCTAAGGCTATTGTGAGTGACATTAGGCCCATTTCTGGCAAGAAATCCTCTAGTTGTAATGTATACTATCTTAAATGGTCTTTTTGTGACCATGGTCTCTACCCTTAAACAAATGAAAGGCATATTTCCCCCAATGGGTGTCCCAAGGAGAGCTTGGGAAGAAATCATCATTATCAAGGCGGTTCACCCAGACACACAGACTTGCTTGTTACCGTATTTAAAGAAGTGGCCACAAAGAAATAGTCATTGGATTTACAATAGGGGAAACCTAGTATGCATTTCCAAGGAATCACATTTTGGGGAGAATTACAGAATAATTACACATATGCTTAGATCACGAGCATTCAATGAAGCGGACAGTATTTTGAGGATTTAAGATGTTGGTGTTGTGGTCGTCTCTAAGAAACCAGGATAATTCAGACATTCAAATGCAAAACCGCACCATTTGGAGAGTGTAATGCGGTCTGTTCTGGTCACTGTTACAAATTCGGAAAGGATTCCCTGGCTGCAGACATTAGAGGCACTTAATACTTAAATCTGTTTCCAAATGTAAAGAATAGAACAAAAGTGCTGGGCATTAATGAAACGTATCCTAACACTGGTGTGCTGACACATTTCATTAAAGTGTCACTTTGGGAGAGTAAAAAATAATGACAAGAGCTTTGCTGTGTGCAACTTGATAAGGTCTTCAGATGAAATATCATTAACTAATAACACATTAAACATCCATTTTAATAGTATCAGGGTTTTCAGATTGGGATTGAATTAATTTCATGCCTAGGATGTTGTCTATAACCAATTACTATAAATACATCTCTTTCATTGGTCTAAATACTTATTATTTATTCATGTTAGTTTTTATTTTAACTTCCAGGAAATCAAGTATTGTTAGAAATTACCTTAATAAAACACTTTGATGTATCAAATATCTTGTTTACTTATAAGACCAGCCATAAATTATTTCCTGAAGGAATGTATTTTGTGAATATTTTAAAATACAAACTTTCTCCATTTCTGCTGGGTAACTGGCAAAATAATTTTCTATTGAACTCTAAAATGCTAAAGTGCTCCTCTACACTCAAAATAGTTTCTTTAATTAAAAAACTTTGATAAAAATACTTAACAAATGTAGTCCTAAAACTCAGCATTTTATAGGTTCAAAAAGACTGCCAATTTAACGTTCCAGTTTAAAGCTAAGTTGTTTTCTGGAAAATTTTCTATACATAAATATATGTAATTTGTATTCTCAGTAAATTTTAAAAACTTCCTCTCTAAGATCTTGTATGCAAAATATAAAAATAACAAAAACTTTGCAAATTTGGTAGCCACTTCAGTACTCTGGCAGATTCACATAGTGTTTTCCACATTTACAGATTTGTTTGGTTTTGTGCAGAAGAGTCATTTGGTGAAATGAAGCAAGACAAGAAATTCTCCCAACAGGGCCTATGCAGCCAAGAATCAAGTTGCAAAGTAATACACAACAGGAGAGATGAAACAGAGAAATTAGTCCACAACAAAACAAGAAAATTGCTCAAGAAACTTGGAGCTGGCAGTCTCGCAATGTGAAAGGTTAATCACAAGATTTAAAATCTAATCTTGCTTTCAAAGGCAGCTCATGTAATTGCATACATTGTGAAGGAACATGAGAACAGTGGGAACAGAAAAAAAATTTAAACAAGCAGGCTTGATATAAGCTGTAAATTTAATATGGAGAAATGTAAAAAGTTAGCAAGAGTAAGCACAGACCTCAGTAAAGGGTCAGCCAGAGACCTGGGACAGCAGAAATGGCCACAAATCGCCACCTTGAAAGGAAAAGAAACTTTAAATTTTGGATAAACATGTATTCGGATGGGATACTCCCTAAAAGACCCCTTAGATTAAATTCCATTCATTCATGTTGTCTAACCCACATTTATAGGGGACATATCATTTGCTGATATTGTGGGAATACCAAGATAAATGAGACACTAGAGGAAGAAAGTCATAGTTCCCTAGAGCACAAAGCAGAAAGTTTAGAAGTGGAAGAACTCACTCCATAAAGAGGATGGCATTTAAACTATGCCTTGAAGAAGTGCAGGACTTGGTCATACGGAGGGGGGAATGGGAAAACACAGCTGGCAGAGGCAACTTCAGGAGCAGGACACTAGACTATGCACAGAAGCCAGGGAGCACTTCAGGCTGAACAGTAGTGCTGGCTTCCTATGTGAGAACAGTGGGGGCTGGAAAGGTAAGAGGCCTGGAGGAGTTTGGCTTAATTCTATGGAAAGCAAGAAAGCTTCCACTGGAGGTTTTGGAATCCAAGAATAATATGATGCTAAAGGTTAATTTATTTATAAAATTTTAATTTTTTTTTTTTTTTTGAGACGGCATCTCTGTCTCCCGGGTCGAAGCGCAGTGGCACAATCTCGGTTCACTGCAACCTCCACCTCCTGCTCCTGGGTTCAAGCAATTCTCCTACCTCAGCCTCCCAAGTAGCTGGGATTACAGGTGTCTGCCTTAACGCCCGGCTAATTTTTGTATTTTTAGTAGAGATAGGGTTTTGCCATGTTGACCAGGCTGGTCTTGAACCCTTGATCTCAGGTGATCCGCCTGCCTCAGCCTCACAAAGTGCTGGAATTACAGGCATGAGCCACTGCACTCAGCCCAAAGGTTAATTTGACAACTATTGTGAGACATCCTAGAAGAGGAAGAAGATAACATAATCTTAGCAGAATATATTTCAACACAGCAAAAATGTAGAGGTCTAAATTCTTGGACTAGAAAGTACAGAAGCCATATTTATGTACAAAAGCCATATTTATGAGTTAAGTGTTTCTAAATTCCAAGACTACCATTTCTTGTTAACTGGAAAAGCGGTAAGAGGTACCACTGAGGAACATGTGTTTTTTTTTCATCTTTTTTTTCTTTTTCTTTTTTGAGTTGGAGTCCCCACTCTGTCACCAGGCTAGAGTGCAATGGTGCAATCTTGGCTCACTGCAACCTCCACCTCCCGGGTTAAAGCGATTATCCTGTTTCAGCCTCCCAAGTAGCTGGGATTACAGGCATGTACCACCACGCCCATTTAATTTTTGTATGTTTAGTAGAGACGGGGTTTCACTATGTTGGTTAGGCTGGTCTCAAACTCCTGATCTCGTGATCTGCCCGCCTCGGCCTTCCAAAGTGCTGGGATTACAGGTGTGATCCAACACGCCTGGCCAGAGCATGTGGTTTATCAAGGGACAGTGAAGGTCCAGACCAACTGGTGTTCTCAGAGCAAATTCCCAGGTTTCCTCAGAGAGAGGAGCAAGTTCTTGACTGGTTGGGCGGGGTGGTGATAAATGCCAGGGACTGAAAGTAACCACCTCCATGGGCATATGTAATTTCCCCATCATAGCATAAATTTGAATTTGGATACATCCCAGATCTCAGCCCCAATCATGATATACAACTGCTGGCCAATCCATGAGCACCACCACCCCTACCTAGAATTGTGTTAACCAGGATAAAAACTGCCTCAGAATTAATATCTAGGAAGGAAAGCAGCCCTCACTGTGTTGGCAAACACATTTAGAGGCCCTTGGTAATAACTGTATGATGTTAGGGTGTTGGGGAGACAGTACAAAAATGGGTAATGGACAAATAAATTAAAGAAAAAAGTCTTGGTTTTCATCAATGTATTTCTTTACCTGTCATATTTATGCAGTATTTTATACTTTTCAAGATGCTTTTAAATATCTGATACTATTTCATTTCTCCTAATAACTCCATTATTTCCATTTTACAGGAAGAGTTATGGAAGCCCAAAGAGGCTGTGTGACGCATCTGACAGCCACTTGGCAGAGGAATGAGAACCCAGCACCCTGATTTTTTATTCCTCCACCACTACGTCACCTGGTCTCCTACTTATATCAACAGATTTTTTTCTTGAGAGCCTATTCTACAGGGGCCAGGCTTCAAATCTGAGGAAAACCTATGTTGCGTGAAAACTCCCCTGCACAGAGCCCTCTGGTGGCAGGTAAATTAAGAATTATAAGGTAGGAAATTGAGAAATGTTTAGGATCTGATTTTATGGAAAGAGGAGGATATTGAAATATAGAAAGTTGTTCAGAAGGGATTATCTAATATAGTTCTCTCACCTGGCATATTAAGAAATTGATGCCCAGAGAGGTCAAGCAATGTGCTTGTGGTGGCACAGCATCCTAAGTCAGCATTTCTCTCCAGTCAGAAAGGCACCTCTCAGCATCTTCCTCATTCTCATTTATCTTAAAGAAGATTAACATTTGCCCCTCTTATCCCCTTTTGAACTTCAGTTTTTTCATTTGTAAGCTAGGAATAGGGATAGTTCTCATCTCATTGGGTTGTTTTAGAGACTGAATGAAATAATGCAAGTAACACACTTAGCACAAGCCTGCCATGTAGTAAACACTTGATGTGTGGTCATTATTATAATGCTTAATGAACCATCTTTATCTTGATATACTCAGAGCCATTAACCCTAAAGCTTTGTGTTCACCCTCATCTGTAGATCAGAAATAAAAAAATATTTTCAGGGGAAGCGAGTGCTTTAAAGATGGTTTCTTCTCCAAGCTGAAAATAATGATCACAACCTCTGAGACAGCGTCTCTCAGTGTGCCCAGGGAGCCTGGTTATTCTTCCAGGGTTAATGAGATTGGTCCTTCTTGGGGCAGGGCCAAAGGAATATATCTCCTGCTCATTTTCTGAATGCAGCCTCAATCCCATGGGTGGATCAGGGAAAAGGAATTGCAACATTTCCCCGTGCTTCTCTATCTGCTCCTCAGTGCCCCTTCTAAGTTGCTCAGTTAAGAGGCATTGTCAGCACCTCTCATCCTCAGTTGCAAAATTGGAGTCAATAAAAATACCTGGCCCTTCCTAACCTCAGTGAAGATATGAAGAGCACAAGCAGAGTACAGTAGCCTCACTTAACAGAGGTGACAGAGGCCAGATCTCAGTGAGTCTGAGACAACAAAAGTTTGTGGGGAATAGTACTGGAAAGCAGAAAGCTACTTGGTGGAAGAGTGCTATAAATCTGCATGGGGTCCTAAGAGTCTCTGATGGAATATTAAGCTGACATGCATAGAGTGAGACTTCACAAAATCAGGCAAAGGACAACTGCTAGAGTGTTATAAGCTGAAAAATTATAGGCGCTTGCACAGGGATGGGAGACATTTGAGTTCTCCAGAGAAGTGGACCTGACAGAATATCAAGAATATTTCATAGAGACCCCACAAAGACCACAGCTTCAAAGTACAGTCATGTATCTCTTAATGATGGAGACACATTCTGAGAAATGTATTAGATAATTTTTTCATTGTACAAACATCATAGACTGTACTTATATAAGCCTAGATGGTATAGCCTACTACACACTTAGGTGATACGGAATAGCCTATTGCTCCTAGGCTACCAACCTGTACTGCATGTCACTGTATTGACTACCATATATAACTGTAATATAGTGGTATTTGTGTATCTAAAAATTGAAAAAGTACAGTAAAAATAAGATATTATAATCTGGTATAATATGGTACTATAATCTAATGTATAATGAACTATAGGGTTAAGTTAGCCTAAGAGTAAAGAGGTTTCTAGTCCCACCGTAATAAATATTTTTTTAAGTCTTTACAGGATAAATCTGATTTACAGAAAATTATCTATAATAATAAAACTCAAAACTCAACATGCTTTAAAGGAAGACAACAAAATCCAGACTCAAATATTTAGCATTCGCATTGTCCAGAATATAATTTTAAAATTACTGGCCTACAAAGAAGCAGGATAATGTGACCCATAATCGGTACAAAACTAACTCACTAGAACAGACCCAGATATAAGAGAAATGATGGAAGGAGTAAAAAAGAACTTTAAATACCTATTACAAATATGTTCAAGGATTTAAAGGAAAACATGAACACAAAGAGGAGACAGATGGACATTATAAAAATAAAACAAAAGGAAATTCTAAATCTTAAAAATATAACTTCTGAAATAAAAAATGTACTGGATGGGTTTAATAGAAGATTAGATACTGCAGAATAAAAGGTTAATGAATTTAACATTGCGTCAGAAACTATCCGCACACTAAAGTGAAAGGCTTGAAAATTTAACAGAGCCTCCATAAACTATGGAAAAACATTAAGTGGCAATTGGACTCTGGAAGGAAAGCAAATGGGATATGGGAAAGGATACAATTTGATGAATTAATTACTGGATATTTTCCCAATTTAATGAAAACCATCAACCATAGATCCATAAAACACAATAAATTTCAAGAAGGATAAACACAAAAACACACACCAAGGCATATCTTAATAAAATTACTGAAAACCAATAATAAAGAAACTATCTTAAAAGCAGCCAGAGAGGGAAGAGGACATAATACACAGAGAGATGAATGAAGATAGGAATTATTACTAATTTCTAGTAAAACAATGCAAGTCAAAAGATAATAAAGTGAGTTTTTTTTAATGCTAAAAGGAAAGGAAAAGAAATGACTTTATATCTGTAAATAAAGCTGTATTCAATTCAATATTTAGACCTATCTAAATCTGTATGCTATTCTATTCTATAGGCATAACTATAGTATTTTATCCATATCTGGCTAAAATATCCTTCAAAAATAAAGACAAAATGAAAACATTTTTAGACAAGGAAGAATTGAAATAATTGGTAGAACTGCACCACAAGAAATGTTAAAGAAAGTGGTTTAGGTTGAAGAAAAACAATACTAGATGGAAATTTAGGTCCACATGAAGAAATGAAGAGTATTAGAAATGGTAATGATTTTTATAGTTTACATGAAACAATACAAGACTATTTATTAACCTATAATAACATTATTAACTTATATATAATTTAGTAACTGTGAGAAGTTAAAAATGCATATTGTAAATCATGACATAACCAATAACAAAAGGTATAGCTAATAAGCCAATGGCTGAGATAAAATGTAATATTAAAAATACTCAGTCAAAAACAAAACAAGAGAAGAAAAAAGAACATAAAAGAACCATTGAAACACAAAGAAAACAAAATGCAAGATACAGGACCAAATTCAACACACATTCATGAAAAAGAACTCTAACAAACTAAGAATAAGGGTTAACTTCCTCTATCTGATAAAGGGCATCTCTACAAACTTTTTGCTAACATCACAGTTAATTGTAAGACCATGAGCAAAGTAGGGATGTCTATTCTTACCACCTATATTCAACATTATATTAGAGGTCCCAGATAGCGCAAAAAACAAAAAAAGAAAGAAAGGCAAATAGGTTACAAAAGAAGTAAAATGCTCACAAATGATGTCATTATACATGGATAAAGTTTTAAGAAATGTACAAAAAAACCCTGTTAGAACTAATAGTGACTGTAGGAATGTTGCAGGAAGGATTCAAGGTCAATATACAAAAAAAAAGTTAATTTTTTATATATTAGCAAAGAACAATTTAAATTTTTATTTCTAAAAATTGCCGCTTATAAAAGCATAAAATAATATTAAACACATAGGGATAAGCTTAAGAAACTATTCTCAGAATCAGTATAATGAAAACAATACTGATAGAAGTTAAAGAAGACCTAAATGTTCATAGATTGGAGGCCTCAATATTACCAAAATGTCCACTTTCAACAAATTGACCATCTATTTAAAGTAATCCAATTGAAAATTGAAGCAGTTTGTAAAAAAGAAACTGAAAAGCTGATTCTAAAATGTATATGAAAATGCAAAATAATTAGAATATCCAAAACAATTTTGTAAAAGAAGAGCAAATTAGGGAGGCTTTTAATACCTGATTTCAAGACTCATTACTATAGTAAGTATAGTAAGTTTGGTATCATTTGGATAGACACACAGATAAATGGAAGAGAATAGAGAGTTTAAATACATATATATATATGTATATGTTCAATTGATTTTCAAAAAGCTTACCAACATAATTTAATGGAAAAAGGAAAGTCTTTTTTTTTTTTTTTTTTGAGACAGAGTCTTGCTCTGTCACCCAGGCTGGAGTGCAGTGGTGCGATCTTGGCTCACTGCAAGCTCTGCCTCCCGGGTTCACGCCATTCTCCTGCCTCAGCCTCCTGAGGAGCTGGGACTGCAGGCGCCTGCCACCATGCCCAGCTAATTTTTTGTATTTTTAGTAGAGACGGGGTTTCACCATGTTAGCCAGGATGGTCTTGATCTTCTGACATTGTGATCCGCCCGCCTTGGCCTCCCAAAGTGCTGGGATTACAGGCATGAGCCACTGTACCCGGCCCCAAGGAAAGTCATTTTAACTAAAAGTATAATACTGAACAACTGGATATCCCTATGAGAGAAAATAATGAACCTTAACCACCAGCTCTCACCATATACAAAAATAAACTCCAAATGGATCATAGACCTAAATATAAAAAATAAAACTATAAAACTTATAGAAGAAAACATAGAAGAAAATCTTCACTGCCTTGAGATAAGCAAAATTTTGTTAAATGTGATAGAAAAGCACTAATCACAGAGAAAAATATTGACAAATTGGATTTCCTCAAAATTAAAAACTCTGCTCCTCAAGACACACTATTAGGGAAAAAAAAAAAGCAAGCCTCTTACTTGGAAAAAATACAATACAGATATCTGACAAAGAACTTGTGTTTAGAATAAATGTTTTTTAAATGGACAAAAGATTTGAACAGTCACTTCACAAAAAGACATAGATAAACATCCAATTTGTACTCACATACTATTGTCAGCCAAAAAGCACAGGAAAAGCTGGTCATCATTCATAATCAGGGAAATGCAAATTAAAGCCATAATCAGATACCAAATCCTGATGAGAATGTGGAACAACCGAAACTCATACACTGTAGGTAACATAACCACTTTGGAAAACAATTTGGCAGTATCTTACAAACTTGAACATATGCTTTACATAAAACACAACAATTCTACTCTTAGATGTTTACTCAATAAAAATAAGATTGAAAAGAAAAAACAAGATTGAAAAGAAAAAACAACCTTGAACATGAAGACTCATAGCCACTTCATTCCTAACAGCCTCAAACTGGAAACAATTCAAATGATGTTTCATCAAGAGAATGAATAAACAAGTTGTGGTTTATTCATATCACGGAATACTACTCAACAGTAAAAAGGAACATACATGAACCTCAAGAATATTATACTGAGCAAAAGAAGTCAGACAGAGTACGTATTGTATAATTCCTTAATATGAAGTTCTAGAACAGGCAAATTGAGTCTATAGTTATAGAAACCAGATCAGTGGTTGCCCAAAAGAGGATATAGGAGTGGGTGAATTGGTGGGAAGGGTATAAAAAAAATTAGGGAGGTAATAGAAACGTTCTGTGCCTTGATTGGCAAGGCAATTACATGGGTCCATATATTTGTCAAAACTCAATGAACTGCACATTTAAAATGGATGTACTTTACTGTTAAATTACACCCCAATAAAATTGTTTTTTTAAGAAAAGGGAAAGGGGAGGAAAATGCAGGAAAGTTATAAAATAGTATGCAGCTATTAAAAGGAATAAGGTAGATAAATATTTTTGAATTGAAAGATACAGTGTTAAGTGGAAAATAAGAGTTGTTCAATAGTACACTTGATTTTGTTTACATTTTCTAAAAAAGTAGTAGAGTGTGAGGGCAGAGCAAGATGGTCAAATAGAAGCCGCCACCAAATTGCCCCCCTATCTGGCAGGAACACCAAATTTTAACAAGTAACCACACATAAAAAAGCACTGTCATAAGAATAAAATATCAGGTGAGCAGTTACAGTACCTAGCTTTAACTTCATATCACTGAAAGAGGCCCTGAAGAGGCTAAAAAAGAAAGTCTTGAATCACTGATGCCACCCCTCCTCCATCTTTGGCAATGGGCGCCTGGAACAGAGAGAGAATCTGTGCACTTGCTGGAGGGAGAGCACAGCGACTGGGTGACTTGGCATTGAATTCAGTGCTGCCCTGTCACAGAGGAAAGCAAAACCAGGCTGAACTCCTTGAAGCCAATGGGGGGAGCATTTGGAAGACCCCTAGCCAGAGAGGAATTGCCCATCCCAGTGGTCAAAACGAGTTTTTCAGCAAACCTTGCCAATATGGGCTGAAGTGCTCTGGGATTCCAGGTAAACTTGAAAGATAGTATAGGACACAAAGGCTGCAATTTCTAGGTAACTCCCAGTGCTGGGCTGGGCTTAGAGCCAGTGAACCAGGGTGGCATGTGACCTGGGGAGACTTTAGCCAGGGTGGCTAATGGAGCGCTTGTGCTACCCCTCCCCCAACCTCAGGCAATGCAGCTTTCAGAAACAAAAGTAATTCCTTTCTTCTTGAGGAAAGGACTCAATAAGTAAAGAGGACTTTGTCTTGCATCTTGGATACCAGCTTAATCACAACAGGATAAGGCACTGGGAAGTCATAAGGCCCCAATTCCAGGCCCTAGCTTCCACCTGACATTTCTAGACATACCCTGGGCCAAAAGGGAACCCACTGCCTTGAAGAGAAAGACCCAGTCCTGGCAGGATTCATCATGTGCTGACTAAAGAGTCTGTGGGCCCTGAATGACCAACAGCATATCCAGGTAGTATGCTGTGGGCCTTGGCTTCAGGTGAGACCCAGTGCATTCCCAGCTATGGCGGCTACCGTGCAAAACTCCTGCTTAAGAAAAGCAAGGGGAAAAGTAAGGGGGATTTTTGTCTTGTACCTTAAGTACCTGCTCAGCCACAGTGGAGTACAGCAGGGTTCCCCAACCCCTGGTAATGTACCATGGTACCAGTACCAATCTGTGGCCTTTTAGGAACTGGGCCACAGAGCAGGAGGTGAATGGGAGGTAAGCATTACTGCCTGAGTGTTGCCTCTTGTCAAATCAACAGTGGCATTAGATTCTCACAGAAGCACAAACCCTATTGTGAACTGCACATGCCAGGGACCTAGGTTGAGTGCTCCTTATGAGAATCTAATTAATGCCTGATGGTCTGAGGTAGAACAGTTTCATCCCAAAACCCCTGGCCCCCAATCTGTCCATGGAAAAATTATCTTCCACAAAACTGGTTCCTGGTGCCAAAAAGGTTGGAGATTGCTGGTAGAGCACCAAGCAGGCTCGGGGTCCCTGATTCCAGGCCTAGGTTCATGTACAACATTTCTGGAAGTGCCCTGGGCCAGAGGGGAGCCCACTGCTCTGAAGGGTGAGTTCCAGGCATGTCAGTGTTTATCACAAGCTGGCTGAAGAGTCCTTGGGCTTTAAGGGAACATTGGTGGTGGTCTGGCAGAACTCCCCATGGGCTGGTAGTGGTGGTGGCCACTGGGAGAGGTTGCTCTGCCTGTGGAAAGGAGAGAGAAGACAGAAGGGTTTTGTCTTGTAGTTTGAGGGCCACTTAGCTGCAGTAGAACAGAGCACCACGTAGATTTAGAAGGTTTTTGACTCCAATCTCTGGCTCTCAGACAGCATCTCTGGACACACCAGGGGGAACTTACTGTCCTGAAATGAAGGACACAAACCTGGCTGGCTTCCCCACCTGCTAATTGTAGAGCCTCAGGGCCTTGAGTGAACACAGGCAGTACCCAGGTAGTGGTTATAGGGGCCCTTTGGAGAGACCCAGTGTTGTGCTGGCTTCAGGTCTGACTTAGTGCAGTCTCAGCGGTGGTGACCACAGGGGTGCTTGTGTAACCCCACCCTCAGCTCAGTAAACACACAGAGAGAGAAAGACTCCATTTGTTTGGGAGAAAGGGAAGAAAACAGGAGTGTCTGCCGGGTAAGCCAGAAAATTCTTCTGGGTGTTATCAAGATCACCATGTCAGTACTTCTACTAGTCTGCAAGAACCACAGCATTTTTGGGCTTGGGCTCAATTCCCTTCGAATGCTTGGAAAGCCTTACCAAGAAAGATGGACACAAACAAGCCCAGACTGCGAAGACTACAATAAATACCTAACTTTTCAATGCCCAGACGTCGACAAACATCTATAAGTATGAAGACCATCCAGGAAAATATGACATCTCCAAACAAACTAAATAAGGCACCAGGGACCAATCCTGGAAAGAAAGAAATATATGACCTTTCAGAGAATTCAAAATAGCTGTTTTGAGGAAATTCAAAGAAATTCAAGATAGCACAAAGAAGGAATTCAGAATTCTATGAGATAAATTTAACAAAGAGATCAAACTAATAAAGAAGAACCAAGTAGAAATAGAACTGAAAAATGCAATTGATTATTCCCTCAAATAAGTTTTACAAACTTTTAGATTTCTCTTCTTCCTCAGGAACACAAATTATTCTTATGTTTGGTCATTTAACATCATCCAAAATTTCTTGGGGACTTCATTCATTTTTTAAATTATTTTTCCTTTGTCTTTGTTGGATTGCATTAATTCTAAAGACTTGTCTTCGAACTCTGAAGCTCTTTCTTCTACTTGTTTGATTCTATTGTTGAAACTTTCCAGTGCATTTTGCATTTCTGTAAGTGTATCTTTCCAGAAGTTGTGATTGTCTTTTCTTTATGATATCTATTTCTCTGGAGAATTTTTCACCCATATCCTGTATTTTTTAATTTTTAAAATTTGGTCTTCACCTTTCTCTAGTACCTCCTTGAATAGCTTAATAATCAACCTTCTGAATTCTTTATCTGGCAATTCAGATATTTATTCTTGGTTTGGATCCATTGCTGGGAGCTAGTGTGATATTTTGAGGGTGTTATAGAACCTTGTTTTTTCATATTAACAGAATTACTTTTTTCATTTGGGTAAATGGTTTCAGTGAAAGAATCTGGAACTCAGGGGCTGCTATTCAGATTCTTTTTTCCCACAGGGTGGGACATGTCGTGCTTTCCCCTTTCCCCTAGGGATGGGGCTTCCTGAGAGCCAGACTGCAGTGATTGTTATTGTTCTTCTGGGTCTAGCCACCCAGTGGGCTTGCTGAGCTCCAGGCTGGTGCTGGGGAATGTCTGCAAGGAGTCCTGTGAAGTGATCCATCTTCAGGTCTCCCAGTCATGGATGCCAGCACCTGCTCCAGTGGAGGTGGCAGGGTAGTGAAGTGAACTCTGTGGGAGTTCTTGGCTGTAGTTTTGTTTAGTGCATAGGTTTTCCTGAGTTCTGGTTATGCTAGCAGTGAAGTTGTCACATGAACAGACTCAGGATCTGTGGTTAGTCAGGTTGTTGCATGTGGTGGAATTAGCTGTTGTTTTCTCCTTCTTTGGAGTGGGGTTGTTCTGTTATGAGTTGCTGTAATGGCTTGAGTTGGTTGGCCTCCAACCAGGAGGTGGCACTTTCAAGAGAGCACCAGCTGTGGTAGAAGAAGGTGGATATAAGCTTGTCCTACATGGGCTGGGATAAGTATTTTATAAGAATTTATTTTTTGGTTTACACATATTGACTGAAAATAAAGAGATAGAAAAGATATTCCATGTCAAAGGAAACCAGAAAAGGGCAGGAGTAGCTCTACTTATACCAGAAAAAATAGATTTCAAGACAAAAATTGTAAGAAGAGACAAAGAAGGTCATTATATGATAATAAAAAGGTCAATTCAGCAGGAGGATATAATAGTTATAACTATATATGCACCCAATGCTGGAGAACCCAGATATATTAAGCAAATATTATTTTAGCTGAGAAGAGAGACAGACCTGAATACAATAACAGCTGGAGATTTCAACCCCAATTTCAGCATTGGACAAATCTCTCAGACAAAAAATCAACAAAGAAACATTAGACTTAATCTGTACTACAGATCAAATGGACATAATTGATATTTACAGAACGTTTTACCCAATGGCTACAGAATACATATTATTCTCCTCAAGATATGGATCATTCTCAAGGAAAGATCATGTGTTAGGTCATAAAATAAGTCTTAAAATATTTTTAAAAACTGAAATAATATCAAACATCTTCTCTGACCACACTGGTATAAAACTAGATATCAATAACAAGAGGAATTTTGGAAACTACTCAAACACATGGAAATTAAACAGTATGCTCCTGAATGACCAGTGGGTCAATAAAGAAATTAAGAAGATAATTGAAAAATTTCATGAAACAAATGATAATAGAAACACAACATCAAAACCTGTGGGATACGGCAAAAGCAGTACTAAGAGGAAAATTTACGCTATAAGTGCCTATATCAAAAAAGTAGAAAAAACTTCAAATAAATAACCTAGTAATGCATCTCAAAGAACTAGAAAAGCAAAAGCAAATCGAATCCAAAATTAGTAGAAGAAATAATAAAATTGAAGCAGAAATAAATGATTTAAAAATGAAGAAAATCATACAAAAGATCAATGAAACAAAAGGTTGTTTTTTTAGAGAAGATAAACAAAGTTGACAAACCTTTAGCCAGACTAAGAAAAAATGAGAGAAGACACAAATAAATAAAATCAGAGACAAAAATGGTGATGTCACAACTGATATCACAGAAATTCAAAGGATTATTAGTGACTACTATGAGCTACCATATGCCAATAAATTGGAAAATCTCAAAAAAATGGATAAATTCTTCTTAGACACAGACAACCTACCCAGATTGGACCATAAAAGAAATCCAAAACCTGAACAGACCAATAACAAGTAATGAGATTGAAACCATAATAAAAAGTCTCCCAGCAAAACAAGCCTGGGGCCCGATGGCTTCACTGTTGAATTCTACCACACATTTAAAGAAGAACTAGGCTGGGTGTGGTGGCTCTCACCTGTAATCTCAGCAATTTGGGAGGCTGAGGAAGGTGGATTGCTGGAGTTCAGCAGCTTGAGACCAGCCTGGGCAACATGGCAAAACTCTGTCTCTACTAAAAATACGAAAACTAGCTTTGCATGGTGGCACATGCCTGTAGTCCCAGCTACTTGAGAGGCTGAGGTGGGAGGATCACTTGAAATTAGGAGGTCAAGGCTGCAATGAACCATGATCATGCCACTGCACTCCAGCCTGGGTTACAGAGTCAGACCCTGTCTCAAAAAAATAAATAAATAAATAAATAAAGAAGAACTAATACCAATCTTATTCAAACTGTCCTGAAAAATAGAGGAGGAAGGAATACTTCCAAACTCATTCTACAAATCCAGTATTATGCCTATACCAAAACCAGGGAAGGGCGTATCAAAAAAGATATCAAAAGAAAAAAAAAAAAAACTACAGGCCAGGCCAGACACAGTGACTCACAGCAATAATTCAAGCACTTCGGGGGGCCATGGCAGGTGGATCACTTGAGGCCACGAGTTCGAGACCAGCCTGGCCAACATGGTGAAACTCTGTCTCTACTAAAAATACAAAAATTAGCCAGGCATGGTCGTGCACACCTGTAGTACCAGCTACTAGGGAGACTGAGGCAGAAGAATTGCTGGAACCCAGGAGGTGGAGGTTGACAGAGCGAGACTCCGTCTCGAAGGAAGGAAGGAAGGAAGGAAGGAAAGAAGGAAAAAAAAATCAACATTCCCATGATAAAAATCCTCCAAAACATTGGGTTAAGAAGCAACATACTTCAACATAATAAAAACTATATACAACAGAGTCATAGCAGGTATCATTCTGAAAGGGGAAAAACTAAAAGCCTTTACTCTAAGATCTGGAACGAGACAAGGATGCCCATTTTCACCACCGTTATTTAACATAGTACTGGAAGTCCTGGGTAGATCAATCAGACAAGAGAAAAATATAAAGGGCATCCAAATTGGAAAGAAAGAAGTCAAATGATCCTTGTTTACAGAAGATATAATCTTATATTTGGAAAAACTGAAAGACTCCACAAAAAACTATTAGGACTAATAAATTCAGTAAAGTTGCAGGGCACAAAATCAACATACTAAAATCAGTAGCATCTCTATATGCCAACTGTGAACAACTTTTGATATAGGCATGCAATGTGTAATGATGCCATTCATGGTAAATGGGGTATCCATCCCCTCAAGTATTTATTCTTTGTGTTACAAACAATCCAATTACACTATTCTGGTTCTCTTAAAATGTACAATTAGATTATTGACTACAGACACTCTGTTGTGCTATCAAATACTAGGACTTATTCATTCTTTCTAATTATTATTTCTTTTTGTACCCATTAACCATCCCCACTTCTCCTTCTACTGCGCCCCACCACTACCCTTCCCAACCTCTAGTGAGCATCTTTCTACACTCTATTTCCATAAGTTCAAATGTTTTAATTTTTAGTTCCCACAAATAAGTGAGGATATGAAAAGTTTGTCTTTGCATGTACCCCATAAATATGTACAACTACTATATACTCAGAAAAATTAGAAATTAAAAAAATGTTTTAAGTAGTAGGGGGGAGAGGGTAAGGGGGGGGGGGGGGAGAGAGAGAGAGAGAGAGAGAGAGCAAGCTTACATAAACCCAGAGAGAATACCTGAAAGGATACAGAGAAAAGTATATCGGTAGTTACTTTGGAGAGCATCAAAGAGGGGGAGAGGGCTTTTATTTTCACTATGGGCCCTTCCACACTTCTCAAAATTTTAATGAGCCTTAATAGTTTTAAAATAAAATAATTTTTAAAACTTTAATACCCTCAAAGACATGCTTTCTTCTCTCTAAATGATAGTTTTAATATAATAAAATAGAAAAGCATTTATTTTTCTAAATATTTTTATTATTCATACTTCAAAAATGTTTAGAAGCCGATACATGTTTTACTGTAGTTATATATTTATGTATATATATATTTATGTATATATGAAACTGATCATTTTAACCATTTTTAAGTATACAGCTGAGTGATAGTAAGTACATTCCCATTGTTGTGCAACCATCATTGCTATCCATCTCCAGAACTTATTTACCATCCCAGACACTCTGTACCCAGTAGACCATAACTTCCCACTCCCTCCTTCTCACCCCTAACAATGACTAATCTACTTTCTTTCTCTATGAATTTTACTATTCCATGTACCTAAGTGATTCATACAATATTTGCCCACTGTGACTGATTTTATTCACTTAGTATAATGTCTTCAAAGTTCATCTATGTTGTAGCATATATCAGAATGTCATTCATTTTTAAGGTTGAACAATATTTCATTGTGCATATATATATATACCACAGTTTATTTATCCATTAATCCATCCATGGGCACTTGGGTGGCTTCCATCTTATGGCTATTGTGAATAATGCTGCTATGAAAATTGGCTCAAATTACTGCTTTCAATTCCTTTTGGTATATATCTAGAAGAGGAATTGCTAGGTCATATGACTATTCTATATTTAATATTTTGAGGAGCCAACATACCATTTTCCACAGTGGCTGCACCACCTTACATTCCCACTTGTAATGCACAAGGGTCTCCATCTCTCCACATCCTAACCAACATTTGTTGGTTTCTGGGATTCATTTGGTTTTTGTTTTTATAATAGCCATCCTAACACATGTGAAGTGATATCTCATTGTAGTTTTGATTTGTGTTTTCCTAGTAACTAGTGATATTGAACATCATTTTATGTGCTTATTGGCCATTTGAATTTCTTCTTTGGAGAACTGTCTATTCCAGTGCTTTACCCATTTATAAATTGTGTTGTTTGCTTTTTGTTGAGTTTTAGAAGTTTTTAAAAAATATATTCTGGATATGTAATTGCTTATCTTTATCAGATAAGGATTTGCAATTATTTTCACCCATTCTGTGGGTAGCCTTTTAATTTTGTTGATGGTGTTCTTTGATGCTCAAAAGTTTTTCCTTTTTATGCAGTCCAATTTATCTATATTTTCTTTGTTGCCCATACTTTTGGTATCACATCCAAGAAACCATTGCCAAATCCAATGGCATGAAGCTATATTTTCTTCTAAGAGTCTTACAGTTTTAGTTCTTATGTTTAAGTCTTTGATCCATTGTGAGTTAATTTTTTATATGGTGTAAGGTAAGAGTCCAATTTCATTCTTTCACATGTGGATATTCATTTTTCTCAGAACCTTTTGTTGAAAAGCCTGTCTTTTCCTCATCAAATGGTCTTGGTATCCTCACTGAAAATCATTTGACCAAATATAAGAGGGTTTATTCCTGGGCTTTCTATCCCTTTCCATTGGTTTAGTGTGTCTGTCTTATGCCAGTACCACACTGTTTTGATTACTGTAGCTTTGTAGTAAATTCTGCACTCAGGAGGTATGAGTTTTCCAACTTCATTTTTCTTTGTTCAAGATTGTTTTGGCTATATGGGGTCCCTGGAGATTTCATAATAATTTAAGGAAAGATTTTTCTATTTCTGCAAAAAAAAGTCAGAATTTTAATAGGGATTATATTCAATCTGTAGATCACTTTGGGTAGTATTGGCATCTTAGCAATATTAAGTCTTTTAATCCATGAACACAGGATGCTTTCCCATTTATTTATGTCTTTAATTTTTTTCAGCAATGCTTTGCAGTTTTCAGTACATATCTTTCACTTCCTTGGCTAAACTAATTCCTAAGTATTTCATTCTTTTTGATGTTGTTGTAAATGGAATTGTATTTTAAATTTCCTTTTTGGATTATTAATGCACAGAAATGCAACTGATTTTTGTGTGTTGATTTTGTATCCTGCAACTGCTGAATTTATTAGATCTAATAATTATGTTTATGGGAACTTAGACCTCTCCATACAAGATAATGTCATCTCTCTAGTGTTTTCTTATTCACCACCTGATGTTTTATACACTGGGTCTTAATCATGTATTTGTTTGTTTCCTATCTCCTTTGCTAGAATTTAAGCTCCATGGGAACAGGGACATTGTTTCCATTGTTCACTGCTGCCTCCCCAGTGCAGTGGACGGTATTAACACAAAACAAAGGCTTGATAAGTATTCATTGCCTAAATACATGAAAGAGTGAAACTTTTCTAATTGGAAAAAGAGATTGTGTTTCAGCAAGCTTGAGCTATTTCTTCATATGGAAAATATTTTCTTTCTATTTCCTTAACAGTTGCATCCAGACAATAGTAAGTGAGTAATACTTGTAGTCAGGGCAAAATAGAAGCTCTCTAAAATAGGGTTTTCAAGGCATGGTCCATTAATCTATGACACTGGAACCACCTAGTGATACATACTAAAGACATAGACTGTTTCCTGAGGTCTATAAAATCAAGCATGTTTTGGAAATGGAGTCCAAGTATCTACACTGGTAACAAGTTCCCAGTTGCTTCTATTTATGCTAAAGTTTGATACTCACTGCTAAGATGATGATATGACTCCTCATTGGTCTCCATTATCTCCACCTGTAAATGGTGGATGATAATGACAATAGTAAGATGTGGCAATTAAAAATGGAAAGGATAGAGAGTTCTCACTCATAAGTGGGAGCAGAGCAGTGAGAACACAAGGACACAGGGAGGGGAATATCACTCACCTGGGCCTGTCAGGGGTGGGAGGCTAGCGGAGGGATAGCATTAGGAGAAATACCTAATGTAGATGATGGGTTAATGGGTGCAGCAAACCACCATGGCACGTGTATACCTATGTAACAAACCTGCACGTTCTGCACATGCATCCTGGAACTTAAAGTATAATTTTTAAAAATACAGACAAAAAACAAAGAAAGGATAGAGAACTAGAAGTCCAAAAAACCAGGTTCAAGACCTGATTTTGACACTTCCTAGCTCTGTGAGTGTAAGCTAGTCATCGTGTCTTAGTTTCCTCGTCTGTAGAATTGGTATGATAATCCCTGCTCTGTCCACACTTATGGGGCTATGAAAATCAAATATGAAACCACCTTATCAGTTGCTAAATATTAAGTTCATGTAAAGGATTATGAGAAAGATTTTCTGAGGAAGAGTACAATCCTAAAAATAGAGTATTTATAAAAAACTTTAAATTTTAAAATACAAATTAAGAATAACAACTAAAAGAAACATTTACTGTGTTTACATGTGCCAAACACTGATGTCAGTATTTTACAGGTATTGACAAACTGAAACCTCATGATAATCTTCTGAAGTAAGTATTACTATTATAGTTTAATAAATAAGAAAACAGAGGCACAAAGAAGTAACTTTGTAACTAATTCACCCAAAGTCATACAGCTAGTAAATAGCATAGTTAGAAATAAATTCAAGTAGTAAAGAACTTTCCCACACAACAGAATTCTTTCAATATTTAGTAGGTTTTGTTATGACTTATAGTTACCAATTTTGAGAATAAAATGCATTTTTCTAATTTCAAAGCCATATGAGTAGTATAGGTAAGACAAAGGAAAATACATTTTTTGTTATAAATGCTACATAAGTTTCTCTATAGATGGTTCCTACTTTGATTCTGGAAGGCAAAAATAGAAGGGTCTAGATTTTATAGACACCAACATTATAGGTATCCTAAAAACTAGCTTTGGAAAAGATTGTGACCTCCTTGTTACCTGAGAGAATTGCACAAGGGGGCAGGAGGGTGGGCATGGAAGATGGAAAGTCATGTCTACCCTTGGTGTTAACATCAAGGAAAGAGAGAGCAAAGGAAAGCCTACACCAAAGGCATGTACAAGCCAACATGAGACACACCATATTTCTAATGAGGTCTTCATGCCTTCTTTGCCTTCAAGTAAAAACTGGAGCCATGAAATTCCTTTTTTGTTAACGTTAACATATGGTGATGCCAAGCATTCATGACCGTAAGCATGGAAAATTGATGAAATTACAGTCTGTTCAGGGAAATAATATGGTGATGAGAGAAAGAATCTTTGCCTGTGTCAGGATCTTAGTGGCAGCTTTTAAAAACAGGTGAACATTTTCTTCTCCCTTGACTGAAAAACATCCCTTTGTACAATATGCCAAGTAGATGTCTATGGAGAAAGGTCAAAGGAAAACAAAGAATGACACAAATAATTGAGATATTTTTAAGGGCATGTAAGTCAGTGAACATTTCATTAGTATCATTTCAGAAATTTTCTGCTCTCAAAGAAGTAGCCAAATTGAAATCATATACTTCTACTTAATGAGAAAAAGAATGTGATTATGTTGCCGTAACATTAAGATTTGAAGTGGTCATGTGACAAGCATCAAAAAAGTCAGAGTTTAAAAATCTAAGTAAAATCAACCTGGTCCTTTCCCATAAATACTTTTCAGCAGAATGCATTAGATAAATCACTTATTCATGAGCTAGTAGCAGCCACAAGTCAACATTCAGAGTGATGCATTTCTAGTATATGCTATATTAAAGTCTCAAGTGATTGAAAAACGTGTCGGTGTATCCAATCACAGAGTACTCAATTTCCATCTTAGGTACCATCTCCCAAGCTTCATAAGTGTATAAGTGTATTGGTTATTGCTGTTTAATAAGTCAAAATTTTGTGACTTAAACTCAACCACTTACTAACTTTCATGAGTTATGCTGACCTGTATGAGTTTTGGCTGATCTCAGCTGGGCTCATTCATATGGTCAGCTGCTTTGTTGACTGTGGGTTGGCTGATTTAGAATGGCTTTGGCTAGCATGACTTGGCTCTGCTCCACATGGTGTCTCATCCTCCACCGGGCTAGTCCAGGTTTGTTTTTATGGCAATGGCAGAGTTAGCAAAAAAGAAATGAAAGCAGTCAGAATCTCTTGAGGGCTAGGCTCAGAATTGGCACACTATCTCTTTATTACTTTCTATTGGCCAAAGGCACCTTGATTCAAAGGGTGGGGAAATAGTTCATTTCTGGATGGGAAAAATGAAAAATAATATTCCCAAGGGGTAGGATAGAAGCCATTTTTGCAATCAACCATTATAATTATCTAATTGAAAAAAGATTGCCCCAAATTTACAAATAGACTAGGGTCATCGTTTGACTCTTAGGATATATATTCCTCAGGTAACAAATGTTAGATTATGTTCCCAGGTTTACTCATGAGTCTATTATCTTAAAAGGCTGAAAAAACAATTATGCATTGGCAATATAATATAAAAATAAATAATGTACTTGCTAAAAAATAACAAAGAGAAAATAAACAGCACTAAATCAGGCATTTATTTTTTAGATACAGGTGCCTGAGAAAAGCAAGTTTTGTTAGAAGATGAGTATATGGCATTTTTAAGCCACTCGGATATAGTAAGTAACCTATAAAATTAGGAGTGCCTTTTCTCTAAGCCCTTTTCTGTTATCTGCTACTTGCACCATTGCCTGCCCACCAAGAAAATGCAGTTTTGGTTCTAAATTCACATCCCAATTTCTTTTTTTCATTTACTCCTGGGAAATTCAGGCAACTGTAATAATGCTTAGCCTGGAAGCCTTGATTCCAATGAATATTTTGTGTGTGTGTGTGATGAATCTAAAAAGAACTTCTGCTCACTTTCAAGTGCTTAGAATTTAATGTCATTTATTCCTTTTCTTTAAATGCATTTTTAATATGTTTCAACCATACAGAAAAATAGAGAATCACATAAGAAACGCCCCATATCCACTGTTCAGCTGTATCCCAATCCTAAATTATCATATTTGCTTTATATTTCTTTTAAAGAAATAAAACATTACTGAAACAATTGCCCCTGTGTATCTCTCACTCCCTCATCTTTCTGCCCCTAACTCCCTACAAGTAAGAATGCCTCAGAGTTTGATCCTAGACCCTTTTCTTCAACTGTACTTTCCTCCCAGGTTATCTCAGCCATTCTATGGCTTAAAATCAGAAGAGTACTACTCTCTTAAAATTACTCCTACAGGCAGGACAGTAGTTGTCTATCCCTGGTGCAAATAATAATGAGTGCAGTATCCGTAGACATTTTAGAAACAATATGAGTGGGTCTAATTTTTATTATCACCATTTGTAAGCAGTATCAGTGATTAAATGGTCCTTCCAAGGTTGGGAGGGGGGATCTTTTTAAAAATTTAACTTACAGACTGGATGCAGTGGCTCACGCCTGTAATCCTAGCACTTTGGGAGGCCAAGGCAGGTGGATCACAAGATCAGGAGTTCGAGACAAGCCTGGCCAACATAGTGAAACCCCATCTCTACTAAAAATACAAAAATTAGGCGGGCATGGTGGCGCGCGCCTGTAGTCCGAACTCCTCGGGAGGCTGAGGCAGGAGAACAGCTTGAACCCGGGAGGCAGAGGTTGTGGTGAGCCAAGATCACGCCACAGCACTCCAGCCTGAGCAACAGAGTGAGACTCCATCTCAAAAAAAAATTATAAACAATGGTTACAGTTACTGTTGAGTTTTTAATTAAAAGATGTAAGTTTTAAATTTACACATTTTTATTACCAATTCTTTATTAAGCATTGTATCCTACAAGGAAGATAATTTGGAGGATGCCCATTTATACAGTCAGCTCTTCTCCTCTCCATAGGACACAGATAAACTCAGCTATATGCATTCATTTCAAGAGTGGTTCATAATAGTTGAAATTATTCAATCTGTGTCAGGTATGGTTCACTTACTTTCCATATCTAAGTAATCTCCAAGGGGTTCCCACTAGTATCAATCTACTTTAATCCATCTGGGTGCCATGACCTCCCAGTACTCCTGCATTTTCATCTCTCTTCAATCAATGCCTGCCATATCCCCTGGAGCAGGTGATACTGACTCCTCCCAAAATCTTTCAATGACTTGCAATTGCACTAAGCATCATTACCATGGTCTGAAAGCCTCTGTGTTTCCTGTTCATCATCATCTCAGAACACTCTCATCCTCCCTTCCTTGCTTCTATCTACAGAGGACTTGTTTCTGATTCCCAAACACCCCAATATGTTCCCCAACTCAGAGCCACCACACTTGCCCTCTCTTTTTCCTGGAAGAGTCTAGAAGGCTTTTATTTCCGTTCTTGCAAGGGCTCATTCATTGTCATCCTTTATCTCATAGTTTAAAGTCACTTCTTCAGGGCAATCTTCCTTGACCCTATCTACATTTGTTATCAAGTTCATAATCATAGTGTTTATTAGCATCCTAGTGAATGATTTATCCCCTTCATTACAATGTAAGCTCCAAGAAAGCAGGAACCTGTCTGCTTGATGTTTAGTGTCTAGCACAGCATGGATACACATTGGGCACATAGTAAATATTTTTTGAGAATGAATGAATGAACTCTCCCTTTATGCTCTGCATCTATATGATTGCTATAGAAGTTGCCATGTTTTCATGTGATACACTCCCACTGTACAGCAGAATTCCCACGGCTTACACTGAAACAACAAGTCTCTGCCTCAGGATTTGTGAACTTGGATTGAGAAGGAGTCATTCAATTCCTCTCAGGTAGATAAAGTTGTACCATAAAAAAACTCAGTGGCTATCAATGACTTTGCTTTCTGTCATGTAAGCCAGAAAAACAGAGACAACACATTGGCAGAGAGATAAACAAAGCAGATGTACATGGAGTAGTAAATACAAGAGACAGAACCCTGATGGTGTTATTGTACCTGGCTCCAGGTGTTCCTGAGGCCCCACTACAGCCCTGTCCTTGGTGTCTACTAGAAAATGGCAAAATCCACATACTAACATACTAAAGATCCCTTTTTCTTAAATTTGTTAGATTGAATTCCTCTCATTTGCAATCTTTTTCTTTTTTTGAGACGGAGTCTCGCTCTGTCGCCCAGGCTGGAGTACAGTGGCGCCATCTCGGCTCACTGCAAGCTCCGCCTCCCGGGTTCATGCCATTCTCCTGCCTCAGCCTCCGAGTAGCTGGGACTACAGGCACCCGCCACCACGCCTGGCTAATTTTTTTTTTTTTTTTTTTTTGCATTTTTAGTAGAGACGGGGTTTCACCATGTTAGCCAGGATGGTCTCGATTTTCTGACCTCGTGATCTGCCTGCCTCGGCCTCCCAAAGTGCTGGGATTACAGGCGTTGAGCCACCGCGCCGGTTCATTTGCAATCTTAAAAATACCACAAATACACTATGTTTTACCCAAAAGGTCATGTGGATAATAAACAATAGCTATAAATTGCTGTGCCCATCAAGTGAGCAGTTTAAGAAGGTAATTAAGTGAGTGAATATAAGTCAATGTCACTCTTATAAAAGACACTGATAATCTGAACTTGCATTTACCAGGCAAATAGGATAATAAGAAAATGAGATAAATGATCAAAGGACTCACTGAGAAGACTCCATTGTAACGAGGCAGGAGGACGATGGCACGAAGTAAGAGGGTGTCCTCAGAGATAAGGGGGAGGAGTGATGGAGAGGGCAGGGTTAGGGCATGTTACCTTTGGTGGACTTGGTACTTGTAATGATAATCAGACTAGGTGATTTCACATCTTAGAAGACATTCGTCCATCAGACATTCACCAAGTATCCTCTATGTGCAAGGTACTGAGCATGGCCTGCACCTTTGGTTTGGTATGCAGTCTCTGCACTCAATAAGGGGGAGTGGAGGTAGTGGTCTGAAATCCAAGCCAAGTTCTGCTTGCCAAACTGTGAGCAGGAGCTGTAACAAGCAGAAAGACAAGGGGGCTAAATGTTTCACTAAGGGAACAGCATGTGCAAAAGCTTGAAAGTATGACACAATGACACATAGTAGTTTGTTTCAGGTACTATAAGCAAGTCAAAAAAGCTAGCAAATTGAGAACAGAGAAGAAAGAAGTGGGAAGGATGCTGGAAAGGGAAGAAGCCATCAAGGAGGGTGCCCTGAGAGGGCCCTTGTTTAAAGTTCACACAAAAATCAGTAGTGGTCCTGCCTGAGGTCCCAAGCTTCTGGAGAATAACCAAGCACAGGTCTTACCCTCAGGGTACTCCTAGGCTAAATCCACACATTGTTATATGGCAAAAGTCTTCCCAAAGTAGAGGACATTTGAGCAAAATCTTGAATGATTTATAGGCAGAAAGACAAAGGGGCTAAATGTTTTGAGCAAGGGAACAGTCTGTGCAAGAGCTTGAAAGCATGACATGAGATGGTTTGTGTTAGATACTGTAAGCAAGCTAGAAAAGCTAGAGAACTGGGTGCAGAGAAGAAAGAGGTGGGAAGGATGCTAGAAAGGGAAGAAGCCATCAAGAAGGGCCATGTGTTCTACACTAAGAAGCTTCGTGTTTATCTTCCAGTGCACAGAGCCGCTGAAGGGATTTACTCCACAAAAATCACATAAATGGGAATGGTGGATGAATTTCAGAAGGCCAGGTCTGGAAACAGGGAGACCAGTTAGGAGGCTGGTGCAATAGTTGGGGAGGTGGCTAGTGAGAAAGCAGTGGCAAAGGCAATTGAAGAGAGGAAACAGACTGAGTGACATTTAAGGGGTGGGATGGAGATAATCCAAAGACCATAGGTCCTGTTTGCCCCAGATGATTTCAGTTTCCATCTGTTGTCTGGCTTAACATTAACAGTGCCTCTTGCACCCATAAAAATGTTCAGGTTTGGGTGATAAACTGTGTGTTCACCCCACCTTTAGGGCATGAAAGAAAGAGGAATCTAGGATGTCCTTCAGGATCTGGTGTGGACATCCTTGAAGATCATCATTTCAGTTAGTAGTGCAGAGTAAAAAGGAGCGATTCTGAACCAAAAATAACAAGACTATTCCATACTGGCTTTAAGGTGTTTGTGGGACATTTGAGTGAAATTAATGAGTAAGTAGTTTCAAATGTACTACAGTATAGTATGCAATGTTATAAAATATCATAAGAGACTTTAAGGCCATCTGTCATTGTTACATAATTCTTTCCCCTAAAATGTTCTTCCAGTCCTTAAATGTGTGAAGTTCTACACCAGAAACTCAAAATCATTGATAGAAAGCTAAAGGCACATCCGTGACACATGGAGAGAGTAAAACCAATGGATTTTACTGATTGACACTGACACAGGAATCTGGTTTCTTTTGCCAAATCCTTTTCCAGTGGAAACTCTCCTGCATGGGATAGAAATATTTTACAGAAATGGCAGCACCCCAGGCTCTCAGAGGAGAGACTGAAATTATAATGCAAATAAGTCAATAAAGGAGCTTAATTTTTCATGTAGTCATTTGAGGCCAAAGCATTCCAAAACATAAAGTGGAAATTCACAGACTGCAATTAAAAACTACGCTCCTTACTCTGGATTGAAAATTAAATAGGAAGAATAATATAAGATAAGCTGAAAACTAGCTTCTTTCATGACTACCACCTCTCTCTATGGCTTCTTAACATTTAGCATGCCTTCTTAACCAGCCTTACCCCAGCCCCCCAACTACACATGCACATACACACACACACCACTGACACTTGGGTTGAACTTCAGCAAAGAACCAATTTGTCACAGCAACAGCTGAAACAAGAAGTGTCAGCAAGATTGATTAGACTTATTATTACAGGCTCTAGCACCCATCAGAACCATGAGAACCATGCCTTCTCCTTACAGCCTGTGCTGGGGGAGCAGTAACCAGCCCAAACCTGACGGCCATGGAAGCCAATGACACCTGGGCTATTGAAAATAGGCAGCCCACTCCACACCCCACCAACTGCGCCCCCATCTGACATGATCACCCGGCCCATCCTGCCCTATTACCAGCCTCATTAGGCCCTATTTATGCCTGCAACAATCCAAACATCACACAGCAGCACCATCATAATTGATTAAGGAGATCTACCGAAGAACAGTTTTGCTCAAAGAGATGTTTTTGGAATTCCAGTAGTCCACCCGAAACAGGGAGGGCACAGAGTCATAAAGAGTGTGCTCACTTCTGTTTTGCTTTTAACTGGGTGAGGTTTAGAGAAGAGGGAAAATGGGGAGGAGGATGGGAAATGCCTTATCTAGAAGAGTGAAAAGCAGCATGAGCTTCAGGACACTCTCTGCTACTGACAAACTGGGGGACCACAGACAAGTCCCTTCCACTTGCTGATTCCTAGTGTCCAAGCCAGAAGTCTGGAAGCAATCCTTTTTCTCCTCATTCATCAGGCACCTCAATTCCCAGCTATATTTTTATTAATAAAATCTGCCTTGGTTTCAAGCATCTGTTACTCTACAACTTAAAATCCTTCATTGGCTTCCCAGTGACGGGCAGGAAAAAGACCCACCTCCCTCTAGAGACATACAAACTTTTAGGATTTACTCCTATAGCAGAAATAGGAAAATAATGACCAAATCAACTGGACTTTCCTGGCACTGATCCTTCTCCCGGATTATCTCATCTTTTAACCCCATACCTTCTGGATGCTATGGTTCACCTGCATGGCTGGATCCCATCCATCACTTAGAACTGAAATGTTCACATATATTCTCCCCCTTTTGACCTCAGGACCCCTTAACTACATTAAAAATTATCGAGAACTCCAAAGAGATTTTGTTTATATAGATTATATCTGTCAGTTATTACTCTATTAGATATTAGAACTGAGGAATTTTGAAAATATTTGTGAATTCAATATCCAGAAAGCCATAACTTGCTAACATAAGTAACATACTTGGGTAAAAATAACTATATTTCCAAAAGAAAAAAAATAGGGGATAAAGCAACATTGTTGTGCATTTTTGCAAATTTCTTTTAATGTCTGGCTTAGTAAAAGACAGCTGGATTTTCCTATCTGCTTCTGCATTAAATCTGTTACAATATTACATGTCATGTAGCCTCTGGGATGCTACACACTTGTAAGACAATAAGAATGAACAAATCGAATAGCATCTTAGTATTACTATGAAAATAATTTTGAGTCCCTGAAAGACTCTTGGAACCCCCCCAGAAGTCCAAGGTCACATTCTGAGAACCTCTAATCTAGTGCAAATGGGAATGAGTTAAACTTCTTAAGATCAAAGGCCATGGGAAGCAGTACGGCAAACCAGGTAACACGCAGATTTAGAGTCAGGCAGAATTGGATCTGAATCTCAACTTTGCTACTTACATGCTATGTAAGTTATACAAGCCTCAGTTTATTCACTTCTAAAATGGGAATAAAGCCATCTAAAAATAGGGCATATAAGTGTTTGCCACAGCCTAGGACATGGTAATTATGAGAAAAAGAGAGAGAGAGAGAGAGAGAGAGAGAGAGAGAGAGAGAGAGAGAGAGAGAGGGGAACAGAGAGAGTATGTCATTAAATGACCTTAAAAAGTTATGTGCTCTCCTGATGTGTCCTGGCACACTTTGGCTCTTGCTATCTAGTTTGAGGAGGAAAAAGGTACAAATGTATATAGTATATTATGGCATGGTATGGTATATTATAGCATGGAATGGTATGACATCGCATGGAATGGTCATACCATTCCATGCTATAATATACTATGCTATGGCATGGCATAGGATGGTATGGTACAGCATGGTATGGTGTCGTGTGGTATGGTATGGAATGGTATGGTATATGGTATATGATATGGCATGGCATGGCATAGCATGGCATGGCATGATATAGTATGGTATGGTGTGGTGTGGTGTGGTATGGTATGACATGGTATGCTATATGGTATGGCATGGAATACTATGGTGGAAGTTCCTGCATCCAGGGTTGGTCGTTAGTCCTAGTTGAAAGAGCAGTTAAAGCAGATCATACAAGGTAATGCAAATTTACCTGAAACATGTTATCTTAATCTAAAATACGTGTAAAGATTTGTCAGTTTTCCGAAATGGGGCCAAAGATTTTGAGGACAAGTTTTCTCATTGGTGTTTTGTGTTATTACTCTGAAATAAACCACACCCAAAAAATATCAGCTATACTTTCAAACTTCAGTTTGTTTGTTTGTTTGTTTCTTTTTTTTTAATCGAGACGGAGTCTCGCTCTGTTGCCCAGGCTGGAGTGCAGTGGAACGATCTCGGCTCACTGCAAGCTCCTCCTCCCAGGTTCACACCATTCTCCTGCCTCAGCCTCCCAAGTAGCTGGGACTAGAGATGGCCGCCACTACGCCTGGCTAATTTTTTGTATTTTTAGTAGAGGTGAGGTTTCACCTTGTTAGCCAGGATGGTCTTGATCTGACCTCGTGATCCGCCTGCCTCGGCCTCCCAAAGTGCTGGGATTATGGGCGTGAGCCACCGTGCCCAGCCCAAACTTCAGTTTTTAAATGTAAGAAGAAATTAAAGACACTTAAGAAGCAATGTGAATACAAAATCTTTTAGATTTTTGCTCTTTTTCCCCAAATATCCCCAGTTTTCTTTAGTTGTATAGCAGTGGCTTTTAGTGGTCAACTTTGACCTTAGTCCCAAGATTTATTTTTATAGAAACAACAGCTGTCTTTCATTGTGCACTTAAATTTTATTGGCTTATCTAATATTTAGTTAAGTTATATATCTACAATAGCAAGAACAACTGGCATAAATGGGTTTGGGAACAAAAAATTGACTCTTGGTGAACATACAACTCACCTGATGAGGGCAGACATGCTTAGGTGTGCTATGGAGTGGCCAACAAGCCAAGAGTGTTCACGGTACCTCAAGCATAGGTCTGTATATTTAACAGAGAAAATGGAAAGTGATGGTTTATCAGAATTGGTTACATGGAGATTGCTTAAGAGAGTTTCTATAGATCTGTCTGTACCATAATGGAAAAATATTCAGAAATCTCAAATGAAAAATAGTAGTTGCAGAATGCCTAGCATATAGTATGCCCCACTTCAGTGAAAACAAACCAAAAAATCTGTATGTTCACATGATGTAATGCATAGAAAAAGGTCTGGGAAGATGCACACCACATCCTTGGTTGTAGTGGTTGCCTGAGGGGCAAGCAAAGATTTAGGATTATAGGAGAAAATGAGTTTCACTTTTTTCTCTAGATGCTTCTATATTGATTGAATTCTTCTACAGTGGTGATTACTTTTATAATAAAAAAAATAAGTAAAAGAGTAATGCAAAGCCCTCCCCAAGTAGTAAAATTAGAGGATGGCAAAACAGCTGTCCTTAGCTGGCTAAGGCAAACTCCAAAGTCCCCAGTGTTTGTCCTTGATGCACCCTCATTCCACTCCTGTGGCCTTCCCCATGTGGGTCCCAGTGAGCTAACTCTGCACTGCCACTCCTCACTGAAGTTAAAGGCTGGCCAAGGAAAATGACTTTTATCAATTAATTGTACAAATACATCCCCTGATAAGAAAGGAAAAGTGCTATGAGAACAAATAGAGAAACCAGATGTATTCAGGAAAGGCAGATAAGGGTGAACTGAGATCTAAACTAGAAGTTAGCCCAGAAAGAAGATAAGAGGTGGGAAAAGCATTCCAAGTAGAAGGAACAGCATATGTAAAGACCTAGTGATGAGAAATGCTGAGCATGTTGGGTATTTGAAAGGTGAGCAATGTGACAGAATCAGAGATGGAAAGGAGAGGAAAGTACAGTAAGAGGGGCATCTAGAAGAGTGGGAGCCTTGCGGGTGGAAGCAGCTCATTCTCAGTGTCATAGGCCAGGCTAAGAAATTTGGTCTTTATGTTATGAACAGTGGGAAGCCATGAAAAGATTTTAAACAGGGGAGTGACATGATCAGATTTACTTTTTGAAAAGATAGTGCTGGTGGAAACATGAAAGAGTTCATATCAAATGATACAATTTTTCTAGCTGGTGGTGACCCTTGATGGGAAGGTTAGTGATTGCAGTAAGGCACTAGGGGGCTTCCAGGGACTGGTAGTGTTCCGATTCTTGATCTGGCTGCTGGTTACATTGGTGGGCTCAGTTTGTAAAAATGCAGGTTGTACATCTATGACAGGTATACTTTTTATAAATATTATACTTCAATAATAATTGTTTAAGAAAAGATGATGCTGGCTCTAATACGGACAACCAAGTCAGAGGCAACAAGAGTAGAGGCGGAGAAGCCAGTCAGAAAGCAACTGCTGAGATAGAGGCAAGATGGAGACTTAGGCTAATGCAGTGACAGTGGAGATGTAGACAGTGGAGATGTAGGGGTGGATTCAAGAGCGGCTTAGGAGATGATGGGGAGCAGGGATGTCAAGGACGTCTTCTAGATTTCCTCCTATATAGTTTGATGGATGGTTATACCATTCACTCAAAGAAAACAAGACACTAGAGGAAGACCAAATTGGTTCTCATTGGTGCTGCTTTTGTCTTAAGGGCAGGGAAGGCAGGAATGCATGAGATGAAATTTAGACATGTTGAGTTTGAGACAGCATGAAAACATCTAAGTGGAGATGGTAACAGGCTGCTAGATATGCAAGATCTCATAGTGGATATTTGGGTTAGAGATTTACACTGGAGGATCATCTGTAAAGTTGAAGCCATGGCATAGATAGCCTCAAATAGGGAGAGAGTCTAGTGTTTGAAGGGAAGGGGGCTCAAGAAATTTGAAAAATGTCAGTATTTCAAGGACTTCATGGAGGAGGATGAGCCAATAAATGAGAGGGAGAAAGAGAAGTCAGAGAGAGAGGAGGAAATCCAGACATGTTCTATTTGGGGAGCCAAAGGGAAAGAATGCTTTCAGGACAGCATGGTGAGAGGTGTTTACTGCTGTTGAGAAGTCAAAATAAAATATGAAAATGCTCATTAGAAAAAAAAAATGCCCTTTGGATTTAGTGGCCCATAGGTCACTGGTGGTTTTATCAAGTGCTCTTTTGATAGAATGATGAGGCTACATGCTAGACTGGGCTGGTTGAGAGTTAAGTGGCAGATAGGAAAATGGAACAGTGAGGATGGAGAGAGCTTCTGAGACATTTGGCTATGAAGAGGGAGGAAGAGGAGACAGTAACTGCAGTAGGTAGGGTTTTCTGTTGTTGTTGTTTAACATGGTACAGAATTGAGCACATTTAAGCAATGAAGAGAAAGATCCAGGTGATAGAGATTGGAAACCCAAGAGATAGAAAAGGAGAAACAAGAGGGACATTTCCTGAAGAGGCAGAATCCAGTGGAATTGGAGCACAGGTAGAGGTTTTGGTTTCAGACAGAAGGTGAAATACTTCCCTATTATAGAGAAGAGGCAGAGGATGAGTACAGAAGCTGGTAGGAGTAGAGGCAGCAGAACAGGAAGCTAGGCGGGTTCTCATCTGATAGCCCCTATTTCTTTCCAAAGTGGGGCCATTTGCTGAGCATGATGGGGAGGCAATTGTTACACATATCCTGATAGTGACCACAGAAATTCCAGTGTTATACACCCTCAGTCCAGCGTTTTACCTCCCACTCCAGTGTTGCACACAATCATTGACAGCTCACACATAGGAATGTAAGAACACAGGCATTCAGGTGTTACACACATGCTCACATCTTACAGAGTAGCCTAGGTGCTATAGTGCATGCACACACATATTCATCCACCTGTTCAGGTGTTCCCACGTAACGGCTGCCAAAGAGGTGGCCAATCCAGTTGTGAGCAATGCAGGGAAGCTCTAAAGTTCTGGCATGATCTCCTTGATCAGTCACCTGTTTTCCTCCCTCTTTCCTCAGAGGAGTTCCACCTTTTCTCTTACATGGTTTTATTTCAACATCATCCATGTGTTTCTGCCTTCAGAGTACATGACATTCAGTAGATGCCAACAGGTTGTAATCTAGCTAAAGCCTAATCTCCAGAAACCTCTTTTGTAGGTAACTGGTGAATACTCCTGAGGATATGCCTGATGGTGCCCACGCCCAGGCCAGCACATGGTCACTGAGCGCCATGTTTAGGAAAACATGGCAATTATTGTTACAAGACATTTCAAGGCTGTAGTGACCTTGTGTGGTCATGGGTCACAGTCTCTTCACTATTGTCCTTATAAATGGCTTTAAATAGCCTCTCCTTGTTAGGTTTCCATCTCCTTATTTGTAAGTTGCAGGGCTTAAATAGGTCATTTTTCAAGTCCTTTTCATCGATATCATTCTATGGTTCCATGCCTCTTTGACTTTGACCTCTAAAACCAGTTTTTCAATGGGGCAATGTCCACGGACAGGCCAGATCATTTATGAAAAAGAAATCAAGGCCAGATATGATTTTTCCCAAAGCCCAAGAGATTACCAAGCACAGATCAAAAGTTGGACCCAGAAGTTGCTAGCCATTTAGTGTCTGTGATAGCTGGCTTTATGTGTCAACTTAGCTTGGTTATAGCAACCAGTTATTTAATCAAACTCTAAGCTAGATATTGCTGTGAATATGTTCTGTAGATGTGATTATGATATACAATCAGTTCACTTTAAATAAGAGAGATTACCCTCAATAATATGGATGGCCTTCATCTCATCAGTTGAAAGCCTTAAAAGCAAAAACTGCAGTTTCCCAAAGAAGAAATTCAGTCTTAAGACGGCAACAGCAACTCTTGCCTGAGTTTCCAGCCTGGCAGCCCGCCCTATAGATGCCAAACTTGCAGCCTCCCCAATCTCATGAGCCAATTTTTAAAAATAAGTGTCTTAACACACATATGTGTGTGTGATGTATATAAATGCATATGTGTATGTATACATGTGTATCTATCTACATCTGTATTTATAGTAATTGTCTAATCTGTTATCTAATTGGTCTATTTCTCTGGAGTATCCTGACTGATGGTGTCTGAGAGGTCTGCAGGGAGTAGGGACAGTTGGTGATGTCCATTCTCATGATGATAAATGCAGAGGATGAAAGTACAGCTAAGTTTTTAGTTTTCATCTCAGAAAGAAGCAAGAACACTAGTCCATGGGCTTTGATTCTAAAATCCTGTAAGACTTAAAATCACTGCACTATGTTCAAGTTGACCACTTGTGTTACTTTCCCAGTTTCTGCACATTATCAGTCATAAAACTGTTCAATGTCAAAGTACTGTGTTTACTTTCAGATGTGGCATAAAATGTGCAACTGAGTGAGATGCACCCTACTACAATTGTACTTAGGAAAGGGATAATCCCAAAGGGAAGAGCTAGGGGCAGGACCCAAAGTCCCGAGAGCAGGCTGAGACCCCAAATCCATGGCCATCAGGAACAAAATATACTGGAAGACAAATTCCAGGCAAGGCCCTGAGGGTTAACAGCAGAAAGACCTCTGATGTCTCCCCTTCCCCAAGAGTCCACAGCTTTTAGCACTGATTAGAGGGTGTATAGAGATCATCCTCATGCCCAATACTGCTTTTCTCTTCTGCGCTGACTTATAGGATGGTAAGCATCTAGCAGCAAAAAACTACAAACGAGGCTGGCAGGTGTACTCATGACACATGTATTCTTTCCCAGGCAGTCATTCTAAGAAAGCCTTTATCTGTCATGGCCAGCTCCAGCAGGTGACGCTTTCATTTTCCACTAATTCAATTTGTGTAGAAATAAGCATAGCTCATTGGCTAAATCTGTCTTTCTCTTGGAGAGGAACTTGATATGGCTTGAAGTTGCCAGCTTAATTCTCATCTCCTATTACAATCAGGAAGCTATATTTTTATTTGGTTAAAATGAAGAAATCCAATATCTGGAAAAGACCTTAGAACACATCAAGTTTAGCCTCTTCTTTTAATGGTAAGGACCTGGAAGTCCACAGAGAAATACATCCAAATAAGGCAACTGAGAAAATAGGTGGTGGAGATCAGAAATGACACAGTAAGAGATCGATCCAGGGTGCTCAAGTGTGGGGTCAGGTGGAGGTGAGAATCCATGGTGAGGGTGATGACACGGATGTTCATTTGCCAGTAGGAATGGCATCCTGGTCATCTGGTCCAAACTCTCCCCAAAAACCCCTACACTATTTCCAATCTCTGCTTAAATACTTTTCAGGATGAAAGTCTCTTTTTTTTTTAAATTTAATTTTATTATTATTAATTTATTTATTTACTTTGAGACAGAGGCTCGCTGTCACCCAGGCTAGAATGCAGTGGCACAATCTCGGCTCACTGCAACCTCTGCCTCCTGGGTTCAAGCGATTCTTCTGCCTCAGCCTCCTGAGTCCTGGGACCACAGGCGCCCACCACCACTCCCAGCTGAGTTTTGTATTTTTAGTAGAGACAGGGTTTCACCATGTTGGCCAGGCTGGTCTCGAACTCCTGACTTCAGATGATCTGCCCTTCTCAGACTCCCAAAGTGCTGGGATTACAGGCATGAACCACTGCGCCCGGCCCAGAAATGGTAAAAAGGCTAACGAAGGTCAAACAAGAAGAGACAGAATCACGGGCAAAAGGGGCGCATTCAGAGTTTTCTGGATGTCAGGCAGGGACCGCAGGGGCAGCTTTAGAAGTGGCCGGAGCCCGCCCCTGCACGCAGCTTGCACAGAAAGCCCCTGGATGCTCCCTTAGGACCTTTTGAACTCTGGCCACTGGACAAAAACACCCTTTTGAAAAGGTGGTATTCACTGGGCTGTCAGAATTCAGGAACACCAACTTAAGGCTAATAAAACTGTGTTGGGCTCAGAACTAAGCCTTGGTTTTAATCCCGACACTTTGGATTAATACCAGGTGCTAATTAGTTGACCCAAGACAAAGGTTTGGATTATTTTCAGATAGAATTAAATCTGTCTCCTTAAAAATTCTATCTGTTGCCCCAATGATTCTTACCTTGGCTGCACATTTCACCTGTGGAACTTTTTAAGTGTCCCGATAGGCAGGTTACACAGCTGGCCAATCAAATCAGAATTTCTGAGGGTCGAACCCAGGCATTTGCCTAAAGCTCCTCAGTGATCCCAACATGGAGCCAAGATTGAAAACCACTGCATTTGGCTCCATTCTTGTATTAGTCTGCTGGGGGTGCCATAATAAAATACCTTAGACTCTGGGTTAAACAACAGAAATTTATTTTCTCATAGTTCTAGGGGCTGGAAGTCCGAGAGGTGAGTGTTGGCAGGTTAGGTTCCTCCCAAGGCCTCTCTTCTTGGCTTGCAGAGGGCCACCTTCTTGCTGTGTCCTCACATGGCCTTTGCTCTGCGGGTTTGCATCCCTGGTGTCTCTCCCTTTTCTTAGAAGAACACCAGTCATATTGGATTAGGGCACCACCCCTATGACTTCATTTAACCGTAGTCACCTCCTTAAAGACCCTTTCTCCAAATGTAGTCACATTGGAAGTTATGGCTTCAACATAATGAATTTTGGAAGACACCAGTCAGTTCATAATAGTTCCGCTCATTGACTAGAATTGGTTGGGTTAAAGCACCTTACCCAACGTGCTGTGGCACCCACAGGTAGCATCATGTTAGGCTGGAAGGGTGGCCACTAGGGGCCCTGGGATAGCTACCTCTGGCTTTATGGGATCTACTCAAGCACCCTTAGAAAGCAATCCTACTGAGCAGGGCTTGATGTCACGCAGAGCAGTTTCATGATTCCCAAATGCAACAAACGACTGAGTAGTGTCTGGCCCTCACTGACCTTCCCAGTGAGTTGAGCATGGCCTGGATTTCTCCTTTTGCAGTCAGCTGTACGGCACCCACAGAGATACTAAAGGAATTTCAGGTGTCCAAGGAGCCCAGAGCACAGGCCAAGGAGGCGGGAGCTAGAGACCACACAGGTGCATCTCCAGGTGGTGGTTTCTACCCTCTCCTTTCCCATATGTCAGATGACATATTGTAACAAATGAGCTGGTATGTTAGGCGAGCAGACTCTGCAAATTAGAGTTTCATTATTTTGAAGTGCTTCGCATTTATGTGGCTAGAATAGTACCTGAACATAGTAATCTTCAATAAATATTTGTTGAATGAACACATAAATACAGTAAATGAAAACGATTGGATTTGAAATCCATTTAAAATATCAAAGATTTTAGCACTAAAAGTTCTAAAATTTAACTGCAATTATTAAAATTTTTGAATGGTTATAAAAATAGTTTAACTTATGTCTCCTGTGTGAATATAAGTTTTCACTGATTGTGTTTTTCAGGAATTTTAAGAGTTTATTGTTAAGTAGTCTTTATTAGAATTGTATAAGCTATTTCAAGCTTAAAATCATTTTTTTTCAAGTTATGATCATTGAAGCAATGTTCCCCCTTGTTCCCAAGCAGGTTTCTCATCACATTTTTAAGAGATTTTGTTTGAAAGACATTTTTGACGTATTTGCATGTTTTACATATTTGAGATTTAAATCCTTCCTAATACTTTGTATTTTATTTTTCTTATAATCCCCTCATATATGGAAAAACAATGAAAAATTTCACCTTAGATATCTGCAAATCTCCTCCAGTTTATCCAGCTGAATCTTACAAATATTACCAATTGTGTTATGACATGAAAATGGATAGAAAACAATCTTCTTCTCTTAGTAAATGCCACCCCCATCTAAATTACTGAATCAAAAACCTGGGAGTCATCCTGGTTTTTGTTCCTCCTGCTCTAAATCCCATCCTTTCAAAATTATCCCCTCTTCCCACTCCTTTCCCTTCGACTAAGCCACAGTTATCTCTTGCCTGGACTATTGCAAAAGACTCCTAACTGCTCTGCCATCTTCTGCATTTCTTGCCCTTCTACAATTTCTTCTTCACATGGCAGCCTGAGTGTCCTTTTAAAACCTTAATTAGATCGTGTAATGTCTCCCCAACTCTCTGTACCTCTTAAAACCTCCCAAAGCCACTTCAGATAAAACCTAGACTCCTTCCTATGGCCTAAGGGGCTCTACATGATCTGGCCTTTTTCTTCCACTCCAACATTATCTATTGTTCTCCCATAGCATGTCATGCTCCAGGCACACTGGCCTTCTCTCTTATACTTGGGGAGAGAATACCCCAAACCAAAGACCAAGGACAAGTGGAGATACAAAGCAAGCAAATAGATATACAGAGAGTCTAGGGTTCATGGGGATGCTGAGCTGGAAGTGTTAACTATGGGTCTCTTGTAGAAACCTACAAAGCTGGAGGAGTGCACCCAGGAGGTGAAGCTTAAAAAGAACAGTACTGAAGACTGAGCCATGGTGCTCTCCAACATTTTGAGGTCAGGGAGATGAAAAGGAATCTGTTAATTAGCTCAAGTGACTCTTTCTATAATGTATACATAGATCAAAACATCACACTGTACTCCATACATACATACAATTATTTATCAATTAAAAATAAATTTTAAATTTTACAAAGGAATCTGTAAGGCTGAGAAGCAGCAACCAGTGGCATAGGAAAAAAATCAAGAGATTTGCGGGCCTTTGTAGCCCTCTGAGAAGCTTGTTAAAAATATACATTTTTTCCCCATAATCCATCCACTGGAGTTTTGTTTCAGTATGAAGATGGACACCCAAAAATTTTCTTTTTTTTTTTTTTTTAAAAAAACAAGCTTAGTGTTGTTATCATAAGAGAAACCTGGGAAACACTGCCTTAGAGCTTGGCCCCATCAGAAGAATCACCTGTGTGGGGCCTTGTTCAAACATGTACCTGCCAGGGACCATACCCCTCAAAACACTGAATCTGGATCACCAAGGGACTTAGAGCTTGGCAGCTCATGATCCAAACTTCAAATTTTTTATTCATTCTTAGGACTTGTTCCAAAACAAGCCACATGGTTTTCTTTGGAGCGGATGAATCAGTAGTTCTCGCTCCATTTACAAAGGCTGATATGCCATTTCTACAACTGGAGGTGCTTTCTCTAAAACCATGTGGAATTTATTTCAGTTCATGTATGGTATGTTAGGGTCTTGGCCAAGAGTCTTAAATAGGAACCAGAATTACAATAAACAAACAAATGGGAATCTCTCATGTAGACCTAATGGTAAAACTAAGAGCTTGAGCTCTTCACCGAAGCTTCTCAGCTGAGCTTGGCTTCCAAAAGCACAGGGAGTCATTTTCTATGAGTATCAGGAACCACATTTACTTTTCCCAAGTGTTCTGAATCTGATGATACCAAAATGGTACTTAATAGCCTCTCTTACTGATGTCCCCACACTTCACCCAACCCAACCTGCAGTCAGCTGGCTTTTCCGATTCTGCATTGAGGCTCTTTCTACATTTCCTTACTCTGGATGTTAACCATTCCCCCTTCCATTTGCTCAAAATGGGAAACTTTTTGCCCTTTCTGACAGAAATCATTCCTTGTGGGCCACCTGATGCGTACTTGGGGTTAATTAGAAAATCCCCATCAAGAGTTCAGAGGCCAATATCAGCTGTCAAAATCCCACATTCCCCTCTTTCCCCTCTTTCAAGTGCAAAACAACCCGTGTCTGAAGATGTGCTGGAGATGAAAGGGCACACACCAGCGCTGGGGGCTTTGCCCAGCCCTATTCACGGCCCCACCACCATGAATACAACAAAATCTCAATGAAAGTTTTAATCTCCCCACTGCATTCAGCCTAAAGAGAAAAGGGCTTCCTTTTAACAATTTCCCCCCTTAAACCTTTTGTGTTGCAATGCTCCTGAAAAAAAGCAGAGATTTCACTCTGACCCGGCAAGGGTTTTACGCCAAAGAAAGCAATGCACCTCAAACCTTTTGTGCTGAAATAAGAAGGGCGGCCGGCCTGAAGCAACCGGCGCAAAAGCAGCAACCCAGTGGTGGGGCTCGCGGGCAGAAAGTGCCAGCGACTCTGCAGACCCCGGGTCTGGCCTCTAGGCCAAGGGCCTAAAAGGAAGAGTATGATCAGGCCAAGGACACCATTGCGCCTCAAAACTGGGGCGTCTGGAGTGAGAATGCGACAGGGGTGGATGATTTCCTAGCCCAGAGTCTGAAACGCACCGACAACCCGCAGGCCAGTAGGCCCAATTATGCCCTTTGTTTTCACATTGGGCTGAAAAGAACAATTGCAACATAAACCCCACTCAAAGGCCAGCCCTCTCCAAGCACCCTTTGGGGAGAACTTCTGACGGCTAAAGGGTTCTTCACAAGACCCTTGCTGGTTGCTGGGAACCGAATTCCAACAGCTCCACCATGCCTACCTTTGGGCACAGGCTCCAGGCGACTCCGGGAGCGGGAAGCGGGAAGCGGGAAGCGGGAAGCGGGAAGCGGGAAGCGGGAAGCGGGAAGCTCCCTCCCGCCCTCTGCAAAATACGTTTTGGTGAAAAGCGCCTCTCCCTCTCAGGCTCGCCTTTCCCAAGGGGACTTGGGAAAAACTTGCAGGGCACTGTTTCGGTCTTTGGCTGCCTTCGCAATGACTCCCTTCGCACTTTCCTAACTGGTAGGGGTGCTCTTGGCAAAAACCACCACCCCCCAGCTCTTCCAGCATAAACAAACACAAATTGTTTAATAAATCTGTATGACGTTCCTATCTTCTTTATTTCTTCCAAAGAGCTGCCCTGAATGTTTGAAATTCGCCCCTGGTATTAATCCAAAGCGTCGGGATTAAAACCAAGGCGCTCAGTTCTGAGCCCAACACGGTTTTATTAGCCTTAATTTGGTGTTCCTGAATTCTGACAGCCCAGTGAATACCACCTTTTCAAAAGGGTGTTTTGGTCGAGCGGCCAGAGTTCAAAAGGTCCCAAGGGAGCGTCCAGGCGCTTTCTGTGCGAGCTGCGTGCAGGGGCGGGCTCGGGCCACTTCTAAAGCACCCCCGGCGGTTCCTTCCCGACATCCAGAAAACCCTGAATGTGCCCCCTTCGCCCTGATTCTGTTTCCTTCTTGTTTGACCTTCGTTAGCCTTTTTACCATTTCTGAACATGATTTTTATGGAGGGTCAGAAACAGCACAGCAGATACTTTGCCACTGTCCATGGCAAAATTCTTTGCTTTGTTATGTTTCTTTTAAAAATTTGTTGGTAAAAAAACCTCCTTTCTGGCCGGGCCTGGTTGTTCACGCCTGTAATCCCAGCACTTTGGGAGGCCAAGGCGGGTGGATCATCTGAGATCAGGAGTTCGAGACCAGCCTGGCTGACATGGTGAAACCCCGTCTCTACTAAAACACAAAAATTCACCTGGTGCGGGGGCAAATGCCTGTAATCCCAGCTACTCAGGAGGCTGAGACATGAAAATCGCTTGCACCAGGAGGTGGAGGTTGCAGTGAGCGGAGATCCACTCCAGCCTGGGTGACAGAGTAAGACTCTCCCTCAAACAACAACAACAACGAACCTCCTTTCTCCTTCCCCTACCAGTTCTTTTTGGTGTGCATGGCTTGAGGTGTGTTTGTCTTCAGGACAGTGAGAGACACTGGGATAGATTTAAAAGGTATCTCGATTTAGAAGTTTAAAGATACAGCGATGAGAAGGGAGTAGAGTGAGGGTGACTGTGTTGCAGGAAAGGGGTCCCAATCCAGACCCCAAGAGGGGGTTCTTGGATCTCATGTGAGAAAGAATTCAGGGCAAGTCTGCAGTGCGAAGTGAAAGCAAGTTTATTAAGAAAGTATAGGAATAAAAGAAGGGCTACTCCATAGATAGAGCAGTCCTGATGGCTGCTGATTGCCCATTTTTATGGTTATTTCTGGATGATGATATGTTAAACAAGGGGTGGATTATTTATGCCTCCCCTTTTTAGACCATATAGGGAAACTTCATGACTTGCCATGGCATTTGTAAACTGCATTGGCGTGCTGGGAGTGTAGCAGTGAGGACAACCAGAGGTCACTCTTGTCGCCCTTTGGGTTTTGGTGGGTTTTAGCCAGCTCCTTTACTGCAGCCTTTTAGCCAGCTCCTTTAAAGCCAGCTCCTTTACTACTAAAGACCTTTTATTGGCAAGGTCTTCATGACCTGTATTTTGTGCTGACCTCCTATCTCATTATGTGACTTAGAATGCCTTAACTGTCTGGGAATGCAGCCCAGGAAGTTTCAGCCTCATTTTACCCAGCTCCTATTTAAAATGGAATTGCTCTGGTTCATACTCCTCTGACATTTCCTCTCTCCCTTTTATAAGAGAATCATTAATCTTAAGGGTTGTAGAGGGAGGAAGATCCATCTTCTGTAACTTCTTTAGGCTGAATAGGAGTGATGATATTCCTGTCTCACTATCAGGGTTTCTTGCATCAGGGTAAAGAAGAGTTCAAACAGAAAGCATCACTATGATGGCTGGGTGCGGTGGCTCACGCCTGTAATCCTAGCACTTTGGGAGGCCGAGGCAGGTGGATCACCAGAAGTCAGGAGTTTGAGACCAGCCTGGCCAACATGGTGAAACACTGTCTCTACTAAAAATACAAAAATTAGCTGGGTGTGGTGGCAGCAGCCTGTAATCCCAGCTACTCAGGAGGCTGAGGCAGGGAGAACTGCTTGAACCCAGGAGGTGGAGGTTGCAGTGAGCCAAGATTGTGCCACTGCACTCCAGTCTGGGTAACAGAGTAAGACTCCAACTCAAAAAAAGAAAAAAAGAAAGTATCAGTATGGTAAGGTCTATTCACAACTCTTGAGTTTTCACAAAAGGTGATATCTGGAATATTAATAAGTGTTTAATTTAAAAAAACATTCAGTAAGTTTGTACTCTATTTCTACACAAAGAGTAGAACAGTAATATAATCCACAAGAGTAATGTAAAATAAGTAAAGTTATTCTAAGAAAATTAAATTAGAAGACTTTTCACAAACTGGGCAGCTGTTGGAACTAAGTTGGTATGGGGTTGTTACTTGATTCTAATATGTCCAGAATTAGAATACTGATCCAGATTTTTACATTACCCGTCCCTCTTGTTTCTTCTGTGTAGTAGTCAGGGAGCCCTAGTTGGTTTGCAGGAGTAAGTAGGGTTAGCCTAAATTGTAGAAACAAACTTAAAAACAATTGATGAGACTAGAAAGTATAACATAGCTTTTAAAACATATTTCTCTCTCTCCAGTTTCTCATTTTTCTTAAAGACAAATCATGATAAGACTGATTTATTTTATTATTCTTGGCCTGATTGTTTGTATAAAGTGTAATAAGAAGAATTATTTTTCACATAGGCTTTTTAATTGGCTTTGATGAAACTGTTTCATAAGGAATCCCAGATAAGATTTTTTTAAAGTCAAGTCCTGCCATGGGTTTGTACCCTCAGATACCTATGAATTGGGTACATTCTTCTCCTTCTGAGGTCCCAAGATAACTTGGGGCTCCTGGACCTGTGAGAAAGTGACATTCTTTACTTAAAATAGGTCAGAAACCCTATACAGGGACTGTGTAGGGAAGGGATGAGGCCAGTTCCCCACAGGCCTTTACAAGTTAAGTTTGATTCCTTAAAGGAAAGTACACCATTCTGGTCAAAGTCTTGGTAAAATTAACCAATTTCTCCAATTGTGTCCTGTTACAAAAGAAAGCAGATTCTTCTTGTACTTACGTAAATAACTATATTTCCATGAGAATACTCACAGCTAGTTTCTAAACTCTGCAGAAATCAGGTAGAAAGAAACAAATATGTTCTAAATTTTGTTCAGAGTAGTATACTTTACTCAATTGTTACAAGCTGTAAATAGGGTAAAAGTTTCCTTGACTCTGAAAAACAAAACAAAGGATTAGTAGTGTTTTAAGCAAAGTTAAAAAGATTACTTCAGTTTTTTATTGGTTCAGTTAATTCCACTAACTCCTGTTCTATTTTATATTCATGAACATTCCAGTTCTTCATGAGAGTTCTGAAACTTGTTTACTATATTCTAATGTTACAATATCCAAAGTTATTAGAAACCTTTATTTAGGAACATCTGTTCGAGTTCTAGAGTTGATTATAAACCACCTTCTAAAGAGGATTAAAACAAGACTACAATTGTCTGTGGATGCTAAAAAGTTTTAGGACAGCCACTATTAAAGCCACAGTTCATAAGGAAATTTGGTTACTTCTGTAGCACACAAAATTTTACAAAACAATTATAATTATTAATAACATACACTAAGTTACCTTAGAATTATTGCAGTTTCCCATAATTTTGGAACATATAATAATAACACATTTATGCAAATATAGTCCAAAGAAAGCAAAATATTATTTCATATTTGATAATGCTTCCTGTATAATTTTTATACCAAATAAGTGAAATTTCACCTTTACATTAATGTACTATTAATGTTAAACCCAATTTTTAATAAAACTTTACAGACATATTTACCTAATTTTAATGTTTAACCATAAGATTCTTATAAACCTCCTATAACCCTTTACATTATTTGTGAAAGATCCAATCAGTGCTCTAAGAAAAATCCATTGTGCTTTTATTCCAATGTTTAATCTATGGAAAAATTGAATAATACTCCTTTAACTTTAGCTAATATGTTCACACACAGAATCTCCTACAATTATTTTTTATGAACCTTTCACAACCTGTTTAAGTTTTTAGATTTTTTTTTTTCCACTTAAAACAATCCTTTAGTACTTTAGGCTGGAAAAATCCACATTCCCATGACTTCTTATAATCTTTCACCAAAAGCACATTTTACTTTCTTTATACACCTTGCATATAAAATTGTTTCTTTAGTAGTTTTAATTACATGTTATAATGTTAACTCTTAGCAACTTTTACTTTGGTGAAAACCCTGGTTAGTAAGCAATTTTAATTGTGTACTAGGTGTGGAGTCTAGTCTAGGACACCAGGCAGAAGTGTAGGTAAGAGCTGACTCTGTAGTATAGTTAGGGGTGTGGCTAACTCCACATGTCCCCAGGCCTTATCTAGAATCTAATGGCTTTAAGGGAGGTAAATTGAACAATTTTCAAAAGTCAAAAAAACAGTTTGACCTTAAAGTAGTTAGTAAATCTGATATCTGTCCTTAATTTAGACCAAATGTCTACATTTTGAAGACATTTTACTTTACCAATAATCTTTAAAATTGTCTTTATTTCCAAAAGATTACTAAAATCACGTGAACACAAAGGCATTAAAAGTTCTATTTTTCTGACAAAATATTTTATTTAATTGTTCATTTTTTTTCTAGGCCAATTAATTAGAGCCCTTTTATATATAAACATATGCCACATATAAATACACAGACAGAAGATTCAGCACTTGTAAGATTTTTCATTGGTCAGTTTCTTCATTGGATTACTGGCTTCAGGGTGGAGCCCTTGGAAGAACAGGGCCAGAAAAGCATCCATTTCTAGGGCCAAATAAGCAGCTGAAGGCAAAGACAGATCCCCAAAGTTAAGGGTATCATTTTATACTGGTTCCTGGATCCCCAAAAGGAGGGAAATACTATAGGAGAAGACAGTGTAGTGCTTCTGCTCTGCATTTAATTGTAAAACAACCCAAAGCCAATCAGCCCATTTGGCAATCAGCCCATCCCTCATGGGAGCCTCATCTCCCGTGGGGCTGGGGATGTTTCCTCATCTTCCAGGTGGCCGAGAGCAAGTTTCTCTGATCCAAGTATGCAAAGAGTCAAGTATCCCTCCATAATTACTATTAGCCATCCCTTAACGTATATTTCCCACTTAGTTATTACACATCAAAGCTCTCTCATAATGTGAAGTAATTTCTGATACCCCCAAAATTCAAAACTGTCAGATAACACAATGTAAAACAGAACAGAGTCTTTGACTTTGAGAGGGATCTATCTGTTTTTAATTCCTGGGGTTTCATGAGGAAAACAGATTTTTTTTCCCAAAATGAGGTCTGTGGTGCCTCCTCTGTTTTTCCCAAGGAGTCCCAGGTTAACAGAAGTTATCTTAGGGCCTCTTGTATGTGCATTAAGAGTGGCAAGACAGACAAAAAAGGAGAAAAATAATTCAGACAACAAAAGAAAAGATCTTTTTCCAGAAAAACAAGTTTCAAGAAGAGAAAAACATAAAGGCCTTTTAAATATATCTATAGCTTGTTTATCTACTTTTCGCTAAGTTGACTTTTAACTATAACGCTCTTTAAAGAAAGAAATCCTTTCAGATCTCTTATTACCTGACTTTAGCCATGCCAAGCAGCCAATATGTCTAGCTTCTGAACTTTACCAAAGGTAACCTCCTAGGTGCATAGAGAAAGGAAAATTTAAGACAGTCCACAGAGAAGAGAATAGACAAGGTCATGTAGATACTAAGCCAGAAATTATTTACTTCCTAGGTGAGGAATTGAACCCAGACCACCATTGTGAAAGTGTAAAACCTGAGTTACTGAGTTACAGGAGGGGGCAGTCTCCATTTTCTTCCCCAGAAGTCTAGAGTAGTTAATTTTGAGGTTGTAAAGTCTTTTAACTGTTTAATATGATGTTTAGAGTTGACTATGACATGAACCCTAAAATTCCTGTTCCCTGGAAGGTGGAGACCTTTAACCATGTGGTTAAAAGGTCAAGCTCCCAAGGACATGAAACAAGGTGGAGACTTCATCCAGTTTTTTTTGTTTGTTTCAGGGACCTGCAGCCAAGTTTGTTACTGACCAGCTTGTTGGGTCGTCTTGAAACATGGGGTTACAGATATTCTAAGCCCATGTTTTATTCTACAGAAAAACGAATTCATAGTACAAAATACAACAGTTTAAGATTAGCCTTAGAATTCTTTTTCACATTAATCAAAACTTTACAGAGGAGATAAGCACTGTTTTTTGTTTTGTTTTGTTTTCCCATTCATTTAACCATTTGCACAGAAAGAGAGGGAAGCCAGAAATCTGACTGGTAAGAAATCCTTACCCTTTGGTAGCATGCCAGACTTCTGGGTTCCCTTTCTCTGAACGGCCCTAGTAATCTGGTTTGTGGCACCATCGCCCTGGGGGCCAAGCAGCATCATAAAGGAAAATTATTTTTTTTCATTCTGGCCAGAGTAAAATACATGTGATAAAATATAGACATTAGCCACTCTGCTTAGCACCCAATATCAAACTGGCAAGGCTTAAATTTGCCCCCAGATGAGCCCTGTCATCTTTAATCCGATCTCCGACTTGGAGTTTTGGAGTTTCGACACGTGGTCTCTGGGCAAGATGGTTGCCCTGAGTAATAGAAAAGATAAGAAAGAGAAAGGAGAGAGGGAAAAACATTGCCTGTGGCAGGGTGGGGAAGGCGAAATGCTCAGGGAGGCGAGAAAGACCCACCCATTGCAGCAACACTGAAAAGTTCAGGCAGCTGTTTCTCGGTAGCAAAGGGATATTTTCCAACCATCCTATTAGCTCTCAAGTTTCCCCTTTGAGGGAGGAAAAAGGTTCCTATGTCCCAGGATCCTGTACATGCCTAACCCTGTCACCCACAGCCATCAGCAAAGTGTGCAAGGCAGATTAATCCAAAGAGAACAGCAGTTAACATCCCATAGTGCCAAACCTGTTCTTACAGCCTCTCAGTAAACAGAGACTTTACTGAGAGAGGCCTCTAACTCCCTAAATCTTAGAAGGGACTCTAAACCTCCTAAGTTGGGCCTCTAACCTAAAGTCAAGCATCCTTGCCTTTTATTAAGAGGAGCCTCTAACCCACTCTGTCTTAGAAGAGACCCTAACTCCCCTAAGTTGGACCTCTAACCCAATCCCATTCTTAACCCGGGTACCCCACCACTTACCCAAAGTCGTCCAGTCAGTGCTGCAATCTATTTCCTTTGGGCCGGGTTGTGGGGAGGGGTCTCCTTAGTATTGTCCCTTCTGTGGTTCCCTAGAAAGACGTTACCAGATCCCACTACTTACCAAAAGTTAGCCTTTGGGTCGGGGGTTTCCACAGTATAGTAGCTTCCTTGGTCGCCAGAAAGATATTACAGGACCCCAACACTTACCGAAAGGTAGCCGTGGGGTCAGGGCTTCTGCACTATAGTCCCTTCATGGTCACCAGAAATATGCTACAGGACAGAGATCCCGATCCAGACCCCAAGAGAGGGTTCTTAGATCTCACATAAGAAAGAATTCAGTGCGAGTCTGCAGTGCAAAGTGAAAGCAAGTTTGTTCGGAAAGTAAAGGAATAAAATAATGGCTACTCCACAGGCAGAGCAGCCCTGAGGGCTGCAGGTTGCCCTTTTTATGGTTATTTCTGGATGATATGTTAAACAAGGGGTGGATAATTCACACCTCCCCTTTTTAGACCATATAGGGTAACTTCCTGACGTTGCCATGGCATTTGTAAACTGTCATGGTGCTGTTGGGAGTGTAGCAGTGAGGAAAACCAGATGTCACTCTCGTCGACATTTGGGTTTTGGTGGGTTTTAGCTGGCTTCTTTACTGCAACCTGTTTTGTCAGCAAGGTCTTCATGACCTGTATTTTGTGCTGACTGCCTGTCTCAACCTGTGACTTAGAATGTCTTAACCATCTGGCATTGCAGCCCAGTAGGTCTCAGCCTCATTTTACCCAGCTCCTATTTAAGATGTAGCTGCTGTGGTTCACACGCCTCTGACAACGGCACGATTTTGTTTTGTTTTGTTAAGACAAATAATAACAAAGACCAGATAGCATTTAAAATTAGTACATAGATGTGGGTCATACGTCATATATTTTTCAAATAAAAATCACATGTAAAGACTTTAAGATTCCTTTCTTTTTATTTGCTACTCAGTGAATGAAGGGGTAGTAGTAAATATTCCTTTAAGGAGAAGGTATAGCTCAGGGGCAGAGCATTTGACTGCAGATCGAGAAAATACTCCTTTGACCATTTTTAGGCTGGGAAATTTTAGCCAACTTCTTACACCAAATACACACATGCACACACACATGCTTACAAAATGAGAGCTAGAATAAATTAATAAGTGATGATAATGCTGATCAACTTTCCCGCATCTACATTCTAACTGCAAGCTCAACATTTAAAAAACAAATCTACCTACAGCTTGATTAAAGTGTTTCTCTGTTCCCTTCCAGTTCTAATGTTCTATAAATAACATTATTTCTCAGGTTTTGGGTAGTTCAGGTGAAAGCATATCTTTCTTAAAAACCATAATTATCTGGATAATTAGACAAATGCAATAAAATTTAAGACAGTAATAAGTAGACACTTTTAATACAAAATCATATTTCAAATGCACACAGATAAGATGAACTCTGGTGCAAATTATCCTGTAAGGTGAATAATTTTCTAATAAAAGTAAGCACTTCCTTATTAGTCTGTTTTATATTTCTGATTTTTCTTGAACTAGGTTTCTGTAAAGAATAGCTTTCTTATACACAAAATGGCTATATTCATGATATACTCAAATTAACAATTCTCCAGAGTAATGTTAAATCAAGTTTAGCCTAAAGCTGCCTCCGTACGTATTTTAAGTTCGACCTAAAGGTTTTCTGTACATCGTGAACTGTAACAAGTGGAGGTGTAAACAGATCATAGCCTACACTTGTGCCAATCACTGAGTTTTGGCCAATCAAATGTAACCAATTGTTTGAATATGTTGAAATAAGGCAAATGCCAACCTGTAACCAATCCAGCTGTTTCTGTGCCTCACGTTCCTTTTTCTGTCCATAAATCTTCTCCCACGTAGCTGTGCGGGAGTCTCTGAGCCTACTCTGGCTGGGAAAGCTGCTTGATTCACGAATCGTTCGTTGCTCAATTAAACTTCTTTAAATTTAATTCAGCTGAAGTTTTTCTTTTATCAGTCAAATAAATACAAAATTGAGGAGGTTGGGTGGCATTTCTTCTCTGTAAACAAGAAAAGGGTAGGGGCAAATGTCATTAATATAAATATGTCCTAGAATTTAAAATCAATTTTGTTGTTGTTGTTGTTTTGTTTGTTTTGAGATGGAGTCTCACTCTGTCATCCAGGCTGGAGTGCAGTGGCACGATCTCCGCTCACTGCAACCTTCACCTCCCAGGTTCAAGCGATTCTCCTCCCTCAGCTTCCTGAGTAGCTGGGACTACAGGCACGCGCCACTATGCCCAGCTAATTTTTGTATTATTTTTAGTAGAAATGGCATTTTGCCATGTTGGCCAAGCTGGTCTCAAACTCCTGAACTCAGGTGATCCGCCCGCCTCGGCCTCCCAAAGTGCTGGGATTACAGGCGTGAGCCACTGTGCCTGGCCTGAAAATCCTTGTTTAAATTCAGATCAAATCTTAATCTTTTTTTTTTTTTTTCTGGCCTTTTCTGTTTATTTGCTTCAAAGGTTTTCAGGAGCAGTGATGTGAATTATTCTGCACGTGCTGGAGAGATTTTAGGCTTTCAAAGAGGCAAGATGCCTTTGACTTTGTGAGCATGAAGAGACTGCCCTGAGCAGTCTTCAACATATGTTATTAAAGACACTTGACTTTTTGTCTTGTTAAAAAAAAAAAAAAAAAGATGAGATACAAAACGTAGGGCTATCTCTTGAGCAGTGGGGAAAAAAAGTCACTTAGAAAATATGAAAGTATTTTAGCCCCTCCATTAAATAAATCTGTGCCAAATTCACATCTTTGTCAAGAGAAAATAAGATATCAAATTTAAATATTTTATATTTAAATGAATTGTGAGTAATGTATTATTTACACAAGTCAATTTAATGTGGCTCTTTGTGGAAACGTTTTCGTTTGATGTTGATGCTCTTTCCAGAAGTTTTAAAGAAGGGAAAATTGTGGCGGGGGAAGAAAAGATTAATACAATGGCTTACAGATTTCAGTTAAGCCAAGATAGAAAAGGAAACAAAGTTGTAGGTTATGGTGATACTTGAACTTTAACTTCTAACACTAAAAATACTAATACTCCTTCAAAACTCAGCAACTTGAAAATTAATCTGTGAGCTTTGCTTACAAGCTAGAGTAAGATTTCTCACCTGAGCATTTTCTCTGCTTTTTGTAAAGCAAAGAGAAGACTTGATGCAAACCACCTGTTGTGCTACCCACCTCGTCCAATTAGTCAAGTCTTTTGTCTTTGTGGAAATAATAACCCATATGAGTCGCTACTTTCAGACTCACCAAATCTGAAAACCCTGCTCAGGGCAGTCTTTTCACGCTCACAAAGTCAGAGGCATCTTGCATCTTTTAAAGACCAAAATCTCTCCAGCACGTGCAGAATAATTCACATCACTGCTCCTGAAAATCTTTGAAGCAAATAAACAGAAAAGGCCAGAAAAAAAAAAAAAAAAAAAAAAAACTAAGATTTGATCTGAATGTAAACAAGTTAACAGTAACCTTATATTATTCCATATTTTACCCAGCTGTTTTGGATCTTTGATGAATTTGAACAAGAAAGCAGACCTGTTTTAAGGATTAGAGGCTCTAAATGTTCAAAAGGATTTGAAACCTTTGCTGAACTACATATCTCTTACCCTGGCTTCTTGCTTGGAAGACTTGTAGGATTCAATGCCATTGACTTCTTTCTTATTTTATTTTACTGCAGAAATCTGGTTTTCTTGTCATTGCTTCCCAAACCAGATCCCTCAAATATTCAAAAACTATAAACAGTATATGCCATGCAGAGTGGGCTCTAAGTCATTAGCCTCGTATGACACTGGGGTTTATTTCTGAAGTCATTCATAATCACCTGTGTCAACTGCAATGAAAGAGGCTTTATTTCAGTTTTACTTTTTTTGTAGGAAGACATGAGAAAGAAAAATACCAAATATTACCACATTTAGGGTAAAGTTGCAACCACTTATCAAATTATCACTTCTCCAAAAAGAGTGAATCTCCTTAGTTTTCCCAGAATTGTAGAGAGAAAGATGAACATTTCATAGATTAAAAAATTTGATGTTTAATAGAAGCTGATTCTGTGGACTAAGTTCAAATGGAGAGCAAGAGGGACACACAGTCACTCCTCAGGATACTTGGGGGATTGGTTCCAGGACCCACCCCAAGGTTTTACAGAACATGGACAATGAGACTCGAGGTCATGCTCTTAATTAAGTGCCATTCTTGACTGCCTCTGCAGTCACCAGAAAGATTAGAGCTATCTGGAAATTGTGCAATGACTTGCAAAACAGGTAATACAGATGAAAGGAGGAGAAAACATTGCATAAAATTGATCAAAAACATAGCAAGACCCTGACTCTACAAAAATAAAAATAAAAAATTAGCCGGGCATTGTGGTGTGGGCCTGATTTCTCAGCTGCTCAGGAGACTGAGGCAGGAGGATCGTTTGAGCCCAGGAGTTGCAGGTTACAATAAGCTATGATGGCGCTACTACGCCCCAGGCTGGGCAACATAGTGAGACCCTGTCTCAAGAAAAGAAAAAAAATCCAACAAGAGGATGTATGCTTCCTAACTCAATTTGGCATTTGGGAAAGATTTCTAGAGTACCAAGAATAAATCATTGATCAAATGGGATGATAGCAACAAAGGTGAAGATATCCTAGAAGATGGGATTGATTTTCTACAAAGGAAAGCAATAGCATCACTACTTCTCTGTTAGTAAGAATAAGTAGACAACTACAATACATACAAAGTAACAAATAATATTTATTGTTCATATAGAAAATTTAGAACATGTACAAAAATTATAAAATAAAAAAATCATCCATAGTCTCACCACTCAGAGATAGTTGATTTTTTTGATAATGCACATGTAATCTACATATATAATACACACGCATAGGTACATTTTAAGTAGAATTAAATCTTATATATAATGTGTTATCTGCCTTTTTAGTCACTTATTATATCAGATAAATTTTTCTATTCCATTAAAAAGTATTTGAAAATATTCTTCCTAATGTTATGTGTATATATCATAATTTATTAAACCAATTCTCTAGAGTTGGGCATCTAGTAATTCTGTTTTTTGCTATTATAAGTAGCTCCATGTTATACAACTATATTACATTTTTGTGGACATCTCTGAATATTTAATCAATATTAAATAATATTTTTTAAGTTATTGATACATATTGCCACATTGTCTTCCAAAATGGTTGTATTCATTTACTTTCCCATGAACACGACACAAAATGATCTTTTCACTGCTGGGTAATGATATTTAAAACATTTTTTTCTACCAACTGAATGGGGTTGGGGGAGGGAAGCATATTTTATTTGAAGTTGTTTCATTATTAGGTTGAATATTTTAACATGTTTCTTTACATTTTTGCCTTTTATGAATTATCTTTTATGTCCTTTGGTTTTCTTTTTTCTTTTTTCTTTTTTTCTTTTTTTTTTTGCTATTGGCATGCTTGTCTTGTTTATTTTTAAGAGCTCTTTACATATTGAAAATATTAAGTAATTTCATGAAATTACATTTGGACCTATTTTTCAAGGCCCAGACTGAATTATGCATCTTTCATTACGTTTTTCCTGACTTAATCTGCCTAAGTCAAATCTGCTTCTAAGTCCTAATACAACATTCAATACTGAATTATACACTGTTTGCAATTCGGTAGAGTTTTTTCTTTTATCCTGCATAATAACTTTTTTTTTTTTTTTTTGAGACGGAGTCTGGTGCTGTTGCCCAGGCTGGAATGCAGTGGCCGGATCTCAGCTCACTGCAAGCTCCGCCGCCCGGGTTTACGCCGTTCTCTTGCCTCAGCCTCCGAGTAGCTGGGACTACAGACGACCGCCACCTCGCCCGGCTAGTTTTTTGTATTTTTTTGTAGAGACGGGGTTTCACCGTGTTAGCCAGGATGGTCTCAATCACGATCCGCCCGTCTCGGCCTCCCAAAGTGCTGGGATTACGGGCTTGAGCCACTGCGCCTGGCCTCCATAATAACTTTTCAAAGGAGAGTTCGTGTATTTTAACAACTACAAAGATGATCAACTTGACATCTCTGAATTCTCAGTGTCATTTGCTGTGACACAGTTACTGGAATTGGGTGGGGTTCAGCCCAGATTCCTTAGCTACTATGTGGTTATTCTTGGGACATGACCAGGCTTTTTTTTTTTTTTTTTTTTTTTTTTTTTTTTTTTTTTTTTGAGACAGAGTCTTGTTCTGTCGCATGAGCTGGAGTGCAATAGTGTGATCTCAACTCACCATAGCCTCCACCTCCCAGGTTCAAGTGATTCTTCTGCCTCAGCTTCCCAAGTAGCTAGGACTACAGGCACGTGCCACCATGCCCAGCTCATTTTTGTATTTTTAGTAGAGATGGGGTTTCACCATGTTGACAGGCTGGTCTTGAACTCCTGACCTCAAGTGATCCTCCCACCTCAGCCTCCCAAAGTGCAGGGATTACAGGCATGAGCCACCGCACCTGGCCTCATAGTTTATTTTAGATATATGAGACATAACTGAAAGAGAGCTGGTAGTAAGAAATAGAACCAAAAAAGAAATTTTGGACTTTTTGTAAAAAGAGTTGAAATATTTTCTTTTCTGATAATAATTTCTTTAATGTTTCTTTGTAAAGAATATTAAATTTTCCCAAACTTAATTTTATGGTTTGCTTACATAATAAAGCAGGGGTGTCCAATCTTTTGGCTTCCCTAGGCCACATTGGAAGAAAAATTGTCTTGGCCACACATAAAACACACTAACACTAATGATAGCTGATGAGCAAAAAAATAAAAATAATTTAAAAAAAATTTAAAAATTGCAAAAAAAATCTCAAAATGTTTTATGAAACTTTACGAATTCGTGTTGGGCCGCATTCAAAGCAGTCCTGGGCCGCATGCAGCCTGTGGGCCTCAGGTTGGACAAGCTTGATATAAAGCATTTACATGAGTCACCTTAAAATTACAGCACAGATAGCAATGATAATCAAAATAAAATTAAGCATCTTAGGGCTTTCAACATTTGTTTCCTCTTAAATGACTTGCTCTAGAATCCAAGTCTTTATGAGTTATTTAGATGTCCCGAATGAATGGCTTTATCTTTCTTTTTATTAATAATAGGAACTTATTTTGAAGCAGTGTTCACCCACAAAAAACTTTTATTTAAAAATCACTTTGAAATGGAGAGGCTGCAGGGATGGTCTAGAATCCAATGGAGAGGAATCCGAAATCACTTCCTATAAGGAGGGAATCTACCTATCTATCTATCTATCTATCTATCTATCTATCTATCTATCTATATCTATCTATCTATCTATGTAGAAAGATAGAGTGGAAAGGATACTTGATTTGTCCACTTGTAGTACTTTTTGTGCAATCTAATATAATTTATCTGGGGAGAGAACCAATGAGGAGGAAGAAAGGTTGCATGAAAAGGTGAAATGCATGCCTCCTCTCTGGAACAGAGCGGTGTGTGTTTTAGAAAGGGCTTGAGTTTCTTCTGGAGAAAAGGCCTGATTTGAATGTTATTAACATTGCTGGACTTCCAGGCCTTCTGAAATGGTCTTTCATTTCCATATGAATATTGGAAAATGCTCCGCTTAGGGAGGGGGAGATGTTGGGGAACAGACCTCTTTGCCTACATCTCAGCTAATTTATATGCTCTCCAATGGAGGTCATATCGATATGAGGCCCAACCCCTGTCAGCTTTGTGGGTCCCTTAACCTGAGAACCTCGAAGCCCATTGAGAGCTATTCATACTTGGCAGATTGATTTCTTCCGTCATTTTGTCATAGTAACTGACAATTCACTGCCATCCAAGTGTATCTAGGAGCACAATGCCCACATAAATATTGTTGGCAATTCTGAGCATATCCCTTTGTGGAAATAGCAGGTTAATTTCCTTCTGCCACTCGACTTTTTATAGCTATGTGGCAGAAGATCATTTCCACTGGAGCCATATAGCCGACAGGCCCAGCAGGGCTTGTTTTGAAGAAGCACAGAGCTTAGAATCCCCCATCAGCGCAGAATAAAATTAATCAAAGCTTCAAACACAGGCTAATCTGAAAAGGGAGATGGGGTTAATAGGGACATAAAAACTTTGATGAGAACCAGGTGCAGCCCAAGTCCTAAAACTAGTCTAGAAAGTTTCAGACATGAAATTAACAGACCATAAGATCAGGAAACCGTCTTTACTTTCAAACAACAATAATCACACAAGGGACAAAAGTCATTGAACCTCCTTAATCACACCAGCCTATCTGAAAGGTGCACTCTGAGCTGTGCTGACTCACAGAGCAGGTGGGGGACTTCTTGAAAGCAGTGCACAGAGTTCTGGGGTGGCCTTGGTCTATGGAGGACTTGCTTGTTGCATCACCTGAAGTTAATCCAATCATCACCGAATGGAGAGGCAGTCACAGTATGGCCTGACAGAAAGAGCAAGGGCTTTGGCAGTAAACATTCCTGGATTTGATATCAGGCTCCCCAACTTAGCCATGGTAGTCTAAGTCCCTTAACTTTTCTGAGCTCAGTTTCAGTACCTGTAAAGCGGGATTATACAAGTACCCACTTTATGGAGCAGCCATAAGGATTAAATGAGAGAATTTATTCATTCAATAAATCTTTTAAGTGTCTTCTTTGAATTAGGCACAGCATTTAGGACTGCGGAGTGAAACTGTTGGGTTTGGGGGAGGTCTCTGTCTTTGATTTTAGTGCATCCAGTTAGAATAGAAAATAAAATTCCTTCAGTGCAGGACTTGACTCTCTGAGTTAGCTTGGGAGAGTCAAGGAAGGCTTCTCAGAAAAGATAGCTCTTGAGATTTGAAAGACATTTGTCAAGCAGACCAGCAGAATACAGTCATCCCAGGCATATGTGAAGGCCATGAGCAAAAGCTAGAGGGGTGGATGAGGGCACACTCATTGTTGCTAGAGTTTAATGTGCAAGGAGCATGTGGTAGAAGACATTGCTGAGTAGAAAGAAGGGGACCCAATCACACAGAGCTTTGTGTATGCCCATTGCAGAGGAGTTTGGATTTTATATTGTAATCACAAGGAACCTGTGAGATATGCCTGCCCTGTTGAGGGTTTACTATGGATCATGTGCTATGCTCAATTTCTGTACTATCTCAACAACTCATAAAAGTATTAGGCCTATAAAATGGCAATACGATTTCTCTAGTCAGGGGTAATCGGAGCTGCTGTCCCATGGGAGTTGATTTTCTAATTAGTTCCTTGTGATGAAAAATGGTGAAACAAGTTTAAGTGTGTGTGTGTAGGGAGAGGGATGGTACAGAAACCTTTTGAAAAATGCTACTCGTGTCTGGAGTTAAGAGGCATGGAACCACCTCTAATTGATTTATGTATTTCTCTGAACCTCTCTGTCTGTCTGGTATGTGTGTAAATGACATCTGCCAAGCCTTAATGTAGCACTTTTATGGCATGAGGGATGGTTAGCATCTTAAAAAATTCAAGTGCTATCTAAGGCTATAATCTGCTGCAGTTTTCTTCTTCCTGTTTCTGAAGTGTGTGGCCAGGACACTGGAACATCTGAAAGAGCCCAAGCTTAAAGAGAGGGGAGCCCCAAGCTTCCCAAGTCCAATTAAACAGGAGACAGGATTCCCTAGGAGGTTAGTAACCTCCTTTGCTGCTGAGGCTCATGTAAGAGATTCAGCACTTTGTAGAGGGTATAGGGAAGACAAATCCTAGAAATCCAGATGCTTGGATTTTACCACCCACCGGCTATGTGACCTTGGGGAGGTCACTTAACTGCTGTGAGTTTCAGCTCCCTCATCTGAAAAATGAGAATAAATGGTAATGCCCACCTTGATTACTGCATGGGCCAGCAGGGGCTGGGATTACCCTGTGTTCTGGTTATCTATTGCAGCATAACAATGACTACAAAACATAGTGGCTTAAAACTATAACAGCATCTATTTTGTTTAGAAATCTACAATCTGAACAGGGATCAGTGGGGGACAACTTGTTTCCACTCCACCTAATACCAGCTAGGGCTTCTCAAATGCTAGGCCTGGGCAGGGCACAGTGGCTCACCCCTGTAATCCCAGCACTTTAGGAGGCCAAGACGGGAAGATCACCTGTGGTCAGAAATTCAAGACAAGCCTGGCCAACATGGCGAAACTCCATCTCTACTAAAAATACAAAAATGAGCTGGGCATAGTGGCATGTGCCTGTAATCACAGCTACTTGGGAGGCTGAGGTGGGAGAATTGCTTAAACCTGGGAGGCAGAGGTTGTGGTGAGCCAAGATCGTGCCACTGCACTCCAGCCAGGGTGACACAGCAAGACTCCATCTCAAAAAAAAAAAAAAAAAAAAAAAAAAAAAAAAAGGCTCGCTCCTTCCCATGTCTGGGAGTTGATGGTAAGTCTGTTACCGCCTCCTCATGACATGGTGGCATGGTGGTGGCAGATTAAAGGGTGAGCACCTGAGATAGGCAGAGTGCCAAGTCAAAGCTATACCACTCTTATGACCTAGCCTCAGAAGTCAGATAGCATCACTTCTGCCATTTCCCTTGGTTAGAGCAGTCACAAGCCCCCCCCCAGGATTCAAGGGGAGGGAAGAGAGACTCCCCCACCCCGCCACCCCTCTGCAGGAGGAACAGCAATGATATTATAAGAAGAGGGTATGGGATGGGATGTATGTATTGGTGGAGCTATCTTTGGAAAACACAATCTTCTACTCCACGTGTAGCAAACAGTTTTATTAAGTTTAAAGCATCATACAAATGATGCTGTTAACACTTGGGTCTTTCACTTAAGTGCTGGCTCACAGATTTAAAGAGTACTATTAAGCTCTGTATTTATTCAAATAAGCAATACGTACACCTATTAAATGCAGTTACTGTCCAAGACATGTTTTTTGTTGTTGCTGTTGTTGTTTTGAGATGGAGTCTGGCTCTGTCGCCCAGGCTGGAGCACAGTGGCGCAATCTTGGGTCACTGCAACCTCTGTCTCCAGGGTTCAAGCTATTCTCCTGCCTCAGCCTCCCGAGAAGCTGGGACTACAGGTGCATGCCACCATGCCTGGCTAATTTTTGTGTGTGTGTGTTTTTGTAGAGACAGGGTTTCTCCATGTTAGCCAAGATCGTCGATCTCCTGACCTCGTGATCTGCCCACCTCGGCCTCCCAAAGTACTGGGAATACAAGTGTGAGCCACCGTACTTGGCCGTCCAAGACACTTTTAAGCACAGGACCTCATTTCTCCCATAAAACAATCAAATCATAGGCTTTATGATCCCTGTTTTATAGGAAACTGAAGCTCAGGGCATGTATGTGACAGCTTTAGTCATTCACTCAATAAATATATATTGAACATCTACTTTCTGCCGGGCAACATGTTCCAAGGGGAACAATAATAAGCAAAACAGACATAATCTCTACTTGATCTAGTGGAGAGAAAAATAAAACACAAATACTGTAATCATAAAATACATTGATGACCTTCGTGATCAACATCATGATAGGAAGACCCCCATATAGATGAAGTCAGGGAATGATTCTCGATGGAAATTATATCTTAAATGACACCTGAAGAAAGAGTAGGAGTAAGGACAGGCAGGAGAGCATGCCAGGCAAAGGGACCAGTCCATGCAAAGGTCCTGTGGTGGAGGGAGAAGGGTATAGCTGGAGTGTAGTGAGTGAGGAGGGGCTTGCTTTGAGATGCAGCCAGGGGGGTAGACAGGCACAAAAGCAGATCTTTGCCCAATCATAAGACAGAAGTTGCAGAGTCAGGGCTTGAATGTAGGTTTTCTGCACACCCACTGAGGGCCTTCAACCCAAGACAATTGCCTGGATTGTGTTAGGCACAGAGCTACCTTCCTGCCATCTCCAAAAGACCATTGTACAGGTTTGGTTGAACCATGTGTTTCTCCACTCAAGTAACAGGCTCTTGAAGGGCTATGTCTTCTCCCTGTTTGATTAATCTCTGTGTAATACTAAGTGTAGAGCCTCAGCTAATTACTCCCAGACTGACGGCAAATAATGCAAACTCTTCTGTTAATTACTTTTTTGAGACAGAGTCTCGCTGTGTTGCCCAGGCTGGAGTGCAGTAGCATGATCTCGGCTCACTGCAACCACCGCCTCCCAGGTTCAAGCAATTCTCATGCCTCAGCCTCCTCAGTAGCTAGGATTACAGACACATGCCACCATGCCCGGCTAATTTTTATGTTTTTAGTAAAGACAGGGTTTCACCAATTTGGCCAGGCTGGTCTTGAACTCCTGACCTCAAGTGATCTGCCCACCTCGGCCTCCCAAAGTGTTGGGATGACAGGTGTGAGCCACCATGCCTGGCCAATTTCCTCTTAGTCCCCAAAAAGGCAAATGCCCAAGCACGACCCTAAGACCAAAAGGCCTCTGTTGGAATCGGGATGGCACATTAGAGAAAGAAGTAAGAAAGCAGGACCTTTTTCAAAGCCTCAAGCTGGCCTTCTCTGAAATTAGAGAAATTCTGCCCAATTACTTCTTGCTGAAGTTATTAAAAATTAATAGCACCAAATCTAGGATAATCAGTTCAGTTACATACCCAGTGCAGGGATGGCATCCTTTGCTGTTTTTGCAGGGGGACCAGTAAGGTGGAGCAGATGGAACAGGAAGGCCCCAGGGAGAGACAATCTCAGCACTCAGATGCACCATCAGAAAAGAATGTTTGCAGAGAGTGAAATGTGTGCTGCAGCACACACTTCCTAGCAGCCCTTTGACTCACTTACCCAGTAGCTGAACTGTTTCCAAAATAGTTCTGTACAGGCTTTTGAAAGAAAACAGCCTGGTTTCTCTGCTGGCAATTGTTTAGGCTATTGGCAGCTTGGACATTAAAAAAAAAAATTCTCTCTCTTTAGCCAAAGACAGATTACTGGGTCCTCTGACAGGAGGGAAAAACGATTCCTCGGAGATAGGCACTATGTAAAAGGTATTCTGATTAGCACTGTCATTCACAATTTTCAGATCTGTTTTATTATGGTGTCCAGTAATAAAATAGTAAAACCACGATCTTCTACATAAATCTCTTTCTCATGTGTTTATTCATAACAACAACAACAAAATTCCAACTTAAATGACAGGAATTAGAATTGCTCACCAAAGCCAGGTAAAACATTTCAAAGTTAAAAAGAAAGGACACCGACTTTTCCAATTCACTTGAGCAAACTGCTCTGAGTTTCTTTCATAGTAGCTCAGTTATTTTTCTGTCAACAAGACCATGACAGTTTTCATCTTGAACAGCTATTACTGATGAGCTACACTTGAAATTTCCATTCACTTAGAAGGATTACAATCTCAGTTATAGACTTCTCATCTGGATAAAACTCAGTAAAATGATTCTTATGTGAGAAACCCTCAAAATAGCCACTGAGATGAGACTACGTTGGAAATAAAAAGGCAGTTAGGAAAAGAGTTAATCTTTGGGGGAAAATATCCTCCCTGTAGTTTTCATTTCAGCAACTCTTTCATTGTGAAAAGGATCACTTTAAGATCACACATTGATGTGCTTCTGTCTAGGAAATAATACATTCCACGTGGTCATCTACTCCTTCAGGGCAGAAGTCTTTATATCTAACCATGTTTAAGTGCCAAAGTAGGTTATACTTGGTTGCCATAGGGTGCCAGTAAACAATTGTGAAAAGTTGTCTTCTTTTTTTTTAAGTAAACTCATAGGCAGATCTGAGGCAATGATTAAATTTTGTTGCTTATAATTAAAAATACCCTGAGAACATTATAATTATTCTCCCATTGTTACCAGCATAAAAAATTTCCTGATGTTTTCAGACTAACCTGTGTAGCAGCTGTCTAATAATCAATAAACACATCGTTGACCAGATCTTCTAACTGTGAACTATAAATCACATCTGCAGCATCCCAGGCTGAGGTTAAGAGCATTGTGGAAAATGGGGGAAAGTCCAGTATAGCAAAACCTTAGAAAGCAAGGGCAATGATGAGGGAAGGTGACACTGGAGAGCTCTGTGGTGCCTGGTCTTATACACAGGATCTAAAACTCTGCACTCTGTGGCCCTTGCTGTCTTGGAGACCCAACCTGTGACTATGAGCCATTCTTGTGATTGCATTCAAACAAACCTCCATTCAGTCACAAATGAATGAGTAAATATTTACAATGGAAAAAAATTTAGACATCATAAAAAATAATTATTTTCTATGAGGATGGAAACAGGTCTAACATTCAGTTGTGGTGAAAACATCCATCCATCTTGTACTATGGTGATGTTTCAGACATGGTGTTGGACTCTTGAAATAAAGTGATTATCAATATCGACCTTAGACATTTTCCCTTCCATCGTGGAGCTACAACCCGGGAGGAATGCACTCAATGAACTTGTGAGTTTGAATGTGGTGGGTGTTAGAAGGGAGAAATGTCAAGTGCCATAGGACCTGAGTTTTCTGTTTGTTGTGGTTAGGGAAGGTTTCCTAGAGGAAATGGCACTGAAGCATCTAGTGCTAAGATCTTGTGTTGTAGGGAGAGGCAGAGACGGTAGAGCATCCCAGGCAGAGAGAACAACGTATATGACAGCCCAATGATGGAGAGACAATGCCTGACAAATATTCTGAGAGGAATTAAAGGTTTTAAATTATAGCCCATGCAGCCAGGGTGTGGGGAAAAGAGATGAAAAGCAAGGTCTGTAGAGATTGCCAGGGGCCACAGCGTGAACATTTGCAGGCCAAGTTAAGGCATTTGGATTTTATCCAAATTCAACGAGCCATTGAGGGTTTTTAAACAGAAGAGTGACAAGAGATCTTTATTTCTTAAAGACCCCTCTGTCAATCGACGAATAAAAAACGGCTTTATCTGTATGAAAGAGGTTGGGGAGAAACCAGGTAGAGGCTGTTGCAGTTGCACAGGTAAGAGACAGTGCTGGCCTAGAGGTAGATGGTTGTATTTGTTCTATTTATTTACCCAGATTAATAGAAACCACATTTTTGCATTCTTATATCATTATATAGCATGCTCAAACTATGATAGGTGAGACCGAATAGTTTAATACAATTCAATCCAACTTTATTACTTTTATTTATTTATTTAGAGACAGAGTTTTGCTCTTGTCACCCAGGCTGGAGTGCAGTGGCACAATCTCGGCTCACTGCAACCTCTGCCTCCCAGGTTCAATTGATTATCCTGCCTAAGCCTCCCGATAGCTGGGACTACAGGTGCACGCTACCACACTCAGCTAATTTTTGTATTTTTAGTAGAGCTGGGGTTTCTCCATGTTGGTCAGGCTAGTCTCAAACTCCTGACCTCAGGTGATTCACCCAACTTGACCTCCTGAAGTGCTGGGATTGCCAGTGTGAGCCACCACACCTGGCCCCAACTTTATTAAATAAACCTAATCTAAGTACGAACATTTCTAAATTTGTAGGGAATTCTATCAAAATGAGAAAATTTTTGGAAGACTCAAGTTATATTAGGATCGCTCAATTATATACTCATAAATCTAAAACTTGATATACTCTAAATAATACTGAATGCTTACTATTTATATGCCCTTCTTTGCTTCCAAACACACACACATACACACACACACACACACAAACAAAAACGCAACCCTATAACTATCTTAGTAATGGTTTTCCTCTCACTTGACATCCTAACTTGGGTGGAGCCAAAAGTCTTTAACTTCAAAGAATGACAATTTGGGATTCTCTGGGTCTGATTAAAGCACTGGAAACAACAGCAAAGAAAACAGGAGACTTGCTCAATACCCCCACCCATTCTCCTAAATAGTTATGTCACTATTTTAGGTGAAATCGCCATCACATGTTTACTATAACTGTGCAAATACTGTTTATTGATGAGCTGGTATTATACTATGGTTACATTTCCTTTATTGTGTAACTATTTTTTTTTTTTTAGATGGAGTCTTGCTCTGTGGCCCAGGCTGGAGTGCAGTGGCACGATCTTGGCTCACTACAACCTCTGCCTTCTGGGTTCAAGCAATTCTCCTGCCTCAGCCTCCCGAGTAGCTGGGATTACAGGTGTGCACCACCACGCCTGGCTAATTTTTTGTATTTTTAGTAGAGATGGGGTTTCACCATGTTGGCCAGGCTGGTCTCGAACTCCTGACCTCAGGTGATCCACCCGCCTTGGCCTCCCAAAGGGCAGAGATTACAGGTGTGAGCCACCATGCCCGGCCTATTATGTAACTTTTTCTTTTTCCTGAAGTGAATAGTTTCTTCTTTTTTATTTACATAGCTCTCTATGTAACTATCGTTAGTTGTTCTAAAACTCTACATCACAATTTTATTATTATTTTTTATTTTAGTTTAGTATTTTGAGATGGAGTCTTGCTCTGTCTCCCAGGCTGTAGTACAGTGGCGTGATCTCAGCTTATTACTGCAGCCTTCGCCTTCTGGGTTCAAGCAATTCTCCTGCCTCAGACTCCCAAGTAGCTGGATTACGGGCATGCACCACCACGCCCAGCTAATTTTTTGTATTTTTAGTAGAGATGGGGTTTCACCATGTTGGCCAGGCTGGTCTTGAACTTCTGACCTCAAGTGATTCACTGTTTCAGCTTCCCGAAGTGCTGGGATTACAGGTGTGAGCCACTGCGCCCGGCCAAAATTATAAAACACCTCGGAATACTGTTCTCTTTTCCACATGGTCAAATGCAACAGGTGACAAAGATTCTCTCTTTGGCCAAACTCTACTTAAGCTCCCCTGAACTTCAAAGTAGGCCTCCTTACATATTTCTCTCTGCATTGTTCAATTTCAGCAAGAATCCCGATGAATTAGTTTAACCAGAATCCTCCACCCTTGATACCTGATCATCCTGGCCTACCTTTTGGAAGAAGTTTATTAGGTTTGTTTAGCCAGAATCTGTCCTTTCCCCTGTGTTAGGCCATTCTTGCATTGCTATAAAGAAATACCTGAGACTGGATAATTCACAAAGAAAACAGGTTAAATTGGCTCCTGGTTCTGCAGACTGTACAGGAAGCACCTTCAGCTTCTGGGGAGGCCTCAGGGAGCTTTTACTCATGGCAAAAGGCTAAGTAGGAGGAGGCACGTCATATTACAAAAGCAGGAGCAAGAGAGAGTGAATGTGAGATGCCACATACTTTTAAACAACTAGATCTTGCAAGAACTCACTCATCACCAAGGGGATGGTGGTAAGCCATTCGTGAGGGATCTGCCCGCTGATCCAAATACCTCCCACCAGAGCCCACCTCCAAATTTTGGGGATTACAATTTCACCTGAGGTTTGACACGGACATATATTCAAACTATATCAATCCCTGATGTTTCCTGTCAGTAGCTTTTCATCCACTGACCACTACCCTGCTTTTTGGCTGGAAGTTCCCACTTGCCCATGCTGTGTTTGGAGTTGAGTGCAATCTTCCTTTCCCACTGCAAATTCTATCTTGGTGGTTTCTACACCTATTGTGAATAAAGTGAATAAACCACTTGAATAAAGTGGTTCCTACACCTATTTCCCTTGAATCAGTCTGTCTTACCGTGCTTACCAAGTGTCATAGAATCATTTTTTAATACAGGTGACTGCCAGCTGTGTTTTCCTCAGAAACTTTCCATTTTCCTGCTCCTCTTTGCACCCTCTAGGCCTTCTGTCCCTAGACTTGCCTTTGCTTCTCTCCTGGGTTGGAGCCCTTATTTCCAGAAGCCTATGTCTTTTTTCTTGGTTTACAACCTCTTTTGGTAAAACACATCTTCCTGAAGCTTCTTGAGAAAGGATAGAAGACAGGTTTCCTCCCTGCTCAGAGTCCCAGTCCTCATTTCCAAGAATCCTGCTCCGTTGCAACCTTCTGTAAGGCAGATGCCATATGCTACATTTTTTTTTTTACTCTTTCAGGCTCAACATTCCTATTCTCCCACCAGTCATTCTTTCATCATAAAGCCCTGAAATGATCTCAGTAACTTATCTGTTTACCTGTCTATTGTTTTTCTGCCTTGCATGCTTTATTCAACCAATGTATTTTCCGTTCATAGGACCCCTATCTCACCCTGCCCCACTAAAACTGTTGAATGAATGATTAACAAAAATGATAGTGTAGAAAGAGCATGAGTTTGGGAGTTGGACAGACTTATGCTCAAATATTGGCCTTGTGCTTTTAGTTCTGAGACTCTGAGGAATCTACTTAACATTGCTGAGATTCCATTTTCTCATATGTCAAATAAGAGTGACTATCTCTCATTTTTCATATCAGGTGATGATGCTGATATAGTTAAGGGTTGAGTTGTCATGATATCTGTAACTTACTTTCAAGTGGTTAGATCTCCACCTTCCCAAATATACACAAACACATGCAGAGAACAGATGTCAAAAAATGGTAACAATTAGTGAACCCAAGTTAAGGATATGCAGGTGTTTATTGTACTTATTTTTTTTCAAACTTTTCTGTAGTTTGACAATTTTCAAAATACAAATTTGAGGCAGGGGGAAAGGCAGAGCTATCTTACAGAGTCTTTGTTAGGATTAAAGGAAGCTAATGATGAAGCACTTATTATGCCTGGCTATATCAGATGCTCAATAAATATCAATGTCCTTCATTCTCTGCAGCTAATCCCAACTGTAGACTAGAGAAATGTAAAGGAACCAAGATCTGTGGACTCCCAGCCTGGCCATCAGCCAGCCCTGCAGAGGATTCCCTTTTAACCTCACAACCCAGTTGTAGAAACTTGTCTCTTGACTTTGCTCCCTATGGTAGGCCCACAAATGGCCTCCCAAAAGATATCCACATCAAATCGTTGAACCTATGTTACTTTATTTAGTTAAGGCATTTACAGATGTAATTAAGTGAAGGATCTTGAAATGAGATCATCCTAGAATATCTAGGTGGGCCCTAAATCCAATGGCAAGTGTCCTTACAACAAACATACAAAGGAAAACAGACAGAAGAGGAGAAGGCTGGCCAGGAGTGGTGGCCCACACCTGTAATCCCAGCACTTTGGGAGGTCAAGGTGGGCAGATCACTTGAGGTCAGGAGTTTGAGACTAGCCTGGCAAATATGGTGAACACTCATCTCTACTAAAAATACAAAAATTAGCTGGGCATGATGGTGCATGCCTGTAATCCCTGTACTTGGGAGGCTGTGGCATGAGAATTGCTTGAACCCAGGAGGCGGAGGTCCAGTGAGCCAAAATTGCACACTGCACTCCAGCCTGAGTGACAGAGTAAGACTCTGTCTCCAGAAAAAAAAAAAAAAAAGAAGAAGAAGAGGAGGAGGAGAAGGCAGTGTGAAGACACAGAGGCAGAGATGGGAGTGATATGGCCACAAGCCAAGGAAGCCAGGGAATGCTGGCAGCCACCAAAGTTGGAAGAGGCAAAGAACATATTTTCCTCTTAGAGCCTCCAAAGGGAGTACAGCCCTCTAACACCTTGAGTTTAGACTTCTGGCCTCTAGAACCGTGAGTTTCAAGCCACCAAGTTTGTAGTAATATCTTATGGAATGCCTAGGAGACTAACATACTCCCCCTGCCAAGTTCTCCACTTGTGCTCCTATTCATGCAGCCTGGCTCTGCCCAAGTCTTCCCATAGCTCTTTCTAAGCTCTGGAGCCTTCATTTCCACAGCCAGGGAGCCAGTCCTTGCCACGGGCACTCCTTTGTCTCTCACCTGCCCTCCTGGCGGCATCTTGGTCAGCTGCTTGCTGCAGCATCCCTCTGATACCAGCTAGTTGCTTCTCTGCTCTTTGCATGTGACTTTTCCTTCTTATCTCAAGCCCCATTCTTGCAGTTCAGCTCTCTGGTTCCTAGGGTCTAGCTATCTCTAATCTAACCAACCCTACCAACTACCTAGTTATTAGATTTTTAATATTTAAAATCAATGAGCATAATAATCTATGGTGAAAAGAAATCAGACAGTGGTTGGCTTTAGGGGTGGGGTGGGAACAGACTGGAAAGGGGCATAAGAGAACTTTCTAGGGTGAAAGAGATGGTCTATGTAGTGATAGAAATCTGGGATACACAAATGTTTGCACTTGCTAAAAGTAATCAAAATGTAACAAGATCTGTGCATTTCATTATATACGTGTAAATTATTCTTCAACCAAAAAAAATTATTTGTGACAACCAAAAACATCTCCAGACGTTGCCAAATGTCCCATAGAGGGTAAAGTCGACCCCCTATTGAGAATGGATTGGTTAGTTAATGTGTAGTGCTCAGCCATAGCCATCTCATACAAGGTGACTTGTGTACAATATGACAATTTTGGGAGACAAACTGTAAGCGACCCACCAAGAAACTTTTCTCACATGGAAAAAATAATATTGGTCATTAGGGATATGGGCATGACCTGATATTTATTTCTCCACTCTTTAGTTCTAGTTGTGGAAAAAAAATAACAATAACTACCAGGACACCTAATGAGTAAGAATACTGAAAATAACAGCAGGAGGAAGAGGTGGGAAAAAGAGGAAGAGAGGAGGAGGAAGAAGTAGGACAAAGTGTATCAGTTATTTTAGCAGTTACTGTGGTGGTAGTGACACAACACTAATGATAACTGATATTTATATATGTCATATACGTTTAGGTCCTTAAAAATCCACTAATTTCTCCCCAACAATATCCCTTTGGGAAAGGTGGATATATTAATTTTCTCTACTTTATAGATAATAAAATCAGGGACAAAGGTTAAGTGACTGCCCAAGGTCACAGTCAGTTAAGAGAACAGCTGGAACTACCACCTTCACCTTGGCCTAGTGATTTTTAATCCATCAATTTCTTCCCACTGCAAACCCTATTTCTAGGCATCAGCATCACCTAGAGGCTAGACACAAATCAGAGAAAATTATGTGCCTGGGAGGAAATAATCAATCAGTCCATGAAGGGCTTGCCCTACAGACCCAAGTTCACCTATGTGAATAATAAATAGTGAAAAAAAAATTACTTTAGAAACAACAGTCATTGAAAGTTTTCTTCATCAGTAAGATGTCTGAGGAGCACACTTTGTGGGGATGTATGTGCAGGTAAGGAGACCATGTGACAGTGGTGCCCAGCAAAAAGGAAAGCTCAGAGAATCTCAGAGACTGTGTTCCTGAGATAATAAACTCAGTCATCAAGCGAGGACTCCTCATTTCTCAGAATCTCAGTACTGTAATCTCTGGAAAGGCAGAGGTCTTGTTGTCTTGTTTTTTACATGCCTCTGAGTATCTTTTAGGTAATAGATCCATCCACAAATGGCATGTAGTGAATTAAATAAATTTCAGTGGTGTGGAAATCTCTGAATATGCTTTTGCAAGGACCCTGGACTTAGCTCTGGTCTTTATCAGGAGACATCCCGTTTGCCTGGTTTATTCCCCACCAGCTGATTAACTTGCCGAAACAATTGCTTCATCAGGACTCTCCCGTTTGACAGTTTCCAATGGTTCTTTGTTTCTGTAGGCTAATGTCCAAAGGATTTGCCGTTTGACAGTTTCCAATGGTTCTTTGTTTCTGTAGGCTAATGTCCAAAGGATTTGATTTAACTTTGAACATGTCCAACAATTTGATAGCAGCCAATTTATCCAAAATGACCATCTACTTCCCACACTCTTAGCCCAGTGTTGCAGCCATACCAGAATGATCACAAGTCCCTGAATGGGTCGAACTCTTTCCAAGCCTCTACCTTAAGGATTATTGGAGTTGGGAGGATTCTATTTTAAATAGGGTGTTCAGAGAGGGCTTCATTAATATGGTAAGATTGGAGCATAGACTTGAGGAATGTGAAGGGTGAACCATGTAAATATCTGGAAAATGAGCATTCCAGACAGAAGGAACAGCCAGGCAAAGGCCCTAAGATGAGAGTATACCTGCCAAGTTAAAGAGTCACAAGGAGATCAGTGTGTCTGGAGCAGAGAGAGAGAGGGAGAAGACCAATAGGAGATGAAGTCTGAAATATAATAGGTGGTAAGGGAGGCAGGGCAAGGTCATGGAGTACCTATGGGCTTTTGGGAGGACTTTGGCTTTTATTCTGAGATGAGATGCATTGGAGGGTTCTGAGCAGAGATATGACAAGATCTGACTTGCATTGTCAATGGGTCCCTCTGGTTTCTGTGCTGAGCACAAGGTTAGAAGCAGAGAGACCATTGCATTAACGGGGGCAAGGACCAGCAGACAGCAGTGAAGCTGGTGAATAGTGATCAGATTTGCAGATGTATTTGGAGAGGAAAGCCTGCAAAAATCTGTATCTTAAAGCTGTATCTTAAAGTGTCAGGGATGGGTAGGAACGAGCCAGGACTGAGAAAAACCTTCGCATGAACTCTGAAGCACAAAATCGCTCTGCTGGTTCAAGGATCCGAAGGCCAAGGCGGTTTGAGCTTAGTGAACGGGGAGGGGATGGGGTAAGAAGCTGACCAGGTAGGAAGGGGACAGATGAGGCTGGGCACTGCAGGTCACAGGGAGGAAGTCTCTGATAGATTTCAAGCAGGGCCATGTTTTGATGTAACTTACGTCTTCAAAGGTCACTTTTCTATATGGAGACTAAATAAACTGGCAAATGAACCATTAAAATAGTCATATTTGTATTCAGCCAAATCAGTGTTCCTCTAGCAGTCCCAGTTCTACTTGCTTAGGGTCATGTGAAATGAGTCTCATTTCCTTCCCTGAGACTCCTTGCTGTCATGAGAACTCATCCACTTCATTCAGCATCTCTCACGGTTACCCATGACTGAGTGCAGCATCACAGCTGCCCTGAGGCCCACACACAGCCAAACCAAACAGGGTGCTCCAGCTTCCATGCTTCCAGCCTGAGCAGCAGCAAGGATGGGCCACTCGCCATTCTTTGCATTCTGGTGCTTGCTAGGTGATGCACTCATTTGGCCCCAATGACTTCTCCTTATCTGATCTATTTCACTATCTGATTACCACAGTCATTTTGGCCCCCAGGCATAATGGCTTCCCACTAATGCTCAGCTGTTGGGAATATGTGGGTATGAGTGTGGGAAAGTATTTCTCTTGTTTCCCTGATAGGTAACAAGATGTTGGAGGGAATGAGAGTGAATTAGCTTCTCTCTCTCAGTAGGTAGTATAATCTTTTGCATAAAAGTTGGTGACTCTCTTTCAGAGTAAATATAAAAGAAGTATTGAGTATACCATGACCAACTAATTAGAGAACAGGACTTGCATTAAATGAGGGCTAATTTCAACACAAAATTAGCATTACTGCTGAAAGGGTTAAGAAAAGAAGCTATTGAAGGTTCACCCTTATTTAATAGGGGATGAGGAAACGCAGAGCTCAAAGAAAGGGGGTCCTCAGCTAGGTGGGCACTCCCAAAGCCGTGGAAGTGCATGAAATAGACCTTTTCTTCTCTGCTGGTATTAGGCTCTTATTCCTTGATTTTCCTAAGCAACAAGGACATCTCATTGTCATTCTGGGTGTAGTCAATAAAAGAAAATGAAATGAACATTTGTCAAGCACCTACCATTGGCATTTCTACCACAGCAGGAAGTTTTCAAAATAAAATTTGGAATTAACCATGTGATCAGTTATAAAATAGGATTTGCCTTGCTGTTGTTTGTAAGGTTTCTCCATCTGGAACTGGTGAAAATAGAAGCATTTTGAGCCAACGTGGCTGTTGCATCTAAATGGCTTTGGTGCTTTCTTTATCACAACAGTGATAAAGAAATGATAAAGGAATGAAAGTCATAAGAATGTGTAAGAAATACTGAAGACAGTGCCTATAGTACTATGAAAAGAAAGGTCTTTCTTCTTGAGCAAAGACTGGAAGTAATCAAGGCTGGATTTGCTAAGTAATGTTTATAGCTATATTTCAAAATTCTGTTATTAAAATTTTTACAGAAAAAATAACTTTGGCATCAAAAATGTGAAACTCAGGAACTGTTAGTCCTCTTCCATCCATCCTGTTTTTATAACATGGTTTTTAAAAATAAGACACAGATTTCATTGTCATACTCACCACACACACCAGCAGCACCAGGCTGTGCTCAGCCGGTTCTCATTGATTGAATGCACTGAGTCAAAATAGGTCATGAATGTCCTGAGTTTTATAAGCCCAATTACTTATTTCTCAATGAAATAGCAAATAGACTTGAAATTATTTTCAGAAACACCCAGCGAACCTGAGTACATCACAACTGAACCTCTATATTTTTGAAACTATGATGTCCTTTGACCAGAACCTAAACCTAGGGGGATATTTCACTCTGGGCCGATGTCCTGAGCCTCTGCTGAACCAGACCCCACCATCTGAGCCAAGACCTAAGACTCCTAATGCTTCAGAAAAAGGTGATTTTTCCTAGGAAGAGTTAAACTTCTTGAGCCAATGGGGCTTCCCTCAACTCCAACTCTTCTTGGTCCAGAAAACAGCTCTGGGAGCCCCAGAGGGGGGTTTTGCTTCTCTGACTTCTCACACCCTCTTCTTTCAAATGAATTTAAACTTTTTTTGTCCAAATCCCTGCAGAAGAAAAAAAAAAAAAGTAACCACTCTGCAGTTTTTCTACTATTATGCAAATAGATTAATCAGGCAATGCTCCTGTGAGAATTAATTTATATTTGAATCCAATGAGGCCTGGATGCTTGCTAACTGAACCCCCAGGCCAATGCCTCAGCTAGGTAGCACCTCATATTATTCCTTTGACAAATGTGAACTGACATAAATACTATGGCTCCCTTTCAATCCGATTACCCCGTTACCTCACATCAATGCTACCCCAGCCATCAGATTCTGGCGTCTTTCCTTTCACCGGCTCCAGGAACAACGGACAACTCCTCCTCGATAAACAAGCATCCACGCTACCATCTCTTACCCCCACTCCTAACCCATCATCCGCACTCAATGGGCTCTATTCGACAAGGTATTTTATTTTGTTTGTAGGAATCAAGGATTAAAACCAGTTCAAAATCAAGCCAGGCTGGAGCTGCTCATTCAGAGCTACCCTTTCACACAATCAGTCACTAAGAGCCTCTGGAAATAACACCCCTGAAGTATCCACCCTTTAATAGACGTCATCCCCCTGGGACGCCCCCTCCGCTTCATCTCCCTCCCTTAACGTCTTATGAACTCTTTTTAAAACACACAAAAAACAAATAGCAGCACAGGTTTCCCTGGACTTGCGTGACCTGAAGCTCAGTCAAAATGAACCTACGTTTTAAACCATACCTTCGTACTAAACTCATGTTGACAACCACTAAATTCTTTCCGTTGCTCTGCATAGAAACTTAAAAAAAAAAAAAAAAAAAAAAAGATTTATTTCTTTACCCGTGCCTCCTCCTGTCCCCCTTCTTTTTTAAACTCTGCACATTTAAAAAGCTTGGCTAAACAATCCACCAGGTGGGGGGACAGCTTTTCTATGTGGGCAGCTCTATTTCTGGAGCCCCCACCTCAGTAATTAGATTAACAGGCAACATATGAACAGCAGCCTCGGTCTCTTCATGCTTTATGCGATTGATTGCACATAACTGATAGCAAAATATCTTGAATGGTGGCAGAAAAAAAAAACACATGGATTTGTGAACTGTTCTATGATGAAAATGCAAATGAGAGGAAGAAAACAACGCAAGCTTTATTTTTAAAAAGCAATGCCTAGTAATCATAGTACTTGCTTTTTTGAGAAAGGGTCAGAAGTTACACATGAGTAGAAACTGGGGCCGTCGGTATGTTTGTTAGCTTTGTAGTAAAATAGTTTGAATATTTCGGTGCCCCCTTTTAACACAACCTAAAATAGAGGGGCATGACCCCGCAGGCAAAGCTTGTCTTTCTGAATTGATGAGGGCAGAAATTTCTTTTCTAACCACAATCCCTCTAGAGGCTCTGAATTTGAGAAAGCCTTTGAAACATGTTTTAACTACATATGCATATTAGGAAACTATTCACTTTTAAAAAATAAGAAAGCAAAATAAGTATTAAGAATTAAAATTCGTAAACACTCATTCAGCTAACTACAAGAAAAATTGTTTTTTTTTTTGCCAAATGCCATTTGGCATTTTTTTGCAGTTTGCTTTTGCTTTCTATTATTCCAGAGGATATCTCTATTTTCACAAAAAGTAGACTTCCATTTAAAAGTAAAAGAGGCATTGAGCAAACACATTAAACTGTAACAATTAATTTTTACTAAAAGGGCCACACTCCCTTTCCTCTCACCCTAACCCTGATGCTTTTCGGCAAATGTCTAAAATGTGTTGCTTGATATCCAGCAATTACAGGTTTAGTGGCTATTCAGGAATGTTGTTTGATACCACATTTTTACTCAAAAATAAATGCAACTCAGGCTGGGTGTGGTGGCTCACACCTGTAACCCCAGCATTTTGGGAGGTTGAGGCAGGCAGATCGCTTGAGCTCAGCAATTTGACACCAGCCTGGGCAACATGGCAAAACCCCATCTCTACAAAAAATGCAAGAATAATTAGCTGGGCACGGTGACACGCACCTGTATTTCCAGCTACTCAGGAGGCTGACATCAGAGATTGCTCGAGCCTGGGAGGTCAAGGCTGCATTGCATCAGGATTGCACTACTGCACTCCAGCCTGGGCAACAGAGCAAAACTGTCTCAGAAAAAAAATAAAATAAAATAAGTGCAACTCCGTTTTTCCCTTCCTTTGTTCTGTGTTTTCATCATTTATTTAACAAACTCTCATTCAGTATCTACTGATGGCTAGATGTATGTGCAGTGACATATGCTCAGGAGTGTTCAGGATGACCATTCTGGTTAAAATCCCTCTCCTGTCACATCCCTCCTTTACCTACAATTGAGGGCCATGGGAATCTTCTCCAGCAAGCTCAGCCCTATTCAGTCCTGATTCTCAACAGGAAACATCTAGGAGACTTAGCGCATCAGCCTACAGGACTCAGCCTCCAGTTGCCTTCTTCTGGTGACAAACACTCCCAAGCTACCCCGACTGGCCCTTGCTTTCTAGGTTTCCATAACTGACCCTTTGTGGTCACCTTCTCATTCTTCAGTCCCTTCCCAGCTCACAGCCTGCCTGGAGCCAGAAGTGCAGGACCTGCTATCCTCTAACCAAGTCGTCCTCAAATGGGTTAAATAGCGGCCCCCCAACCTCACGCCCCCGGGAACATTTGGCAGTTTCTGGATGTATTAGTCCATTCTCATGCTCCTAATAAAGATATACTCGAGAATGGGTAACTAATAAAGGAAAGAGGTTTAATTGACTTTCAGTTCAGCATGGCTGGGGAGGCCTCAGGTAACTTACAATCATGGTGGAGGGGAAAGCAAACATGTCCTTCTTCAGATGATGACAGGAGAGAGAAGAATGACAGTCAGTGGGGCGGGGCAGCACCTTATAAAACTACCAAACCTCGTGAGAACTCACTATCACGAGAACAGCATGAGGGTAACCACCCCCAGGATTGAATTACCTCTCACCAGGTCCCTCCCACAACAGGTGGGGATTGTGGGAACTACAATGAAGATGAGATTTGAGTGGGGACACAGCCAAACCATATCACTGGAGACATTTCTGACCATCGTGATGAGGTGTTTGAGAGATGTGCTACTGGTATCTAGTGGGTAGAAGCCAGTGATGCCACTACACATCCTACAATATACCACATGGCTCCACATGATGTTAAAAAATACCTTGCCATAACCAGTCCTTTCCCCAATCCCCCTTTTCCTTAATAACATGCACGTGTTTACAGGAAGTTGGGCCCTTCACTAGCCCCAGGGAGGTGAACCTTGATCTGTTTAATCAAATAATGGTGATTCAATTTTCCTTGCCAGTGACTGGTCAATTAGCACTAAAAGCAATCCTTAGGTTGGGCTTCTGGAAAAGATTTTCCCTGCTGATAAAAGGAAGGAGAATATAATAAATTGGCTCATTCCTCTTCTGCTGAACATTGTCACTGGCTTGTGATGCCTGGAGGTAAGGGAACCATCAGGGACCAATCGGGAACCAGCCAAAGAGGGCAATTCAAACATTAAAGATGGCTGAGCAGAGAAGGGAAGAACCTGAGTCTTTAGTGCTATCAATAAGCTGATGAATTAATGAACTCTGATCTGCCATCCCTTCTCTGTCTGCCTGGGATTCTTCCTTCTGGGATTACCTTCCCGCTGGCTTTCTTGTTTGGGGAAATAATAATTTTCCTTTAGAGTTTATTCTATTTTTGGATGGGTCTTTTGCCACTTGCAGTCAAAGGCATCCTGACTGATAGATATGTCCTAGACACTTGAGATATATGTACTTCAAACTGGAGCCAAGGTAGAACTGGAATTCGTATTTAATTTCCCTTCATCAGAGCAGGAATCCGAGCTCTCCCCCACATGCTTGGTCCCCTGCCCTCACAAAGTTCACTTTTTAAAAATCTAGTAACTACTTCTGTGAGTAAGTGGGTGCTAGAAATGCTGCATCCACTTATTTAGACTGTTGTAAAGATTAAATGAGTTGATATCTAAGCACTTAGAACAGTACCTGGAATTCTGTAAGTGCTAAATATGTGGTCACATCCTTGGTAGTAGTAGTACTGATAGTAGTAGTAGTACTAGTAGTGGAACTCCTGATTTTTATAAGCCAGTGAAACTTTGTTGCTGAATGCCTTCTGGGTGTCAGTTTGGCTAGGCTTATGAGTATAATGACATTTTAATCCCTGTTAGTACTTCAAGGCAGAAGAAGAGGGCCCCAGATTAGAATTGAAACCACAGACAACTCTCATCAACCTCCAAAATCCCAAGACTTTCTTAGAGAGTGGTTCTGGGTTGGTATAGAATAATGGTTATGAACATTGGTTCTGGGGCAGAGTACGGAGTTCCAAGCCTCAGCTCTGGCTTTTACTCTCTGTGTGTCCTTGGGCACTGCACGAGTCTGGATTCAATGAGAGGTTCAGAACCAATAAAATATATGCATACATATATCTCTTACATAATACTACGTCAGATATACCTCATATATATCATACATATGTAGCCTATATATAATCTATGTATTATAGAATACATATGTAGCATATATATTATATATCCATATCCATATATATGTATATAGATGTTTTACAGGAGTTTAACCTGATACAATTGTGAGAGCCAACTAAGCATCCTCCATAAGGATGTCACCTTCATGTCTAATGCTGGAGCGCAAGGGGCAGGCAGTCGAGAAGGAATGTTGGACAAAAAGTAAGGGGAGATCAAGAGCAGGATAGAACCACCAGCATGAGCTGGAAGCCCATGAGAACAGACTAAAACCCGTGCTGATCAGTCCCTGCTGCCCCTGTTCTTGTGAGTGTGGAAGTCCTACCAAAGCGCAAGCCCTTCTTCATACAGCTAAACACGCACAACTGGCCCTGGAGTCAAGGAAACTGGGGAGCACAGAGCACTTGCAGGGCCAGCTGCTGCCTCATGCCAGTGAAGTGGCTACAACAGGGCTATCGCTTTTCTTTCACTCTCCAAATTTCTCAGGTTTTCTTTTGTGGCCTACCCTAACTGGAATCACATAGGGAGGGAATCCTGAAAAGTGTAGTTCAACCTAGTCAAGTTAACATGATATAAAGCTACCACAGTTAATATTATTAACTTTCCCTCAGTTTCTGTGTCCTCTCCTTTAAATAAGTAGGAATAACAATAGTATCTACCTCATAAGATTCTTTTGAGGATTATTTTAAATAATGCATGGAAAATATTTAACAAAGTACCAGACACATAGTAAGAAAAGGCATATATCACTATATCACTATCTGAAACTGTGAAACTACTAGAAGAAAACATAGGGGAAAAGCTTCATGACATTGGTCTGGGCAATAGTTATTTTGAATATGACCAAAAAGCACAGGCAACGAAAGTAAAATTAGACAAATGGGGCTGCATCAAACTAAAAAAGTTCCTGTTATTATTATTGGTTTAAGTATTCTTCACCAGGCCGAATGTGGTGGCTCGTGGCTATAATCCTAGCACTTTGGGAGGCCAAGACAGGTGGATCACCACTTGAGGTCAGCAGTTCCAGACCAGCTAGGCCAACATAGTGAAACCGCATCTCTAATAAAAATACAAAAACTTAGCTGGGTATGGTGTCACACACCTGTAGTCCCAGCTACTTGGTAACTGAGGCAGGAGAATTGCTTGAACCCAGGAGGCAGAGGTTGCATTGAGCCGAGATTGCACCACGGTACTCCAGCCTGGGCAACAAAGTGAGACTCCGTCTCAAAAAACAAACAAAACAAAACAAAAATCTTCACCAATATCTAAAAGGAAATCTGGTGTAGAATTAGGAGTTAGAATATTTTGTTTCTTGAGGGGTAAAGGCATTAAACTTCTCATGAATCTAAATATAGGCTGGTCACTGTTATAGGGAATATGTATTTTTTACAATCTTTTATGGTAGGTATTATTATACCTATTTTAGATAAAGCAGTTGGAGAAACTAAGGAACAGGAAGGCTGAGTAACCAGACCCAAGGTCACACAGTTAGTAAGTGGCAATGCTTTATATATATATATATCATCCCAAGAAGAAAAAATATAAGGTGATTAAAACTGAATGATGAGAAAGTAGTATTTAAGTTGTAATTTGAAAGATGAACAAGAGTTAAACAAATTAAGAAGGCAGAAGAAAAAGCACATGCAAAACTAGAGTAGTAAGAAGAAACCTGGCACCTTAGAGGAGAGAGGAGATGGGGATGGCAGGAATATGGGTAAGGAGGGGAGGATGAAGGGGCCATCAGGACCTGCTTCCACTTCATTCTCCGTGGAATAGGAAGGCCCAGGATGGCAGGAACTGTGTATGTCTTGTTACTCCAGCATTCCCAGCACTTGGAATAGCACCTGCTGGCATATGCTAGGGTGTCACTAAATATTTGTTGACTGAAAGAAAGGGTAGAGTGATAAGATCTAATGTATGTTTTAAAATCTCCCTACTTGCTGTAAAGTATGCTATTCCTTGGCTCCTTCTAGTAACAGGGAACTCATTACTTACTTTCTCTTGGCAGCCTTTTAGTATCTGAATACAGCAGTCATATCGTTCTAGGTTTCCATTTCTGCAGGCCAGCAGCCTCAGGTTTTTGGCTTCAGTTTCCCATATTCAGGAACCCTAGTCAATGCTATCCAAAAGAACTTCTGCAAGCATGATATGACCTGATTTCAAAACATACTACAATGCTATAGTAACCAGAACAGCATGGTACTGGCATAAACACAGACACACAGACCAATGGAACATAATTGAGAGCCCAGAAACAAACCCACATGTTTAGCACCAACTGATTTTTGGCAAAGATGCCAAGAACATGTAATGGGGAAAGAATAGTCTCATCAATAAAGAGTTCTGGGAAAACTGAATATCCACATGCAGAAGAATAAAATTAGACTGTTATCTCACACCATATACAAAAATCTACTCAAAACAGATTGAAGATTTAAATGTAAGACCTGAAACTGTGAAACTACTAGAAGAAAACATAGGGGAAAAGCTTCATGACATTGGTCTGGGCAATAGTTATTTTGAATATGACCAAAAAGCACAGGCAACGAAAGTAAAATTAGACAAATGGGGCTGCATCAAACTAAAAAAGTTTCTGCATTGCAAAGGAAAGGGCCAACAGAGTGAAGACAAAACCTACAGAATAAGAGAAAATATTTGTAAACTACACATCTGCTAAGAAGTTAATATCCAAAATACATAAGGAATGCAAATAATTCTATAGCAAGAAAACAGCTCAAATTTTTACATGGGCAAAGGATCTGAATAGACATTTCTCAAAAGAAGACATACAAATGACCAACAGGAATATAAAAAAACTGTTCAACATCACTAATCATCAGGGAAATGCAAATTAAAGCCCCAATGAGATACCATCTCACATCTGTTAGAATGGCTACTATCAAAAAGATAAAAGATGACACGTGTTGGTGAGAATGTGCAGAAAATGAATGTCTCACACACTTTTGGTGGGAATGTAAATTAGTATAGACATGAAAAACAGTATATAGATTCTTCAAAAATTTAAAAATAGAACTACTGTATGATCCAGCACTCCCACTACTGGGTATACATCCAAAGGAAATGAAATCAGTTTGTTGAAGAGATATCTGCATTGTCATATTTATTGCAGCATTATTCATAATAGCCTAGAAATGGAATCAACCTGAGTGTCCATAAGCATATGAATGGATAAAACGTGGTACATATACACAGTGGAATACTATTCAACCACAGAAAGGAATTAAATTTTGTTATTTGTAACAATATGAATGAACTGGGAGGACATTATGTTAAATGAAATAAGCCAAGGCGGACATCACTTTCAAAAATTTTGGTTATGAAAGAAGTATCATGCTTAGACCAAACAGGGACCTTGCTTGGGGCATGTGCTTAAGATAGGTCCCCAGTCTGGGTTCTCTACAGCCCTATGCATCTCCATGGGGCAGGAATCCATGGGGCCACAGAGACACATGTTCACCTAGAGCCTATATATTCCCTTTTAGGCCCAGGAATTCTTTGCCCAAATAGAACCAAGCTCATTTTCAAAGACTGCACAAACCCCTCCCAGGTCTCTCTGCCCAAGGGGTGGATCACATCACTGGTATGCCTATCACCAAATCTAAGGCATAGCCCAGGAATGGCTGTTTGTGGGGCTTGGGGATGGATTTCAGATATTCAGACCAGGTGTCAACACTTCGGGGTGTGTGGCCCTTCATAATGTAGGGTGAGTAGTAAAGTAGGGTGGGATTCCATGTGTAGTCCTCACAGAAGGTAAGCCTCCATCTGTAGGCCTCACAGGAGTTACAGGACATTTCTAAGAAGAGGTAGTTACAGACAGACATAAGGTCAATGGAGAGTCCTTTTGAAAATGAACACAATTTGAAAGAACCAGTGATGAAGGGAATATTAAAGGTAATATAGAGAAAATATGAAGCTATATATAGAAAGAATAATGGAGAACAAGGTCCTTGTATCAGTCAGGATTCCAGCAGCAGATTTTCTAGTGCATATGCAAGAGACTGTTTGTAGAGGTGTGAGTGGGTAAAGGAAATAAACAAAGGATATTAATGTACTTAAAGACCAGCAACAGTGGGAAGCCATTATATCCCATTATGTCCATAGGTGTGAAAGGGCAGAAGGTTGAAAGGACAATGTTGCCAGAGTCCAGTGATCTTGGAAGCTGTAGCTACAGTCCCTCCCAGAAATGCAACTAGGCAAGAAGGGAGTGGGAGGAATAAATACCTCTTCTGCCCTTGAGTTGGTGCTAGTGCTTTCCATTGATAGGAATCAGCTAGAAGAATCTAGCCAGCAAGGTATCCCGTGTCAATGCATGGCCTAGAGGCCAGCCTCTCAGGGCAAAGCAGGAGGGAGAAAGAGTAGACAGTGGGGTTTAGAAGGGTAAACAAAAAATAACCAACCAGCACAGTTACCAAGGAGGCAGGAGGGGGCTTCTCTGCAGGGATGTGAATAGAATGGAGGGTAAGCTGGCAGAAAGGAACCTCTCTGTCTGATGACCATCTCTTTTCTCTCTGCAGTGGGAGGGGAGGTTGATGGTAGATAAAGGTAAGCAGGCAGGCGATTGTCTTATTTCTTTCTGCAGATGGAAGCCGGCATTTGGTCTTGAGGCCTTTGTGTAGTATAGTAATACCATAAATAAAGCTATTTTCCTCATTTCTTACCAATGTAAGAGAATGTCACATTCTCTTATGCCTCCCTCTCCCTTCCCTACACTGACTAAGTAGAACTGTAGAGCAGGCAAAAGTCCCTGGAGATTTCTCCTTCTCTCTTTACTGCATTAAAATCTAAGCCTCAGCCCCAGGCAAATAACTCTCCAGCAATTTAGAGGCTCACACAATCCAGAATATTTCCCTCTCAAGCACTGGCTCATGGTTCAAAACAGCCCCTCTGATAAGTCCCTCCTTTGGCCAAATCAAGACTCCCTACCTGTTAGAAGAAAAAATAATTTTTAAAACTAACTTTCACTACATTTATGAAGAACTAGTAGCTTTGCCTCCAATCCTCCCATGGGTGTCTACCTATTTGTCCCAACAGGGCAAATCTCTAAATCTCAAACGGAGACAAAATGAGCTTTGATGTTTAGAGGCAAGGATGTTTCTCCCGCACTCCTCCAGTTTACGGGTCCTGATTCTAAGCATAATTTCTTTTCCTTCTGTTGGTACTCAGAAAACAATAGCCCAAAATATGGCGCTTTGGCATGCTGAGTGCTTTGAACAAAGGAGACTGAAAGTCCTCAGAAATAAGCCTCAGACACAAAGTCTCTCACTGACCTTCTTCTGCCTCTCCCACTTCTCCTTCTGAAGTACAGGGAGTGAGTGGCTTGCTCTGAAATTCCCTTATCTGACTGAAGGAAGTTCTTCCAAAAGAAACACAACTATCTTCAGCCCCCTCCCTAAGAATCTCATCAAACCATCAGGGAAGATTAATCACTTGGGAAAGGATTGCAAGTCATCACCACACCCAACAAGCTCTTCTTATTCTTCTGGAGGCTGCTCCAAAACAGCTTTTAAAAAGAAATTAAAAAAAATTTTTTTTTTTAGAGACAGAGTCTCAATATGTTGCCCAGCCTGGTCTCAAACTCCTGGAATCAAGTGATCTGTCCACCTCAGCACCCCAGAGTGCTGGGATTACAGGTGTGTGCCACTGCACCAGGCTAACTTTTGTTTTTTTAAGCAGAGATAACTTATGTACATCATAAGACAACCTTCATTCACAGCACAGTTCTGCTCCTCTTGCCTTGGACAAAAGCAGCCCTTTCAGAGAAAGATTCTATACCCTTTCCCACCCAGCACCAATTTCACCTTCATCCAAGCCTCTTTAACCAGAAAATTCCAGGAGAGAACATCAATAGTTCCAGCTTGGGGTTAGGGGAAGGCAGAAAAGGCAAGAGAGGGAAAAGATGATGGAGCATGGCGTGGAAGGGGCTCATTGTGGCACTCCACCAGTAACCAAAGCAGCTAAAAAGTGAGGCCCAGGACAAGGGGAGTGGGCCAGGGAAGATCCCCTCCCACTTCTCACCAAGAACTGGAGAGGAGCAGTAGGCAGGGCAGCCTTTTTGAAGGGAGGGATGTGGACCAGAATGTGAGGGTGGCGTGACCTCCAGGCTTTTGCTCTTGGTACCCAGTGTATCCTGAGACCCCAGGAATGAGAACCCAGTGTGTGCAGTCCTCCCCAGCTGGCAGATTTGCCTTAGGCCTCTAGAGTACTCCACTTTCCTCCCCTCCACCAAGGCAGCACCCTAGAACCTGGAGGTGCTGTCCTTCCTGTCATCACACTGGGCTCAGGGACTGGGAGTTGCTGGGCCCCTTCACAACGCAACAAAGAGTTGAGGGTTTTTAAACCTCAGGAAATCAGATTTGAAAGGGCTCTTAGAGAGCTTTCTAGGGCAACCCCTTGTTTTACCCATAGGGACACCGAGGCCCAGGAGACAAGAACGTTTTCTAAAGACATACAGTAAAGTGAAATGCATCCAAATGTGAGTTAAAAGAATATTTAGATGCTGGAGGATCACTTGAGGCCAGGAGTTGGAGACCAGCCTGGACAACAAAATGAGACTCTGTCTTTATTATTATTTTCTTTTTTTAAAAAGAAGAATATTTAATCCTGCAGTCTGTGAAAAGCTGGTTAAACAAGGAGAAACAATGGCTATGTTTAAAAAGCTTTAAAAAGGAGCAGTATGAAATTAATTTCCCAGACAAGGGGGCAGAGATAATGATAGAGAGAGAGAGCACTCAAGGCTGGGCTTACCAAAATTTAATTTTGATTATTTTGAACGGTCTCATATATCTTTGGCCCAACATGGTTTTAATATTGCTGGGGCAGAGGGTTGTCCAAGAAGGTAGTTAAAGTAAACTTTCTCCAAGTCCGCACTGCAAGCCCTGTGCCACCCTACAGAGATCCCCTTTCTTCGGGTTAAAAAAATATAATAATAAAAAAAAAGTAAAAGAAAACACCAAAAAAACCCACACACACACACACACACAAACAACACACAGTTAACCACCTGTCAGGGCTGAGGATACAATGAGGCTCCTTGAAAAAGAGCTTTTCATGCATGCGTAATATATTTGTTCAGCTATTCACTTAATGAAGCTGATAAATGTGATGCAAGACAATAGTCAAGTTAATCTATTTAGTAAAATGTTTTGAGACTTTCAGGCTATGTTAAGGAGGGGAGCGTCCGGCGACATTTTCATTTAAATGCGCTCATCTCCTCTCTTAGGCAGCACAAGGGGGTTCAGACAATCTATGTGAATATAATTTCTTATAAATGTGTCTTTAATGGGTTTAATTCACCCTTGCCAGCTGTTTTGGGGGCTATTTTGTAAGAGCAAAACAAACGTTTCGGGCTTGGAAAGCTAGTTAAAATTAGTTTCGGTCAGCGAGGCCAAGCTATATTTCCTGCAAACCATCTGCTTGATTGGCACAATAGAAGGATTTTCAAGGAAAAAGAGGGGAGTGCGTGTGAAAGGGATGGGGGGTGAGGGGGGAGACACTAGAAAGAGCTGGGGCAGCGGTAGCTCCTAGTGGCCTATTCTGAAGGTGAACCCCTTAGAGCTGTCTTAATAGAGAGGCTTGCAAAGAGGGACTGGGGCGGTAGGAAAGCTCTTTCAGTCCGAGCCTCGCAGCCCTCCTCCTTCGCCTGGCCCGTTAGCTCCCTGCCCCCACCCCCTCACTCCCCCACCCCAAAGCCAGGCGTCGGGCGCTTTTCCCTGTCACCGCCCGGCGTCCGGCCAATCTTCCAAAATGTGCTCTCACTCTGTTGGCTGCTACGGCAGGGAGCGTGGAGGCCTGGGGGTCCGAAGCCTGCGAAGGGTGACCTTAGCGTTGCAGCCTTCCCGAAACGGACACTTGCCATCTTTTCAGAGGGCGGGGAAGCTCACTCCACTCTCTACTTTGTAGTGTCCGTTTCGCCTCGCTTGCTGGCCTTCGCTTATCCAAGAATTCCAGGCACGGCCAGCACTGGAGAGGGCCGCGCTGCTGCTAGGACTGCACTGCGCCCAGGGCAGCAACATGCTCGCTCTCCCCTGCGATGGGGGAAAGGAACCCCCAGAGTGCGTTCCGACACGCTCTTTCTACTATCCAAGGGAGGTTTCGGCAGCTTTGGCCACCTAGGCCCGGGGAACCCCAGCCGGATCTGCTGCGGCCTCCCCCGCAGCCTAGGCAAGGACCTTAAACCCCAAACCAGGGCCTCCGATTCTCTCTTTTCCCCTCCCGTCTTCTTTTCCCTTGAAAGAGAAATAGAAAGCTCAGCCTTGAGACAAACACTGCGAGTGATTTCTCCGAAATAAACTTGAAGATAACGACATAACAATGAATGGCAGGACGCACGAAACCCCACGGGCTCAGGTCAAATGGCATTAGTCACAGGTCTTAGCAGCAGCCGCCGCGCCGCGCCGCGCTGCGCAACCCCTTAGGCTATCGCGGAGTTTGAAAAGACGCGTTCAAGGAGATCACTTAAAGTAAGATCCTTTCGTCCAATTTCTTGCTTCCCTAGGATTTATTTTGCCTTTTCACGGGCGGCCAGCCCTCGCGCCCTCGCCCCCGCCCTCACTTTTCCTCTTTGGCGCTTTAGGAATTCTTTAGGAGGCTGTGGAGACCGACCCCAGGAAACAGGGTCCACGTGGATCGCAGCAAGGGGTTGATCCACCCTCCAAAAAATGGCAGGGTAGATTTTTAAAACCCGAAAAGTTAGTAGCAGTTAGTCTATAGTGAGGCAGAATGGCGGGGGCTTGGGGCGGGGGCTAGGGGGTGGCATGAAGCCTGTCAACGGGCAGGAAACTACACCCCGGCAAACGCCCCAACAGGGAAGGAGGAGGTGGGAAGGGCTCACGCTGACTTCAAGTTCTTACCGTTCCCCCCCTCCAAAAAAACAAAATCCAAGTTGATTTTGGCAAATATAGACTATTCTGATCATCCGGAAGACTTGGACAAGCGCTTCACCGGTAGGGAATCAAACGTCCTGAAGCCCCCGGAGCGTCCTTCTGGGAACTGGCAATTGCCCAAGTCCTTAAGACGCGGAGAGAAAAAGGGGTGGGGGGCAGAGGGAAAGGGAGTGGGAAAAGGAGGGAGGTGGGCCTGAGGAAAAAAGGACGGGAGAGGAAGGGAGAGAGCCAGTCTTATTGCAGTGGGAAGCTTTCTCGTGGCAAGGTTAAAGTGCAGGAGTTCAGATAGCTTATACTTTTCTCACATATGTTATTGCAAACTTCAAAAAGAGGAACTTCTGACGTTCTTCGACAGATCTCCCTTTTCCGTTTCCAGGGAGGCGCTTCCCATATTTAAATAGCCCCTTATTTAAAAGTTGTTTCTTTCCTGATTGGTTTTCTCCCTCTGCCCATGAGCGTGAGCAGTCTTGGGCTCAGAAACTCCGTACTTACGTCATCTTCTAGCATTAATTCGCCTCTGGAGCCGGGCCCTAAATAACTTTTTAATTTGAATCAAGGGAGAGTTTTAGCGGGCTCCGTTTCTGGTTTAATGTGATATAAATCGCAGATGCACTTTTATTGAATGGTTAAAGCAGCGACATGGAGATCATCAACACAAAACACCCCGAACAAAACCATCGAGAGAAATAAAGCTGGTTAATAAGATTTTTCAGAAAGCTTTGTGTTAAAAAGCAAAAAGGAAAACCAGCTGAAGGTGACAGTTAGTTCATGGTTAATAGGATCAGGGCGGCCTGGCGGGGCTGCACACTTCTCTTTGGGGAGGTTCAGCCACACTAAAGAGATGAATGGGACATTTAACACATCTGTTATCTCGCCGAACAGAGAAATGGGGGGAATCGAGTCTTAGTGCCACCTCAGCCCCAACCAGAGGAAAGCGAAGGGACTGTCTCCAGGAAGATTCTTGTTTGAAGCCCCACATTCAGAGGAGGCTTTCCTGGGGTAGACCAACATTCTTGGGAACCGCATCCCTTCCCTCTGGTTTTCACGTGTTTGTGCGTTGTAGTTAATTAAGAAGCTGCCAAATCTTGGGCCAAGTTAAGCGCCCCGCAAGTGGTAGGGTTCGCTGCTATGACTTAAAATGTCAGGGCTGTGAGTTTCAACTTAAAATGCCGAGAGCTCTCTGTGGTTGGAGAACGGCCAGCATAGCACTCACAGCCATTGGATACCCTTGCCGGAGGCAGTTTCCGGTCAGCCTGAGCTGTTTTCAAGCGGAATCCTGCCGCCCCGCAGCCCAGCGCAGCTCTCCTCCGCTCCTCCTTCAAGGTGAGGTGCGGAGAGCCCCTTGCAGAAACTCCTAGAGAAAATCGTTTTCCAAGTTGCCGGGAATTTGAAGGAGACTCGTTTTACTGTTCAGGTATCCACCAACGCTCAAACTCAACCCGTCTCCCGAGATGAAATAACTCCAGACCTCTCCCCCACTCTTACGGACACACATCCAGTGGTCCCAAAGCATCCACTTCCAAGTCTCCCTGAGTCGTCAGAATGGGACTTCTAACACTGATTTCACTCACCCCTACATCTGCTTTACGCTTCAGCTGGATTAACGGATAGGGTTAGGGACCGGAAAGGGAGTATATTTTTATGTCCACTGACTTGAAACTTTTCATTGCCCCACCCCCATAAGAGGGAGGGTAACTTTGCTGATAGCCTGAAGATGTATTTCTATGAATATTTATTGATTTATTTTCCAGGCTTAGCGGGGGAGCTGCAAATAAATTTAGTGCGTTCTTTAAATAATTCCTTTTCTATGAGGCAAGATGTCATCTGAAACTTCTAAATAGGCATTTAATTAGCCCGGGTGTTGCTTCGGAACAAAAACCTTCCGCGAGAGCTTTGGGGGCGCACTGTATTGCAAAGAGGCGGTCGATATGCAGAATTGATGCGCGCGGGCCTTTGTTGCCGGCCCATTGTGCGGGCCATGCTTATGAAGACTAATCCAATCATAAATTGCACCCCTGCGCCAATCAGAGCGTCCAGAGCCTCCGGCGAATGAAGCTCGAGTGGAGAACTTTGTTGAACTTCATTGTCAGAGCTGTCACTTTTCAAAGTGCTTTAGCGGGCGGGCCACTATAAAACCATCACCTCGACGGGAGGACCACGGAGGACTCGCAGACGCCCAAGTGGGATTGTTACTTGGAGACGTTTGCTAAGCCCAAGAGAGAGGACACTGCGGGGGCGGGAGGGGCGGGAAGCGAGGTGTTTACCCTCCGGCCACTGAAAGAAGGGTTATTTCGCCCGCCCCGCGCCTACCATGATGTTCCCCGGCCTCCTCGCGCCCCCCGCCGGGTACCCTAGCCTCCTGCGGCCCACGCCCACCTTGACGCTGCCCCAGTCCTTGCAGTCGGCATTTTCTGGCCACTCCAGCTTCCTGGTGGAGGATCTGATCCGCATCAGCCGCCCCCCCGCCTACCTGCCCCGCAGCGTGCCCACCTCCAGCATGTCGCCGCCCAGGCAGGGGGCCCCCACGGCCCTCACCGACACGGGGGCCTCGGATCTGGGCTCCCCGGGTCCCGGGAGCCGGCGGGGCGGCTCTTCGCCGACTGCCGTCTCGCCCGCCAGCGAGACCACGTTTCTGAAGTTTGGAGTGAACGCCATCCTCTCCTCGGGGCCCAGAACAGGTAAGCGAGGGCAGAACCCTGAGGGCCCGTTCAGGTACCAGGCATGCGCGGAGTCCTCCTGGCCTCAGTTTCCTCTAGCGAGCGGGCCCCCACACACATATCGGTGCACACACATACGCACGAACTCTGAGACCCTACGTCAGGCAATATGAGAATAGTCCAGTCAATTCCGGGGAAGAAAAGCCTCCAGGCTCTCCCCATCCTCGGAATGAACTGGAGCACACGCAGTCTCATCTGGTGTAGTAACGCTGAGCGCACGCCCCTGGACGTCTGCGTTTCTGCCTTCGAGCTTCTAGGAGAGTTTTTTTTTTTTTTTTTTAACTCAATATGATATGTTTATTGGATTAGCTAATATTATAAATCTCCAGTTTCTTTCATCCCCACTCAGTCCTACCTATCTCGTTAGTGCCCAGGATGGAGATTGGGGTAGAGTGGGACTGCGCAGAGAATTATGTTGGGGGCAAAGAAAAGAGTTTTACAGATAAGACAATGTTGGGAAGATTTATTTTACCCTGTCAACATATAAGAAAGATGTCTTTGAAACCAGATGAAGGGCTAATTATATCGTGCGTTCAGTGTGCTATACAATAGGCAAGTACGTAATCAGATTCTTTCCGTCTCCCTCTCTCCTTTCTGCCCCCCTCCCCTGCCCGCCAGAAACATCCCCAGCCTTGCTCCAGAGCGTCCCTCCCAAGACCTTCGCATTTCCCTACTTCGAAGGGTCCTTTCAGCCTTTCATCAGATCTTCTTATTTCCCAGGTAGGTCTTGTCCCCCTTCTTTGCGCGAGGCAGGGCGGCGCCCCAGCCCCGGCCCATTGCTCCCTGCTCCGAAGCCATATTTCTCCGTCCACCCCTCGGGGTTATGCTCTGGTTCAGAGGTTGCGAGGCGTACAACATTCATGAATCCGTCTCGCCAATTTGATGCCCTATTTAGCACAAGCAGTGACTGCTTGACACTTTGCACCAATTCCCTGCTCTACAAATTAGCAGGAATTGTCATGGTCCCAATTTGAGGCGGTTCCCTTCCCGGCGAGGAGCTGTTGGCATCCCTTCACGCCGCCGTTTTCCCACAGAGTCAGCGCACTTGGCCACGATTCCCCACAAAGGTTTCAGCACCATGACCAATTGGTCAGCTCCTCCGGGCAGCCACACACAGACCGGCCCTAGTCCCTCCACGCCGCCGAGAGACACCTACCAGCCGGGGCTAATTTCTCTTTAAGACTCATTCAGGTCTTCGGGCTTTTCACAAGACCACATGGGGTGCCCTCTTGTGTGGGATGCCTAGGGCTGCCCAGTGGGAGGGGGACTAGATCCTCCCCCAATCCCAACTTTCTATTTCCAGCCTGATTTCCAAACCCCTTCTCGTACTCCTTTCTCACTCTGTCTTATAAAACAACGTTGATCTTGAAAAATAAGAAGCAGTTGGAAGAAAGCCCATAATTGTCTCCCAGCCTAAAGGAGCAATACCTTAAACAGCTTCCACCAGGTTTTCTTCCTGTAACCTCACTGATGATTCAAACTATGGCTCTAAAACTCTGCCACTGATCAAAACTAAAAGGGAGGCAGAAGAGTCCCTATAAAGAGAAGAAAAACTGGGTATGGCCTGCGGGGGATGGGTAAAAGCACGACAGCATTCCCAAATATCAGCAAAAGAAACAAGCAATTGATTTTTTAAAGGGGGAGAGAGAATTCGCCACCCTCCCCCCCCCAGCACCACCACCACCACCACCACCACCATTCACACTGCTGCTAATAATGGAATTTGCTCCCTTTCTCCCTCATCTCAATGCTCTAACAAAAACAACCCGAGCTTTATAAATAGCTTTTCATGTCCATTTAATGAAAACGATTCGGGGAAGAGAAGCCTCTGCCATCAGTATTCTCCCAATGGTCTTGGCCTGCAGTTGTGTTTAGTTTGAAAGTGTAAATCTCTTTTGTCCCAGTAATATATGGCTTTCGCTGCTTGTCCTCAGTCTTTTTCTGTTAGTTCATTACTACACAATTACCATTCACGCTTCATTAGAGTCTCTGTTTCTTTTTGTTTTGTTTTTTTCTTTCGCTTAAAGCGAAACTCTCCCCCCTTTTATCATACCAATACCCATTGGGAAGCAGTCAATGTGCTAATTAGCTGCCACTTTTCATGTATTCGGGCCGAATTCTTTACGTTTCGTGGGGGAGGGGAGGAAGGATTAATATTAAAAAGATGAATACTTATTGGATTTTTCAAAAAAATCTAAATCGGATTTTTCCCTCTTTATCAAAATAGTAAAGCACCTCATTTTCATCTAAAGAATGCAAAAGCCACTGAAATGATAAAAGCTTAGGGGAGAAACCCAGTGGCCTCGGTTGGATATTTTATTTTTATTTTTGTAATTTATTTTTTCTATTGCTGTTTTAGCTGATGTACGCAGGTTTGTTTCCCTGGGTCCACTGAATGGAAAAATGAAACAGGCTATTGTGGGGGCTATTTTCTGTGTTTCCGTGGTTTTACCTAATCCGGGTTTGCACGGTTGAAAGGGAAAGTTATTTGGGCGGAAAGCGCTTTTCACTCTCGCAGGTTTGTAGGTTCGTGGCCTATTCTCCAGGGGGAGAAAAAGGAGCGCTTTAAAGAGATGAAGGGATCAGAGCGAAAAGCCAGGGAGAGCCGTGTTGGGGATGGGGGGCGTACGCCCACTCACTCGCCACCTCCCCCCACCCTGCAGCGTCCTCCAGCGTCGTGCCCATCCCCGGGACCTTCTCCTGGCCGCTGGCGGCGCGCGGGAAGCCTCGGCGGGGCATGCTGCGTCGAGCAGTCTTTTCCGACGTGCAGCGCAAGGCGCTAGAGAAGATGTTCCAGAAGCAGAAGTACATCAGCAAGCCCGACCGCAAGAAGCTGGCGGCCAAGCTGGGCCTGAAAGACTCGCAGGTGAGCGCAGTTCCTCCACAGCACCACCCCCCCTGCCCCCGCCCTTCACCCCTCCCAGGCACACCTGTCAATTGCAAGGGTTCGGAAACCGCTTAGGTCCCACTGTACAGATGGGAAAACCGAGGCCTAGAGAAGGAGTGAGTACACGGGCCACTACCCTCTAAGCTCCGCAGGATAGAACTCTTCTCTCCCCACCCCCACTTCCCTCCTTCTCTCCCAGGCTCAGCGGTCCCCCAACCCCGCCCTTCGGGGCAGGATGGCAGCAGGTGGGGCAAAGGAAACCGCGCGCTGATGCGGGGGCGGAGTCAGTGCGGGGATCCACCTGTACTCATTTCTGGGGGTGGGGAGCGGACACAGCCGGAAGGACAGAGCCTGCTCCCCACTCCACTCCCCGCCCCGTGCGTCCCCCGGGGCCCCAGATATGACCGCTGCTTCTCCCTTCCTCTTGCCTGCCGGGACATCCTAGGTGAAAATCTGGTTCCAGAACCGACGCATGAAATGGCGGAACTCCAAAGAGCGCGAACTCTTGTCTAGCGGGGGCTGCCGCGAGCAGACCCTGCCCACCAAGCTCAATCCGCACCCGGACCTCAGCGACGTGGGCCAGAAGGGTCCTGGGGACGAAGAGGAGGAGGAGGAGGGTCCGGGCAGCCCCCGCCACCGCCTGGCCTACCACGCGTCCCCCGACCCCCCGCACCTGCGGGACCCACGGCTGCCAGAGCCGCTGCCCCCCTCGCCCGCGCACTCGAGCAGTCCTGGGAAACCTTCGGACTTCTCAGACTCCGAGGAGGAAGAGGAGGGAGAAGAGGAGGAAATCACCGTGTCCTAGAAGCCGCTCGCACTCCAGAGTACTGTTTTTAAGTGCTTTGAAATTGAAGAGGTGGGGTCCAGTCTGCGCGTTCACTTTTGCCCGTGCCCAGATGCTGCCTCTCTCGACTGTAGAACCATCACCTCGTTGAGGGCGCCACCGGCCCTGCAGTAGCCCCAAAGAGACATTTCCTTCCCAAAAAAAAAAAACAACTCCCAATAGTCCTCCCCACGTAAGTTAACTTTAAGTTTTGGTCCCAGCCTTAACTTTTCAGCAAGGGCTCCATTCTATTTTGTTTATTGCAAACTGTTTTAAACAGTGGGGTGTCCTACGTCCCATGGCCTGGACCTTACTATGAGACAGGCCCTGCTGGTCGTTAGCAGCAACCACCCTATATGGTAGGAAATTTGTTTATGGAGGAGGAAACCGAGTTAGGAGTGAAAACACCAAATCATATAACTAACTCCAACAACCTTGACTGTCTAGATCCCTCCACCTCCCCTAATAGGTAGCAAGGGGCTCCTATTCCACTCCAGTCTCTCATCTCCACCCCCCACCCCACTCCTGTCTCCCCATAGGTGTTCTCTTAGAAAGCTCAAGATTTTCAAAAAGGAAAAAACAAAAACAAAAACAGTATATATATATTAGTGCCTTCTGGTCCAAGGCACAACATACATATTGAGTCTTCTCTGTCACCTTCCAAAAGCTCTCTGGGGAAAGAAGTGAGTTCTCTAAAGGGGGAGAAGGAGCAGTCTCTATTCTTGTATGTGTGTTTTAAAGCTTTTTCTTTTTATTTTCTGTATCCACGGTATACACACCACACACTCTACCTTGTGCCCTTTTGTTATTCCTAGGGAGGTGTTGCTGAGCTGCAAACCTCCTGGGAAATGGGCACGGTGTGGACAGAGAGACCTACACAGCCTCTTTGATTTTTTTTAACCGAACTTTGCTGTCTTTGCACAGCTCTTATGAACTGTACACTATTTTGTACACATATGTTGTATGGATATTTTATACCAAGGAGATTGTGAATGACTTTAAAGGACGGACCAGATTTCTTTCTCACTCTTTTTTTTTTTGCAATGGCTTTTAAACTTTAAAAAGGTAGCTGTTTAATTGTATAACTTATAAAGAAATACTTATTTTGTATTTTTACCATGTACAGATTTTTATATATGTATATATGTATCAAATGAACAAATGCCAAATAAAAAGTAGAATGGATGAAATCAATGGTCAACTGATGTCATTAATTCACAGAATGGTAGAGCTGAAAGGAATGGAGCTATTCTAGCCCCAAGGCTGGGTTTCACAGGAGGTAAGCTGAGGTTCAAGAGGTGCAGCCACTTGTCCAAAGCCACCCAGCTAGTAAGTAGCCATGCTGGAACTAGAAACCATCTGACTCTCAGGCCAGTGCCTTTTCTGTTTTCCTGTATCTTAAAGTAACCATATTTGCTATGTTACAAGTAAAGGAGCTCCAGAGTGATACCAAAAGTTGAATTTGCAATAAGCCACCTCCTCTCCTCTAAGGACTGAAATGATGGGCTAGGAGAAATTCATGCAAGTCAGTCTACGTGGCTCAAGTTTGTAATAGTTTTTCTTTTCCTCCTTGAAGGCATTTTTCCTGGTCCTCAGGGAAGCTTCAGAACTGGTCTTGACTCATTCCTTCTGTGTATGACCTGATTTCTTCAGGAATGTCATCTACAGGCCTGACATGGGAGCCCAGATATTGACTCTGGGGTCTGCATATGAAACAAAAGTTCTTTAAAGACTAGTTTTCAGCAGGAATGATTTCTTTAACCAGCAAGCTAGGGAGTAAAGAACATCAGGTTAGATCCTGGCAGGGACTTTTGTGCCCTTGAGAATTTGGTCTCTGCCGCATCAGCCACACACACCCATGTTTCTTTGCAATCCTAATCCAAACTCATGGTAGTTTGTATTATATTTGAAATTTGAATATATTCTATTTTATATTAACCCTATTTTCAAATAACTCAAACCACCTCCATGTTAAGACGCCCTGCTGGGCTTGTTCCTGATGTTGGTGATCACTTTTCATTATTGTTATACACGATGTTGTGAAGTTGAAGAAAATAATTGTTCTTTCATAATCGTAATTCAAAAAACCTCCTGCATTTCCCCATCAACAGACACAAAAGTGTTCAGCATGGTCAGCATTCAACCCAAGTTAGTGCTTTCCTTTCAGATAGGACTCTGAAGGATTCAGGCTGTTTTCTATCTCTCTGCTGTTGCCTGGATGTCCAACATGAGAGCCTGACCGTAAGCCTGACCTGGCCTACCTTTCCCTTTCTGCCAGCTCAAAAATTCTTTCTTATAGTCAAGAATCACATTCAGGCACAGGTGCACATTAGTGTCTACATCTGGAGTCAAAGCACTCTGAAGGCATAACCATGTTCATTGCAGTATTATTCACAATAGCCAGGAGGTGGAAACAATCCAAAGATCCACGAGTGGGTGGATGAATGGATACATACAATGTGATATATACATACAATGGAATATTATTCGGCCTTAAAAAAGAAAGACATCCTGTCACATGCTACAACGTGGGTGAACCTTGAAGACATTACATGAAGTGAAATAAACCAGTTACAAAAAGACAAACTGTGCATGATTCCACTCATATGAAGTATCTAAAGTAGTCAACTCAGAGAAACAGTAGAATTGTGGTTCCAGGGGCTGGAGGAGGGGGAAATAGAAAGTTGTTTGTTGTTCAATGAATATAGAGTTTCACTCTTACAAGATGAAAAAGTTCTAGAGATTTGTTGCACAGCAATGTGAATATAGTTAGCACTACTCAACTGCACACTAAAAAATGATTAAGGTAGTACATTTTACGTTATGTGCATTTTTTTTTTACCACAATGCTAAATTAAAAATTTGTTTTATAGGCCGGGCGCGGTGGCTCACGCCTGTAATCCCAGCGCTTTGGGAGGCCGAGGCGGGCGGATCACAAGGTCAGGAGATCGAGACCACGGTGAAACCCCGTCTCTACTAAAAATACAAAAAATTAGCCAGGCGCGGTTGTGGGCGCCTGTAGTCCCAGCTACTTGGGAGGCTGAGGCAGGAGAATGGCATGAACCCGGGAGGCGGAGCTTGCAGTGAGCCGAGATCGCGCCACTGCACTCCAGCCTGGGCGACAGAGCGAGACTCTGTCTCAAAAAAAAAAAAAAAAAAAAAAAAAGAATTTGTTTTATTAGAAAAATAACTCACATGCTAGAAGAATTGAAAATCTAGCAACCATCAGCATTATGGCAGGCAAGTGAAAAATGTGAGATAAGCAATATTATAAGACAATGTAGAAGTCAAAGCACTGAAGATATACATACAGTGCTTTTTAAAATCAATAAAATGTAGAAAAGGAAAAAATACTTGAGTTTTTTGGTTTGTTTGCTTTTCGGTTTTGTTTTTTGTTTTTGAGATAGAGTCTCACTCTGTTGCCCAGGCTGGAATGTAGTGGCATGATCTCGGCTCACTGCAACCTCTGCCTCCCAGGTTCAAGTGATTCTCCTGCCTCAGCCTCCCAAGTAGCTAGGACTACAGGCCCGTGCCACCATGCCCGGCTTAGTTTTGTATTTTTAGTAGAGACAGGGTTTCACCATATTGGCCAGGTTGGTCTCGAACTGCTGACCTCAGGTGATCTGCCTGCTTTGGCCTCCCAAAGTGCTGGGATTATAGGCATGAGCCGCCATGCCCAGCCAATACTCGAGATTTTTGTTTAAAAGCATATATTACTTATATATTCACAAAGTGTTCTTGAGAACTATAAATGCTGTGTTTTGGTTCATTCCTTTAGTGTTTCTTCCATCACAAGGGTGAGGAACATGTTCATTTTACACTGTTCCCCTAATGTCATTCACAGTCCCATACACATATTGGTTATTTGATATGTGTTGAGTGGATAAATAAATTATTATAAAAGGAGGGACAGATCTTCTAGTTATATAGGCAGTGGGTCTCCACGCACACCAACCAGATGGGGCTCATTGTCAGAGTTGATGGCTTAAACATTTTTCTTTTTAAATAAAAAAGGAGAAAAGAGACACTCTAGAATCTAGACTGCAGGTCTGGAAGTTTGAAACTTTTCAAATGAATGTAAGGATTACTTTGGCTGATAAGAAAAAGGGATTAAATTAACAGGTCTGATGTATTTTTAAAAAATCAAACCAATAACTTTGGTCCAAAAAGACTGAAATAGTTACATGTATAAGCTAAAGAATAAGAAATAAATGGTAAAAGAAAAAAAAAAAAGGAGATTTTTATTGAGCACCTACAATGTGACAGGCAGGCAGTCTCCTGGGTGTCTTACACCAGCACTACTCTGTGCATAAGGACCACTTGAGGGTCTCCTTGAAATGCAGATCATGGTTCAGAGCTCTGGGTACCCGCATTGCTAATGTGGTTGATCCACAAAACACACTGTAGCAAAATTTCCATGAGTTTTAACCTCACAGTAATCCTTCTAAGGTAGAGGCATGTTACAGATGCAAAAATTGAGGCTAGGAGTTTTGGTGATATTCCTGTGGTCACCCAGTCAGAATTCAAATTCAGATAATAACAATCCTACTCCCTTGACTAAACTGATTAAAAACACATTTAACTGAAACTCAACCAGTGGGAACTCTCTAATAGAGCTTTATGTCTTTTAATGTTGTGCAGTTATGTGAAAAAAATAAATCATCAATGGTTATTAAAACTTTCTCATGCTTCTAAATGCCCTATCCCACCACCAGATCTCCTTCCTATGGTCCAAACCTGTGATTCTCAAACTTTAGTGTTACAACTCCTTTATATTCTTAAAAATTATTGAAGTCTTAAGGGTTTTTTTTTGTTTTTATAGGTTTTATCTATTGATATTTATTGTACAAGAAATTAAGATCGAGATAAATTTTAAATATTTTACTAATTAAAACAAATCCACTAAATATCAATAAAATATTACATTTTATGACACATACATTATAAAACAAAAAAAGTTAGAAGAGTAGGGCCGGGTGCAGTGACTCGTGCCTGTAATCCCAGCACTTTGGGAGGCCAAGGTGGGTGGATCACAAGGTCAGGGGTTTGAGAGTAGCCTGGCCAACGTGGTGAAACCCCATCTCTACTAAAAAATACAAAAATTAGCCGGGTGTGGTGGCACACACCTGTAGTCCCAGCTAGTCAGGAGGCTGAGGCAGGAGAAATGCTTGAACCCAGGAGGCAGATGTTGCAGTGAGCCTAGACTGTGCCATTGAACTCCAGTCTGGGCAACACAGCAAGACTCTGTCTCAAAAAAAAAAAAGAAGAGTGGCACTGTCGTACATTTTTGCAAATCTTTGTGGGGTTTTTTTGTTTTTTTTTTTTGAGACAGTGTCACACTTTGTTTCCCAGGCTGGAGTACAGTGGCACGATTTCAGCTCACTGTAGCCTCAACATTCCCAGGCTCAGGCAATCCTTCCACCCTACCCTCCTGAGTAGCTGGGTCCATAGGCACACGCCACTATGCTGGGCTAATTTTTGTATATTTTTTAGAAACAGGGTTTTGACATGTTGCCCAGGCTGGTCTGGAGCTCCTGGACTCAAGTAATCCACTTGCCTCAGCCTCCCAAAGTGCTGGGAGTACAGGCATGTGCCACAGCGTCTGGCCACAAATCTCCTTAATGACTGACTTTATAGAAAACAGCTGGATTCTCTTATATGTTTCTGTCATTTGTTGCGATATGAAGAAAATTCAGCTTTATACAGATACGCAGTTGAAAAAGGAGGAGTATTTGTATAGTCTTTTTAGATAATTGTGGTTGTTCTTAGAACAACAAGACTTGACAAGTGGTAGTTATTGAATGGTTAGCTGCGATATGTAATCTAAAATCATATTAATGAACTTTTCAACTCCATTACATTAAGATCCATTGGTCTGTCTTCCACTTAGAATGGGTATTTTACCCATGTATGATTTTGTAACATGATGCATTGGTCATATGGAAAATATTGATTCATTAACTCATGAAGATATTCTAAATATTAACCCTTTTCATACATCATCAAACATCACATTTGTTAATATCACCACCCATCTCATCATCAAAATAAGTATTGAGAAGCTGTCAAGCTTATGGTAGCAGATACAAGCTTCCAAGACTCAAATTTTTATCTAAAAGCTCTAATTTTATTATTGAGAAAAATATTATCAGTTGTTTTCTCGATGGACAGGCTTACTTTATTTTTGAGAAAATATCTTTGAGATACCCAACTCTGAGCATGGTTTGTCTGTCAGTCATATTTTCAAGTAAAAATGGAGTTCCATGAGAAACATGGCTGGTTCTAACAATTGTATGAGCGTTTTTCTTTGAAACAACCATCACACTTCAGTACGCAGCAGAAATATTGATTGATTGATTGTTTGATTGATTGAGATGGAGTCTCACTCTCTCGCCCAGGCTGGAGTATAGCGTCATGATCTTGGCTCACTGCAACCTCCGCCTCCCAGGTTCAAGCGATTCTCCTCCCTCAGCATCCTGAGTAGCTGGGATCACAGGCACATGCCACCACGCCCAGCTAATTTTTTGTATTTTTAGTAGAGATGGGGTTTCACCATGTTGGCCAGCCTAGTCTCGAACTCCTGACCTCAGGTTATCCACTCACCTCGGTCTCTCAAAGTGCTGAGATTACAGGTATGAGCCATGGCACCCAGCCTAGCAGAAATATTTTATGCATACTTTTCATTTCATTATATAGAATATTGAAAGGGTTGCATATTATATACTCTAGGGTTGAGATTTAATAACACCAATAAAGTTTCCTGCTTTATTGAGCACACTCTTAAGTGAAATTGGCTGGGTGTTGGGATGAGTGGGGGATCATAGAGAATGTAATGACCACTAGTGTGGGTTGGTGCTACTCCCTTTATTTCTTTTAAGGTAGGCTAGCAGTTTTATTGACCATTGGTTTTACACTATCCACAAAAATCTCAACACGGTTGTTCCACAAAAAGCCATGAGATTTAAAAAGGCATTCAACACTTTAAATATTTCAGCAACACTTGTACTTGTTGTTAGGCATTCATATAAAAGAAGCTGTTTGTTAATTAGTTGGTGCAAGTACTAAATGAATACAAGCAGAATAAAAGGTCCAGGTACTTCTGTATATTTGGCCATTTTCAAAGCAAAAGTGTAATTTTTCAGGTGATTTATTAACTCAGTCTTTTTCGAGCTGTTATACCACTAGAAAATGGCATTGTTGTGATTCCTTTAGCTGACTATCCAGTAGGTGTTAATTAATGTAACTGCACAGGGCTTTATTAGTCTTTTACCTATTGAGTGCACTTTCCTAGTCAATGTAAATGATAACTTATTTCGTAAGATGCTTTAGTGACCTTTTCGTTTCTAGTCAGAAAAGGTGTAACAAACAGGTTTCATTTATTTATTTATTTTTGAGACAGAGTTTTACTCTTGTGGCCTAGGCTGGAGTGCAATGGCAGATCTTGGCTCACTGCAATCTCCCCTTCCTGAGTTCAAGCAATTCTCCTGCCTCAGCCTCCCAAGTAGCAGGAATTACAGGCATGCACCACCACTTCCAGCTAATTTTGTATTTTTAGTAGAGACGGGGTTTCACCATGTGGACCAGGCTGGTCTCAAACTCCTGACCTCAGGTAATCCACTCATCTTGGCCTCCCAAAGTGCTGGAATTACAGGCATGAGCCACTGTGCCCGGGTGAGAAGAGTGTAACGAACAGTTTTTTAGTTTTTAAAGAGTGTGTCATGTCTATGTTTTAAAAGTTCACTTCGATTCCTTTATTCAAATTCCAAATGGCTGCCCTCAAACTGATAGTAAAACTTAATTGGAAGAATAACAATTTCTAAGAATGGTCTCTTGTGTAAAACAATAAAGATAAATTATTAGCATCAATAAAGCTGAGGGAAAAGGTAACTTTTGACATAATTTCTTTCTTAATTAGTTACATTCAGGTTTTGTTTTGTTTTGTTTTGTTTTGTTTTGTTTTGTATATTTCTCCGTTCCATGTATATTTTATATATTTCTCCGGCTCAGAAAAGCTCTGATACATCATTTTCAATTTTTCTTAGTATTTTTAGAAGTATATAGTACAGCTGTGGAATGAGAAAATGAGTCTAATTTCCTTTTTTTTTTTTTTAAGACGGAGTCTTGCTTTGGCGTCAAGCTGGAGTGCAGTGGTGCAATCTTGGCTCACTGCAACCTCCACCTCCCGGGTTCAAGCGATTCTTCTGTGTCAGCCTCCCTAGTAGCTGGGACCACAGGTTCATGTTCATGCCACCATGCCCGGCTAATTTTTGTATTTCTAGTAGAGATGGGGTTTCACCATGTTGGCCAGGATGGTCTGTATTTCTTGACCTCTTGATCCACCCGCTTCGACCTCCCAAAGTGCTGGGGTTACAGGTGTGAGACACTGCGCCTGGGCTGCTAATCTCCTTTTTAAAAGCCAACAATTCATCCTTAAATATGAGAAAGATACAGTCATCCCTTGGTATCCATGGGGGATTGGGCCTGGTACCTCCTTCAGATACCAAAATTCACAGATGCTCAAGTCCATGGTATAAAATGGTGTAGTATTTGCATATAACCTCTGCACATCCTCCTGTATATTTTATATCATCTCTGGATTACTTACAATACCCAATACAATGTAAATGCTATGCAAATAGTTGTTATGCTTTTTTTTTTTTTTTTTTTTTGAGATAGAGTCTTGCTCTCTTTCGCAGGCTGGAGTGTGGTGGCATGATCTCAGATCACTGCAGCCTCCACCTCCCAGTCTTAAGTGATCCTCCCACATTAGCCTCCCTAGTAGCTGGGATTACAGGCACATGCCACCACGCCAGGCTAATTTTTTTGTTTATTTTTTTGTAGAGATGGGGTCTCACCAGCCCAGGCTGGTCTCAAACTCCTGGGCTCAAGAAACCCTCCCACCTTAGCCTCCCAAAGTGCTGGGATTACAGGCATGAGCCACCGTGCCCAGCCTTGTCATCCTGTATTGTTTAGGGAATAATGATAAGAGAAAAAGTCTGTACGTGTTGAGTACAAACCATTTCTTTTCAAGTATTTTTGATCCACAGTTAGTTGAATTCATGGATGCAAAACCCATGGATACGGAGGGCCAACTGTATATGACAAATGAATTTTCTTTCACTTTGAAATAAAACGTAAAATTCTAAAATTATAGCAGTGTTTGGTAAAACCTTGAAGTGTAGAACGTTTTCAAAGAATTTTTAAAATACTGTATTATTGCTAAACAAGACAACAAAGTGCACTTCTTGTGTCTCTGCATAGACTCAAAGGAAACTTGGGAATTTTAAAATGACAATTGGTTGAATAACAAGGTTATAGGTGTTGTAGCAGGTATAACAAGAAGGCAGATAAGAGCACAGTAGAAGTGCTGAGGGAAACAATGGAGTTAATTCCTAGAAATGCATACAAATCTACATCTACTTCCTTAGAAAATTCTAGGAAACACAAGAAAATACAAGCAAACATTCCATTTGCAGCCATCAGAGGGGGAGAGGGGGATATTATCACACATGTAGCCTCTGGAAAACTCCACCATACAATTGCAGAAGGGTCTTAGGGACTTACAGGGATCCTCACATCCCACTATAAGAACCACTTCTCTACACATATAAACTACTTTATTGTAGTGAGAGATGGGAGAAATCTATTAGGCCAAGTTCCTACCACCCCACCTAAAAACTCAACTGCAACCACACCTGTGCCTTTTACAGGTTTTCAAGCCACTCTCCCTTCTCGCAAGTCTTCCTTTCTATAACCCCTTCTCTACCCACGTTCAGCCTGTCTTTCTTACTGGCAACTTCTCACCAACGTTAACCATCCCTTACCTGAAATATACCTCAAGGTGTCTAAGCCTCATCCTTGGACTCCTCAATCTCTGTCTTTTTCTTAAATGTTAATGTACCTCAATGTTCTATCTTTAGTCCTTGCTCCTTCTTTCTCTACAAGCTACCTGGGTGATCTGCTCCTCTCCAGTTTCAATTAGCACCTGTATGATGCAGAACCCCAATCTGCCACTCAAAGTTCTCTCTTCTTGTTATGGTAGGTAGCTAGTCAGACATAAGCAGGACAGAAGAGGGGCTCCCCACAACCCATCAGGAATGTGAAGTGACCATCGGGTGATGGTCAGGTGGTGTTAAACTCTCTAAAATAATTGATCATAGCCAGCACCAGAGAAAGGCAGTCTCCCAAGAGACAGAAAAAACCCAAAACTGGTCATCTGCAGCTTTCTGATAAGATCACAGGAGTTGGGTGAGTGGGCTCAAGCATATGCATTAAGACGCAAAATGGCGGAGTTTAACTGGTGTATGGCCTTCCTCTAGGAATGCTAGACTGGCAAGGGAAGAACGCCTCAAGTGAGCATGTGTACAACTCCAACAAACACACTGTGCATGTGGCCCTGCCAAGTGCTGGTGGGCCACTGCACATGGGGATAGCCTACCCCAAGGGAAGAATCAGGGGAGAAGGGATGCAAGACATCAGAATTATGCCAACGTATAAAACCCCAAGCCAAAGGTCAAACAGTGCACTTGACCTTTGAAGTCGCCTGCTTGGCCTTCTCGCAAGTGTACTTTCCTGCCTTTCATTCCTGCGCCTAAGCTTCCTAATAAACTTTCACTTCTCCTCTAAAACTTGCCTCAGTCTCTCACACTGCCTTATGCTCTCAGTCGAATTCCTTTTTCTGAGGAGGCAAGAATTGAGGTTGCTGCAGTCCCCTACAAATTCATCACCACTAACATACTTTGGTGCCGGGTGACTCAACTACATTCCGCTGCTGACACTCCCAGCTCCAGACCCAGATGGTCAATAGTCTCTGGACATCAGCCCTTGAGTGTCCCCAAAACTTGTTAAATTCCATATGATCAGTACCAAGTGGCATGTCCTCTAGTTGCAACAACACATTCATACAAATAAAAAATGACTCTTGCCCCTAACTATGAATGCCTTTATTTCTCTTGTTCAAAAATTTAGAGACCCAGTGACATTCCTGACCCCTCCCTTTCTCCTCCACACAATACAATGAATCAGCTGCCAAGACCTGCCTCTGCATGCATGCCCTGAACAGATTTTCTGCTTCTTTCCATTTCTCATTCTACTATCTAAAACATTAGCTATTATTATTATTGGAGGAACATACTATATGCTAGATGCAGTAATTTGCATTTTACATACATTATTTTCTTTATTCCACATGATGACTTTTTTTTTTTTTTTTTTTTGAGACAGAGTCTTGCTCTGTCCCCCAGGCTGGGGTGCAGTGGCCGGATCTCAGCTCACTGCAAGCTCCGCCTCCCGGGTTTACGCCATTCTCCTGCCTCAGCCTCCCGAGTAGCTGGGACTACAGGCGCCCGCCACCTCGCCCGGCTAGTTTTTTGTATTTTTTAGTAGAGACGGGGTTTCACCGTGTTAGCCAGGATGGTCTCGATCTCCTGACCTCGTGATCCGCCCGTCTCGGCCTCCCAAAGTGCTGGGATTACAGGCTTGAGCCACCGCGCCCGGCCATGATGACTATTTTAAATTCCATTTACAGATGAGAAAATAGATTCAGAGATCTTTTTGGTTATCCCTGACTCCAAAACCCTTCCCCTCTCACCAACACTGAAGGCATCAAGGAAGGCTTTGTGGTGAAATTTGCCTATCGCCCTGAAGGATGATATAATTTTTATAGGGTAGGATGGGGAAACCATAAACCATATTGTTTCAAGAAAGACATAAGAAAGAGCAGAGAGAAGGATATTGTTCGCATGTGTTTTGTGGACAGTGATGTTGTAGGACAGGGGTCCCTAACCCCAGGGCCACGAACTGGTACTGGTCTGTGGCCTATTAGGAACCAGGCTGCACAGCAGGAGGTGAACGTGGGCAAATGAGTGAAGTTTCATCTGTATTTACTTCCACTCCCCATTGTTTGCATTACCTCCTGAGTTCCACCTCCTGCAAGATCAGTGTCGACATTAGATTTTCATAGAAGCACGAACCCTATTGTAAACTGTACAAGCAAGGGACCTAGGTTGCGTGCTCCTTATGAGAATCTAATACCTGATGGTCTGTCACTGCCTCCCATTACCTCCAGATGGGACCATCTAGCTGCCAGAAAATAAGCTCAGGCTCCCACTGATTCTACATTATGGTGAGTTGTATAATTATTTTATTATATATTACAATATAATAATAATAGAAATAAAATGCACAATAAATATAATGTACTTGAATCATCCTGAAACCATCCCTCACCCCCCGTCCATGGAAAAATTGTCTTCCACAAAACCAGTCCCTGGTGCCAAAAAGGTTGGGGACCGCTGTTGTAGGAGATGTTTTCGCTCAAAGGCAATAAACTGAAACAAGTAAAACATTTCTAAAATGCCTCTTTCCCTTACTGAAGTGTAAATGAATAACAGTAATGGCTACTTAACACACCATAGTGTGCTGGGTATAATGCTAGTGCTTTTATTTCCTTTGCATCTAACCTTTACCACAGCCCTGCGTGAAAGGATCAATATCTGCATGTGACAGAATGGGAAACTGAGGCTAAGTAACTTTCCCTCAATTAACCAGACAGCAGAGGTGAGATTCAAGTACATTCTTTCCACTAAGGGCAGAGACACTGCAGAATTCAAATCACTACCACTTCTCCCCAACAACTTCAGCCTCTACAAGGGGTCCTTTTGGTAGATATTCACTCTCTTTCCTTTAAGAAGTGTCTTTAGCTGGAGTTGCACAACCCAAGTTTTAAAACACCGTATTAATTGACTATATACCTGGCAGAAATGTAAATAAGTCTGTAACTTTACACCCTCCAAAAAGAAAAACATTTCCTTAATTTTAACATGATGGTTTTACTTTAAAAGAAAAAAAAATATGACTTTTTGATGCCAATGCAAAACGAAGCCCAATCTAATGCAAAGTAGTAGCCTATCCAGATCCTAGAACAGAAAGAAGGACATTAGGGCATTAGGCAAAAACTAGCACAATCTCAATAAAGAAATGACTTTTGTGAATAATGATGCATCAATATTGGTTCATCAATGATGACAGATGTACCATACTAACATAAGACGTTGATATTAGAGAAGTTGGGTGATGGGGACACAGGAACACTCTGAACCGTCTTTGCAGCTTTTATGTAAATCTACAATTATCCCCATATAAGAAGTTTATATAAAAAGAGTCCAAATGTGTTTGCATAGAGGTTGCTAAGAACAAAATGAGACCACATTCTTTATAGTGTAAATGACAAAAATACTATTAGCATAAGGTGTTTAATAAAAGAAAAAGTGAAGTTTCAATTCATTCTTTGGTAATCCAAAGCAACAAAAGTGTACCCCACCTCCAAATGGCTCAAGCTCAGTGGGGCTGATGATTCTATTATTTAACTCACTCACCCCTGCTCCCCCACACCCCTCAACCATCAGGGTAATGCCTCTTGGAATTCCTTTTGGCACAAACATCTTGTTTTAGAACCATGTTTAGACTGTGATTGAAAGAGGATTATTTACACCACATAGGCATCCCAATGTGAAAGGACAGGCCACCCCCTACATTTTACTAAACTTTTCTGTAAATATAACATCCCAGCAATCAGTAACAAACTAAGCAAAGCAGATCAAGGGGCAAAAGAGCTGAACTGGATTGTTCTGAGCAAAAACTTTCATTTCAACTAGCAACTGCCACTAAACTCTTCATTCTCAAGTTAAAAGGACCCATTTCCTGGGTTTGATGACATAAGTAGTGCCAAGGTTTATATTCCAAGAAAATGCTTCCTTTAAAGCTATGGCTACAGAGAATATGACCAGGGATAAATGGTTATGATTGATAAGGCTTTGGACAGACTATTTTATAGAAGCCCATTCCACTTACACATATTTAAAGAAGCAGGTTCCTCTAAAACTGGGTAAGCTAAGTTCTCATATAAGTTTCCCTTGCTTCAATAGTAAATTTCCCTGCTTCACATTTGTTCAGAGTTTTAAAATTTTACCTGGCAACATCACACTTGATTTTCATAACCTCATGAGGATAATCAGGGTAGGTCTTATTATCTGCATGTTCCATATAGGTTCCCATAGGTTGACTGATTTTCCTAACACAGCACGGCCTGTTAGTGGTGAAGATGGTATTTTTTTTTTTTTTTTTTTTTTGAGACAGAGTCTCACTCTGTTGTCCAGGCTGGAGTGCAGTGGTGCGATCTCGGCCCACTGCACACTCTGCCTCCCAGGTTCAAGCGATTCTCCTGCCTCAGCCTCCTAAATAGCTGGGATTACAGGTGCCCACCACCATGCCCAGCTAATTTTTTTGTACTTTTGGTAGAGACAGGGTTTTACTATGTTCGCCGGGCTGGCCTTGAACTCCTGACACTGGGCGATCCGCCTACCTCGGCCTTCCAAAGTGTTAGGATTACAGGCGTTAGCCACTGCATCTGGCAGTGAAGATGGTACTTGAATCAAAGTTTCTTAACTCTAGGTCAGGGCAATTTCCTTTAGCAAGTATTTATCGCATGCTTTCTCTGTGTCTAGATACATTATTGTTCCTGAGGATAGAGTGATTCCTGAGATAAACTGACACCTTTCTCTTGGGGAGCTTACAGCCCAGTAGGAGAATAAAATAAGGGCATACATAATTATAAATTGTGAGAAGGGCTATGAGAGAAATAAGTAGGATGCAAAGCTGGCCAGAGGAGCCTCTTTAAGAAGGTGACATTTTAGCAGATATCTGAAAGAGCCAGTGGGGCACGTATTGTAGAAAGGGTGTTTGTATTAGTCTGTTCTTACGCTGCTAATAAAGACATACCCAAGACTGGGTAATTTATAAAGGAAAGAGGTTTAATTGACTCACAGTTTCACAAGGCTGGGGAGGCCTCACAATCATGGCAGAAGGCAAAGGAGGAACAAAGTCACGTCTTACATGGCAGCAAGAGAGCTTCTGCAGGGGAACTCCCATTTATAAAACTATCAGATCTTGTGAAACTTATTCACTACCATGAGAATAGTAAGGGGGAAACTGCCCCCATGATTCAATTATCTCCACCTGGCCCCACCCTTGACATGTGGGGATTATTGCAATTCAAGGTAAGGTTTGGGCAAGGACACAGCCAAACCATATTGGTGTTCCAGGCTGCTTATCACCAAGTCTGTGGAGGGCAGGAAGAGGTGGAAAAGGCTTGAAAGGAAATAGATATAACGTGGTCAAAGAGAGAGAGAGCCTGGACCAAAATGGATCCAACGAGATGAACACAGAGTAAATCCTGTGGACTTTTGTGGGCCCATAAAAGACTTACATTTCATTCTATATGGGATGGGAAAGTACAGAAGGGTTTTAAGCATGGATTGATATAAATTGATTTGTGTTTTTAAAAAATCATCCTGAACACTATGCAGAGAATGAATTGAAGAATAAGCTAGTTCTATCTATGGGCAAAAGTTGAAGTGGAATGACCAGTTGGCATCAGTTAAAAATTATGGTAGCTTGGATAGGGGGAATGGCAATGAGGGTGCAGAGAGGCTGAAACGTTAAAGGTAAAATCAACAGATTGTAGGAATTAATTAAGTGTGAGAAGTGAGGCAAATGGAGGAATATGCTGTTGGTAATAAAATAGAAAATAAAAAAGCCACGAAATCACATATGGACTTTTTATGAAAAATAAAATATATATTAGCATTTAGTTAGATATATTTTGGGTATGAGAGAAAATCTCAAATGATAATAGTTTACAAAAGCTGCACATTTATCACCTGTGTACAAGTATGGACTGGAATGGTGGCTCCAAGATCATCAGTGTCTATGCCTTTCTCAATCCTCCCCTCTCTCCCTCAACACACAGCTCCTACTTTATGGTTCCGGGTGGTTGCTCTGGCTCTGGGAATCCAACAGTAGAAAGGAGAAAAGAGAGGGAGAAGAGCATGTCCTTTCCTTTGAGGGAATGTCCTTGAAGCTACACATACCAATTTCCCTTCTCAACCCTGAGCCAGAACTCAGTCACAGGACTACACAGAACTGCAAGGGAGGGAAACGTCAGATCCCTTCTGGGCAGTTTGATTACAGAAGATGAAGAGGAGAATGGATACTGGAGGAAGCTCCCATTCTGTGCCCCATTTCTCCAGCTGTCTACAGTGCCTCTGTGGGGAAATGGGAGAGGCAGAGATGAAAAGATGCTTCATGTTTCCTCTTATAGCTGTGCCCTCCTTCATTTATCCACTTTAGGAATGTGTTCATGCATTATTTACTTACTTTTTTAAAGATAAAGAAGGGTGGAAGAAGCAGGAGGAGGAGGAGGGGGAACTGGTGCCAGGACTGGATACAGTAGAAGGCACTAGTGAAGGTGATGGAAAGGATGCTGCCTTAAAGGTGGGCAGAAGACCAGGAGAGTAAGTCCTCATAGAAGCCAAGAGGAGAGAACATTTCAAAAAGCAGGATGCCAACTCCCCTGAAATTTCTAAAATGGCAATGAAGATGAATAGAAACTACTTAACTAGGTAGAAGTCACTAGAGACCCTGACAAGACCAGTTTTCCTTGTGAGATGGAGGTATAAGCCAAATGGAAGTGAATTGAGCCATAAAATGTACCAGAAACAGAACTAAATATATATGAAAGCTTGCTGTTGATAGGGAAGCCATTTCTGATCAATGGAGAGAAAACATACACTTCAATCAAGGATGCTGAGATAATTGGCTCTTCAAAATCATGTGTACTTCTGATCCTGAGCTCATATCACATGCAAACATTTACTCGAAATAGACTAAAAACCAAAATGTAAAATATAAAATTTTCAAATTGGAAAAATATATCTAGTAGATATACAAAGATTTAGTAAAAGTGAAGAATGCACACAGGATACATATCCAATTCTTGCCTGGAAAGGGAAATAGAGTGAGGTGGAGGTCATACAGGGGACTTGAATTTTGCCAGGTTTTCACCTGAAGGAAATATGGCAGTTAACATTTGTAAATTGTAAGTAGTAAGAATAAAGTTGATTATACTACCCTTTGACCTTTAACATATTTAAACATTTCTTAATGCCAAAAAATTTAATAGGAGAAAAGGAGGCGGACAAAATCTAGGTTAGTGTTTTTTTAAAATAATTAAATAGTATAACATGGTATAGAACTGAATAGAAAAGTCTTAGCATGCATTCCATGAGTAATGTTTTATAAAATATTTGTTTCCATTTCATATGTATGTTTGTGTGACTATGTGTGTGCAGGTGCCTGTGTTTGGGTGTGTGTGCTTGTGTGATAGCGTATGTGTGCGTTCGGCTGCTTTATAAAAATATATTTCCTACTGTGGGTCATAGTCAAAAAAATCTGAAAGCCAAATATAGACAAGTTTTTCAAGCACGTTAGCTATAAAAGGAAGCAGAGCAATGAAACAGTGGCTGAGAAGGTACGTGTTGTTAAGGGAAGTTCTTGATTTGTTTTTGCCTTTGTCTTATTTTAAGTCTACAGATACTGGGCTGATGCAAGATAAATCAGTAGGGAAGCAGAGTTTGGTGATTCAGACTGGGTGGGGACACGAAAATGAGAAGAGAAGTGAGTGAGTGGATGGTGTAGTCAGACATCCAGCAGTCTCTACGGAGCACTGATTACATACACAGGTATGATAGTGTGTGTGTGCATGCATATGGGAGGGGGTGCAGGAAAATGCATAAGATATACTCCCATCCCTTGCGCTCCATGCCGTGGCTGAAAGTCTGTGTGATGTGATGCACGGTCTTTGACACAAAGTCTGTGTGATGGCAGCCACACAGAACAGGCCAGCCAACAGGCAGGCAGGACCGGGCGGTAACAGTGTGCAATTTGGAGCTTAGGCAAAAGACAAGGGGTAGAAGTGACCTAGGGGGAGAAGCCTTCTCAGGGGACATGGACCTTGGGGTGGACTTGGGGATAGGCACTGAATGGGGGCAAAAAGCAAGTGGGCATTTGGGAAAAATGATATTTCCTTGCAGAGGGGATGTGGGAGGAAGAAGAAGTGGGTTTTGGTAAAGGAGAGCAGAGGGGAGATAGACCCTGGGCTTTGGATTCCAGTCTGGAGAAGGGAACTGGGATGCGAAGATGGGACTCTCTTACTCAAGGCCAAGTTACAAGTAGACAGAATAATAACATTTACATAACATTTACTGCATACTAGGTACTAGTCTACACAAACTACATGTATTTACTTTCCACGTTATTCCTCATAACAATCCTACAAGGTAGGTTCTATTTAATATATTTATTTATACTGACTGTAAAACAGAGGCACAAAGTGTTGAGGCGTTTGCTTGCAGGAGGTCACACAACTGGCAACTGTCAAGCAGAGCTTCAGACCTAAGCAGTCTTGCTCCAGAGGCTCTGCACTTTCTAGTCTGTGCCACCTCTAACAGTGAGCTGCTTTATGGTAGATGGCACTTAGGTATTCAGGAAATACTTGAAGTACAAAAAGAAGGGCATGATTTGGAAAAACAAAAAAACAAAAAAACCATCTCTACTCTGTCCTTCTATTGTGCCTCAATTTTTGGCAATTTAGTCTGAGTTACACCCACAAGTCATTCATTAAGAATCCACTATGTTCAAGTCATGTTACCGAAGTCAGTTAAAGCACTGCCTATTAATACTTTCATGGTGAAGATTCATGTGACCTGACTGAGAAGAGCAGCAGGAGGCAGTTGGATCCAAACTTCTTTGATTTTGGACTAACTTGTAAGTTGAAAGGTATTGTCAAAGAGGCAGTTGTTATATGAGAGAAGAAGACAGAAACATCTTAGTTCACATCTTAGGTCTGTCATTCACTGCTGTGAATGCCTTGTCTGAGTTACGTAACTTTTTAGACCTCAGTGTCTCCATAAATAAAATAGTAGCATATTGGTAGTGGTCCAAGACAGGGAGAAAAATAGATCAGATTGTTTAATTGGCACTCCATGACCATATTTTGATCCATCAATTAGCATTGAAGAAGTTCCCACATTTATTTATTTATTTATTTATTTATTTATTTTTGAGATGGAGTCTTGCTCTGTCACCCAGGCTGGAGGGCAGTGGTGCAATCTCAGCTCACTGCCACCTCTGCCTCCCTGGTTCAAGTGATTCTCCTGCTTCAGCCTCCTGAGTAGCTAGAATTACAGGCGTCTGCCACCATGCCCAGCTAATTTTTGTATTTCTGGTAAAGACAGGGTTTTACCATGTTGGCCAGGCTGGTCTTGAACACCTGACCTCAGGTGATCTACCTGCCTCGGCCTCCCAAAGTGCTGGGATTACAGGCATGAGCCACGGCACCCAACCTTATCTTGAAATAGGAGGAGAAACGAACATAGACCCACCTGTCACCAAGTAGCTCACATAGGATGTGAAGGCCTATAGTTGGTGGCATTGTGTCTTCATCACGGGATCGTGACTGCAACTCAGGTTCTGTGACATAGCTTATCATATTCTGCAGGTAGACCATTCCATGCTCATTACTGTAGAGATTGATTTTGTGCTTTCTTACAACCTCTCATAATCAGCCCCTACCACCTTTCAAGGTCAGTTCCCACTGGGAAAAGAAAGGTTTTCTTTTTACATTCTTTCCAAGTTTTCTGCTTGCCAATATTCCTTGGAGCCATAATAGTTCTCCTACCACTACCAACCGCCCTGAGAGCCACCACTAACTTCTTCGCTCATGACCACTCTGGAATCTGGGACCCCATTTCTTAATAGGATACTGCCACCTCTCTATAGGCATGAATGGAGGAGTGAAAATGGACCAGGTCATGTTTCCCATACTGCCTTGTTCCTATATTCTCCTACTCAACCTTCCTTGGCATTTTGGCTTTGGAGCTGGTTGCTTTGTGGTGGCAAGGTGGCTGCTGCAGCTCCAACCATCACTTCTTCATATGACAGCATCCAAAATGGGAAGCAAAAGGGACAATGGCAAAGGGAACTTCTTGCATGAATCTCTTTTATTTTGGAGGAAAGTCCTTCCCAGAATCCTCCTTATGTCTCTCATTGGACACAACTGGATTCTTGCCATGTATAGATTAATCACAAGCTATGGAGCTACCATAATCAGACCAATCACGGATTCTTTGTCGCTGGGCACACTGATGCTTGAACAAACCTGGGGTACTATTAGTCAAAAGGGTAGGGTGGCTGTTGCATAAACAACCACCAGATGCCTCTTCTGAGACATCTAAGACAAATTCTTTACACAATTAGCCAATTTTGCTCCTCAAACCCATCCCATCATTATATTTGGCCCCCTTTCAAAAGAGCCTTCTTAAGGCATTAACCAGCTTGAAGCCTTCCATCAACTTTTTGGAAAACTTGACTCCTTTCCCATAGGGAACATTCTAATTCCAGTTGTATCTCCTTCCCCTCCTGTTTCAATTATTACCCCCCTGCCCAAGTTCACATGGAATGGAAGGTAAAGAAGAGGTGTCCACAAGACAAGTGGGGTGGTTGGGTGCTCCGAGTCCAGGGAGACTTTTGATGTCCCAAATTCTTTTTTTTTTTTTTTCTTTTTTTTTTTTTTGAGATAGAGTCTCACTCTGTCACCCAGGCTGGAGTCCAGTGGTGCAATCTTGGCTCACTGCAACTTCTGCCTCCTGGGTTCAAGCTATTCTCCTGCCTCAGCCTCCTGTGTAGCTGGGATTACAGGCATGTGCCACCACACTTGTCTAATTTTTGTATTTTTAGTAGAGGCGGATTTTCACTATGTTGGCCAGGCTGGTCTTAAACTCCTGATTTCAAGTGATCCACCTGCCTTGGCCTCTCAAAGTGCTGGGATTATAGGCGTGAGCCACTGCACCTGTCCTCATGTCCTAAATTCTTTAGTGAAGTCCAGGAACAGTGCTTCCAAATCTAGTCTTCACAAGTGGGAGCTCATCTCGTCATTCTCCCAACTGTCTTGTTAGTAGATGTTGAATGAAATTTCATCAAGCTGACACACACACACACACACACACACACACACACACACACCCCTCTATCCTAATGACAGACACTAATTCTCAGAGGCAGTGAAGTTTAAACTAGTGGTTATTTCAGTTTTATAGCTCGTAAGTCAGAAACACAAACAAACTAGTGGTCATAAAGGATAATGTCTCCAGGGGCCTGGCAGATGACAACAATTAGTGAAGGGAGCCTGGACTACTGGGAGCTCTGGTGAGCCCAAGGATGCAGGCCCCAGTGAACAGGACAATTTCTGCTCATGTTAGCTGATTGTTTTCAGGTTGGAATGAAGACCAGATTGCCTGGTTTTTAAGAGAATCCAGAAATCTGGAATTTAAGTGTAATTTCCCAATTAAATTTGTGAGTAAAAATATCTGTGAGTCATAGCAGGACATTAAGCTACCAGTTTTTAAGCCCTTGTCTAACCCATAATAAGGAAGATAAATATATTCTCATTTGGCAACACCTCCTCTCTCATAATGAAATCTCTGTAATATTATGCAGGCCTGTACCTTGCCTTTCCTTCATCTCGCCAACTCTTTTCAAATGGTCCTCTTTATGCCTGCCTGGCAAAAGAAAGTGGCCTGTGGCTGAGCAGTATGGTTTGGCATGGAAGCACCTTTAGCCTTTACTTGTCACAGTGACTTGTGGATTTTTGTTTTATTCAATTATCTTATGATACATAGCCGCCATTGTTCTCCTTGATGCTCAGGTCTCTCGGATCTGGCCGGGGAAGCCCCTTTAAGCTGGATCCCGTGTTCTCCACTGTTTTTGTTTGTTTGTCTGTTTTCACACCTCCATGTTTTGTGATACAAGATGTTCAGGCTTGCCTTGTAATTTTTCTGTCAAATACCTGGAAGCAGTCACTTCTCCAAGAAGTTCAGGTTTTTAAAATTAGGGAATGACATTTAGAAATCATGGTGTGGTGGCTGCGATCATTTGTACTATAATATCGTTGCTTCTATGCTCTTTCAGAGAACAGATTTATAGCTATCATCTCTCTATCTATCTATGTGGAGCAAGAGGGAAGGTCTTACTGGTAATCTTTAATTGAATACAGCAGTGTGGTGTTCTTCGTTTGTTCCCATTCCATATATTTCCTCCCTTCTCTCTTAGTGAATGAGAATTATTATTCCCCCAAAGAATATATTTGCTATAACCTTCCTTAGTCACAAAATAGTGCTGGAATTACTACATCAATACCACGACCATCGACACATTTACAAAGCAAAGCACAAGATTGTATTCCATTAAAATTATATTCCACTAAATTATTTAAAGTTCAATTTGATATACAGTTAGGTCTTTTTCCTGTTGGTATTGATGTTTAAGATATCTTTTCATCCCTGCTGATTAACTTTATTTTCCATGTACATTCTGTAGAGTTTCCCCTCTGAACTTCCTTGCATTCAGCTTCCCTTCATCTCACTCCCTCCTCATCTCCTCTTTCTTTTTCTGCCAGACTGAGTTCTTTAAACTTCTGAGCTTCCTTCTACCTCTCTCTTTCTTTGTTCGCTGTTCTTATTGAATTTCCTCATAGGAGCCTAGTTCTGTTCTAGGGACTAGAACTGTATCATGCAGTGAGCCATGCCTCCAGCTCTCATTTCACATGGAAGAGATGCAGGGTCACGGCCATCACAGCAGTGTGGTGGGTACTCTGTAACAGGGAAGCACAGGACTGCTGGGAGAACAGAGAGGACACTTCTCACCCCATGGTTGGGGGGTGGCTTGCACTCCTTAGCTGGCTCTCACGCTATAGGAAGAAGAGATATTTCCTTGAGTTTTTCCTTTCATGAAGCACCATTAATAATACTCTTGCCGTAGAGTCGCTGAGAGGATTAAATGAGATAGTACATATTAATTGCTTAGCACAGTGCCTGGCACAGGAAAGGAGTGCCGCGACAGGTTGGGTATTACTATATTATTAGTTCTTTGAATAAGCTTTCTGCCCCTTGCTCTTGCTCAGTTCCTACTGTTTTGGTTTTGTTTTTTTGAGACAGGGTCTCACTCTGTCATGCATGCTGGAATGCAGTGGCACAATCACGGCTCACTGCAGCCTTCATCTCTCAGGCTCAAGCGGTCTTCCAGTCTCAGCCTCTTGAGTAGCTGGGACTACAGGTGCACATCAGTGTGCCCAGCTAATACTTTTTTAATTTTTAGTAGAGATGAGGTCTTGCTATGTTGTCCAGGCTGGTCTCAAACTCCTGGCCACAAGCAATCCTCCCACCTATGCCTCCCAAAGTGCTGGGATTACAGGAATGAGCCAAAATCTCGGCCTCAGCTCCCTCTTGAACATCAACAATTCTTAGATTTGGTCTTTTGAGTTACTTTTGTAGATCTTAGATTTGGTCTTTTGAGTTACTTTTGTAGATCTTAGATTTGGTCTTTTGAGTTACTTTTGTAGATCTTGTTGGTGGTCTTTATTTCTTTCAGTTATTTTCTTCTTTTTTTCCCTCTGGCTATATTTTCTAATAGCCAGTCTTCAAGCTCACTGATTCTTTCCTCTGTTTGGTTCCCTCTGCTGTTGAGCGTCTGTAGAGTTCTTCAGCAAATGAATTTCAGCGATTCAGCAAATGAACGTCTCAGTTTCAAGATGTGTTTGGTTTTTAAAATTACGTGAATATTTTGTTAACTTTGATAAGTTTCTGAATTGCTTTTGTGTGCTATCTCGGAAATCGCTGAGTTTCCTTAAAACCGCTATGTTGAATTCTTGGTCAGGGAGTTCACCAATCGCCATGTCGTTAGGGCCAGTCACTGGATTTTTGCTTTCTCCTTTTGCGTAGGTCATAGTCTCCTGCTTGCTGGTGTTTTTTGTGGGTGTACGTCTGTGTCTTTACAATGAAGGATTAGTTATTTACTCCAGTTTTCTCTGTCTGGCTTGTTCGGGTTTCTACGGGACATCCTTGCCTAGAGAAGCTTCGCGGCCAGGTCGCTTCCTTTTTTCGGCTCTAGGTGGCGCCCTAAACCCAGGTTCGCTTCGTCTCCAGTAAAAGGTGGGAGTGCGGCCTGTCCCAAATAGGGGAAGTCTCAAAAGGGTTATCCTGGCAGTGTGGGAAGGCTGGCTAGGGGTTTGCGCCCAGGGCATCAGAGGAATGTACCTCCTACAGCATGGTGCTGCGGAACAGTCGCTCCGATGCGGCGTCTCCTTTGGCCGAGTTGCAGGGCAGAGTTTCCGGGCTGGGAGTGTCCCCGCCTCTCTGTCTCCGACTCTGCTCAGGGATGCCGCTTCCTTCAGTCACAGCCACACCCCGGCGGTAAGGCAAGGACAGGTCTCCTGCCAGGGGACCCGCGAAGGTGGGGGAGTTGGCGCACCCCCTCAGCTTCAGTCGTTCCAGTGTAGAAACCGTGCGTTGGGGAGAGACTCCGCAGGATCGGTGCCAGGCCGAATGTGGGTGGGCGGAGGCGGCCTGAACCTGGAGGTCTCCTTCCCCCACCATCTGCCCGGAGGTTTTCCTCTTTTCTGTGGCCCTGGAAACGTCTCATCCTCAGACTCGAGCTCTGGGTTGCTGCTGGTGTGGATCTGGGCGCTGGGTGTTTGTTTCTTTCTGGTTGTCCGAGGGAGGGGGATTGGAGGCAGCTTGCCTGACGCTGCCATTTGGGAACTGGAACTCTCCACGCTGCGAGTAAGGCTGCACGGTGCGCCACGCCCTCCACGGAGCCACACATGCCGCGGTGCTGTTCCAGGCCAGGAAGAGCTCCGACGGCGTGATTTTGGGTTTTCCCTCAAATACTCAGAACTTTCCCACATCGGTGTCTGTACGCACATGGTGTTCAATTTTGCCGACGCCACAACCATTCCTGCTTCTGGTAACGCTCTTCAGTTTTTCTTTAGCATCCCTGTCCCACGCTTCTGGGTCTGTGTGGTCTGGGTGTAGCTGATGATCCCCGTACCCTAGCTCAACGAATGGGCACACAACCCAGGCACACGAATCCACACCAGGACCTACTGCGTAATAATCTGCAGGGCCCGATGCAGATGAAAATGCAGGGCTCCTTATTCCAAAAGTATTAAGAATCACAAAGCTTTGCCCAGAGGTTCATGCCTGTAATCCCAGCACCTTGGGAGGCTGAGGTGGGAGGATGGCTTGAGCCTAGGACTTTGAGGCTGCAGTGAGCCGAGATTGGGCCATTGCACTGAAGCCTGGGTGACAGAGAGTGAGACCCTTTCTCTTTTTCTTTTCTTTCTGAGACGGAGTCTCACTTTGTCACCCAGGCTGGAGTGCAGTGGCACGATCTCAGCTTACTGCATGCTCCACCTCCCAGGTTCAAATGATTCTCCTGCCTCAGTCTCCCAAGTAGCTGGGATTACAGGTAGCTGCCAACATGTCTGGCTAATTTTTTTTTTTTTTTTTTGTATTTTTAGTAGAGACAGGGTTTCATTGTGTTGGCCAGGCTGGTCTGGAACTCCTGACCTTGGGTGATCCACCCGCTTTGGCCTCCCCAAGTGCTGGGATTACAGGTGTCAGCCACTATGCCTAGCCCCTTTCTCTTAAAAAAATAAAACGAAGAAGAAGTGTTCCACTGAAAAAGTGACCAGAGCCAAGAGGCTCAGAAGGTGTAACTGAACCCAAAGTTTCTCCATCGCAGTGGTGCCTGAGGCAGGTCCAGCGCTCACTTGGGATACAGAGCAAAGAAAAGTGAAGGAAGCGAGGGGACGGGTCAGCAGTGAGGGAGGGCTCACTGACACGTTGCCTTTGCTTCACACCTGACTGTCCTGAGCCCACAGATGGGGAGTGAGTCCCCACAGGTAATGCAGCAAGTTCATGGAAATGTCTACACTGAAACCCAGGTCCCCTAGCAGCAATCCCATCACAGGTAACTACCTTGGTCCTTACTAGACAGGAGGCCAGAAATAAATTCCAGCCTGGCAAGATCTGGGCAACAGGTATGGCTTGACTATGTCCCTCAAAGTCTGTGTGTTGGAAATGCAATCCCCAAGGCAACAGCGTTGGGAGGTGAGACCTTGGAGAGGTGATTAGGTCATGGTGGCTCTGCCCTCACAGGTGGCTTAATGCTGTTATTGAAGGGGTGGGTTGTGGGTTAGTTTTTGCAAAAGTGGGTCCCTTGTAAAAGGATGAGTTGAGTCGCCTCACCCCCTTTTTCTCTTTCTTACCTTTCTGCCTTCTGCCATGGGATGACACGGCAAGAAGGTCCTTGCCCAGAATTCAGGCGCCTTGACCATAGACTTCTCACCCTCCACAAGAAATAAATATCTGTTCATTATAAATTACCCAGTCTCAGGTATTCTGTTATTGCAGCATAAAACAAAGACAGTGACCTTTTAAAAACAGCTGTGAAAACGATTGCAGTTCACTTAGGAAGAGTGGATGGCTAATGTCAGGGTTCAGAAAACGATATCCCGAAGTGTGGTGTCTTGGCATGCTGAGTGCTTTGAACTGAATGATACTGAAAGGGTTTCATAAACAAAGTCTCTTTCTGTCCTTTTTCCTTTTTCCTTTTTCTTCTGCTAAACTTTCTCCTCCAAGTCAGGCCATAAAAACTAGAATTCCTTTTCCCCAAAGCCAGCCATAAAACCTAGAAGTATGACTTTAACTTTCCCCTGCCTTTCTATGTAAGAGCTATCCATAAAGAAATTCTCTGACCTACCTTGTCTGATAGCAGATAATAAGACTCTTATTCCAGAAGGGACCTTGCCCCAAACCAGGGAGGAAGGAACGCCACACGGAGAGGCCGAGAAGAATCTGAACAGCCAGGCCTTGCTGGGTTTCCCCACTCAGCCTATTAGCATTAGATCATACCCTCTCTGTCCAATCGTCCAATCATATTTCTACATGGCTGTGCATTCTTCATGGGGTCTAAGGCTAAAAATAGACAGTTTTCTCTTGAGTCTTTAGGTCTTTATTCTGAAAGCTCCTGTGTCACATAACACTTTAAGTAAATTTGTTATGCTTTTATCTTGTTAATTTGTCTTTTGTTGTACGAGTGTCATTCGTCAGTCTTATGGTGGGTGAAGAAAGGTACCATACCTTTCCAACCCTACACTGAGAAGAACACTTATAGCGTCAACTGCAGGTCAGTATTGTCATTTCTCTTTTACAGATGAGCAAGCTGAGCTCAGAGAGAGCTGCACCATTTGCCCAGGGTCGCAGCTTGCAAACAGTGGAGCCTTGATTTGACTCCAGAGCCTGTGGGCCTAACTGCTCCCCTAGTTGCCTGGGAAGGGAAGTTAGAGCACCTGGATTCTTATTCTGGCAGCATCATTAGCTCAAGGTCCATTCTGAGACAGTTTCCTTTCCTAAGTGTAATAATACCTTCCGGGCCTCACCTGCAGGGCCAAGGCGGAATGCCAGTGAGGTCATGGATGTGAATGCATAGTCAGCGGTGGCTGGTAGGGGTGCAGGCTGGTGTAGGAGCAAGACTCCATACTTTCTGGCAGGGCCTGGGTTCAAGTCCTTACTCTGTCTCTCATTAGCAAGACCTTGCCCAAGTCCCTTGACCAATCAGGAGAGAAAGGATATTGATACCAACCTCACGCAATAGTTATGCAGATCACATGGTTCATGAAGGCAGGCTGCTTGGCTTAAGAAGATGCCTGACACACATCAATTCCTTTTCCTATCCCCTTTATAGAGAATGTAGCTTCATTCTCCAAGCATGAGGTAGAGGGAAACATAGTATGCTCAACCTTCTGAGAGTCCTTTTGATTTTATTTTGAGACAGAGTCTCGCTCTGTCGCCTAGGCTGGAGTGGAGTGGCCAATCTTAGCTCACTGCAATCTCTGCCTCCTGGCTTCAAGTGATTCTCTTGCCTCAGCCTCCCCAGTAGCTGGGATTATAGGCACGCACCACCATACCTGGCTAATTTTTGTATTTTTAGTAGAGATGGGGTTTTGCCGTGATGGCCAGGCCGGTCTCAAACTTCTGACCTCAGGTGATCCACTGGCCTCGGCCTCCTAAAGTGCTGGGATTATAGGTGTGAGCTACCAACCACACCGGGGTCCAATCCTTTTAAAAATACTCTACCTAACTGAGAGAGAGATGAATTTACTGTTTTGCAGGTCCACCAAGAAAGGCAGAGCCTGCCTGAGGATGGCATTGCTTGGGCTTTGCTGCCCTCTTGTGGCCACTGTGAGGTGGAAAGCGCTGCCCCTAATTGCGGCCCTGGAATATGAGTTGGGGGAAGACCGTATTCCTGATTCCCCACCCCAGGATATTCTGATCCAGCAGCAATAGGGGAGGTTCTGTGTCACTGGTGATGAGCCACATTAAGGAACCATTGAACTAGTCCAAGCCCTCATTAGAGAGGAAGACTATGTCCCTGAGAGTGGATAGGACTTCTCTGAGAGTAGCAGCTAGGGTAGGCTAAGTAACTCAGGTCTCCATACCTCAACACCCTTTCCACGATCTCCTCTGCCCAAGGCAATCCTTCCAGGTGAACAAAGCTCCCAAGACACCTGGACTCACGTGTCACCCAGGGCGAGGATTCGTCTGCTGCTTCGGTCAGGTCGTTCTCCAGCCTCTGTGTGTACTCCAGTGGTGATGGGGCGCTCAGTATCCCATTAAAGCAGCCTATTCCTGTGGCCCTTAGGACGTTTTCCTTTGTATGGGGTCCTGATGTGCCTCTCTGCATCCTCCCCTATTGGGCCTAATTCTGCCCTCAGAGGCTCTGCAGCTCCATCCTCAGACTCCTGCAGAGACTGCGCCGGCAAGCAGTCAGAGCTGGGAGGATGAAGAAGATGGAGTCAGTGTTTCATGGAGTCTGGCACACGTGATGCATCACCTTCCTCAATCCTGCATGACAGAGTGGGTACTTAAGAGGAAACTCAGGCATGGGGGGTGGCATTAACTTGTCGAAGCTCACACATCGGTTAGTGTCAAGGTGGACACAGACAGTGTCCTCGATTTATGGATTCAGGAACTGACCTACTGCTGAGAATTCAAGCAGTGAGTTAGTGATGGGGCGGAGGCCAAAGCCAGGGCTCAGGGGCAGCTGTCTCAGCTGCACTGCAGCTTTCACTGGGTTCGGTGGCCAGGTGGACAGCCTGGGGTCGTGTTTACTTTCTAAAAACCTTCTGGTGCACAAAACACATGTAGCTCAAAGGTCTACAACAAAGCAAACGCTTGTGTCACCACCACCTGTCTTGGTCTGTTAAGGATGCCATAACAGAACTACCATAAACTGGGTGGCTTTTAAACAACAGAAAATTTTTTCTTCCAGATCCGGAGGCCGGGAATCCCATAAACAAGGCACCAGCAGACCTGGCGTCTGGTGAGGGATTGCTGTCTGGTTCATAGATGGCTTCTGTGCTCTGTGTCCTCACACAGTGGAAGGGACTAGCTAGCTCTGTGGCTTCTTTTTTTTATTCTCCTGCCTCAGCCTCCTGAGTAGCTGGGACTACAGGCGCCCACCACGTCGCCTGGCTAGTTTTTTGTATTTTTTTAGTAGAGACGGGGTTTCACCGTGTTAGCCAGTGTGGCTTCTTTTTTAAGGGCACTAATCTCATTCATGACAGCGGATTCCTCATGACCCCATCACCCCGTAAGGGCCCATTTCCTTATATTAACACATTGGGATTTAGGTTTCACTGTATGAATTTTGGAGGGATACAAACACTCATACCATAGCACCACCCAAGTCAAGAAGGAGGACACGGTGCCAGCACCCCAAAGCACCTTTCCACCCCTCCCAACTGCTGCCCCTCCCTTCTCGCTTTCCTTTGTATTTCTATGACCTGAGCCTGCACTCACTCCTGAAGGCTATTGTGAACTTCATAGGCATGGAATCATACATTTGGCATCAGTTTGTGTCTGGCGGTTTTCACTCAACATTTACTCAACATTCATCCACACACATTTTCACTGTGGGGTGATAGTGACGGATCATTATTTCATTTGTCCTTCTACTGTCAGCGGACATGTGGGTTCTTTCCAGTTTTTGTAATTATGAATAGTGCTGCTGTGAACATTTGTGTCTATGTTTCTTGGCCCATATATGTCTGCTTTTCTGTTGGATAAATGACTGTGCTAGTTTCCTAGGGCTACCATAACTAAGTACCACCCCCAAGGTGACTTCAAACAATGGAAGCTTATTCTCTCGAGGTTTTGGATGACGGAGGTCTGAAGTCAGGGTGTCAGCAGGGCTATGTTCCCTCTGAGACTCGGGTAGAATCCTTGCTTCTACCTGACTCCTTTCTGTGCCTCCGTTTTCCCATGGCATTTGTCTCTTGGATCTTCACATTGTCTTCTTATGAGGAAACTAGTCAGATTAGATGAAAGGCCTACCCTACTCTAGTGAAACCCCATCTTAATTAATTACACCTGCAACCACTCTGTCCCTAAATAAGGCCACATTCTGTGCTGGGGTTTAGGACTTCAACCTGGCCTTTTGAGGGACGCAGCTTAACCCATAACAATAACTAAGAGGAATTGCCGAGTTGTCTTAGCAGATCCTGAGAAAGGAGTTGAGTGCAGATCATTTGTGCTGTGGTGCCAGGAAGCACGGCTGAGGGTAGGGCCCAGGACTAGGCTCTCCTGAGGCAAGTGAGGCCAGTGGGTGCAAAATTTAAAGAGGACTCCCAGGGCTGTGTCCTCGGTGCCTGACTCAACTCATCATCATTCCAGCTCTGAGGGAGGGAGTAGGCAAAACGTGAGAAGGAAGGGAGAAATTCCCATCGAGTTTCCTTCATTAAGACTGTGGGCAACATGGGTTTCAGTCCCATTGGAGATCTTCTAATGCACCTGGTGGAAGGTGCCTCCCATGCCTCCCACTTGTCCCACAGAAGGGTAAGAAAGCTGGGCATAGGCTGCCCCTGGGCCACTAAGTCCCTAGTTCTTGTGGGCTGCTCTGGCCGGGGGCTGGACAAGCTTCTGCGGCACTGGAGAAAGGTCCCAGGTAGAGAAGCTGAGAGACACAGGTGCTTGAGATGGGCCACTGTGAGCGTGTCAGGAGTTGTCCACTGGGGAGTTGTCCACTGGAAATTCGGGTGAAGTCAGGCTGAAGGAGTACAAATTAAGGGTTTTTTTTTTTTGGAGACAGTCTCACTCTGTCACCCAGGCTGGAGTACAATGGTGCGGTCTCGGCTCACTGCAACCTCCACCTCCCGGGTTCAAGCGATTCTCCTGCCTCAGCCTCCTGAGTAGCTGGGATTACAGAAGACTGCTACCATGCCTGGCTAATTTTTGTATTTTTAGTAGAGACAGGGTTTCATCATGTTGGCCAGGCTGGTCTTGAACTGCTGACCTCGTGATCTGCCCGCCTCGGCCTCCCAAAGTGCTGGGATTACAGGTGTGAGCCACTGGGCCCAGACCAAATTAAGGAATTATTGATGTCTGCTACAACCCATCTGTTATACGCCAGACACATGTATTCCAGCTATTGGGCATTCAACAATAAATTACCACAGGCACAGTGGCTCACATCTGTAACCTCAGCACTTTGGGAGGCTGAGGCTGGAGGATCACTTGAGGCCAGGAGTTTGACACCAGCCAGGGCAACATAGTGAGACCCCATCTCTACACAAATATTTTTTAAAAATTAGCTGGGACCAGTCATGGTGGCTCACGCCTGTCATCCCAGCAATTTGGGAGGCCGAGGCAGGTGGATCACTTGAGGACAGTAGTTCCAGACCAACCTGGCCAACATAGCAAAACCCCATCTCTACTAAAAATGCAAAAAATTAGCTGGGTGTGGTGGCATGCACCTGTAATCCCAGCTACTTGGGAGGTTGAGCCAAAAGAATCACTTGAACCTGGGAGGTGGAGGTTGCAGTGAGCCAAGATTGCATCATTGCACTCCAGCCTGGGCAACAGAGTGAGACTCCATCTCAAAAAAAAAAAAAAAAAAAAAAAAAAAAAGCTGGGTTTAGTGTGGTCCCAGCTACTCAGGAGGCTGGGGCAGGAGGATCGATTGAGCCCAGGAGGTGGAGGCTGCAGTGAGCTATAATCACGCCGCTGCACTCAAGCCTGGGTGACAGAGTAAGACCCAATCTCAAAAACAAAAACCAACAAACAACAAATAATGGCTGACAGTTGAAAATTTACACTGTTTCCTAGATGACAGTGCTCTAACACAAAATGTCTTTCCTGACCTTTAAGAGGTCAGTCCAACCTTCAGCTTTGGAGTAAAAACCAGTGGATCCCATTGTCATGTGTTCTTTGTCACATTTTCTTTGCTTCTGAGACATTATTCATGATTCCATATAGCAAAGCAAGTGTGTGTTGGGTTTACTTCAGGGATGTCTAGCCTGTTCTTTTTAACTATTTGTCAATTCTTATACCAATACCATAAGGTCTTAACGACCTTTATAATAAGTCTTGATTTTTGGTAGAAAAATTTGTCTCTTCTTGTTCTTCTTCATTGGCTGTGCTTCACCTGTTGCATTTCCATGTAAGTTTTAGAATCATTTTGTCAATTCGATAAAAACCCTGTTGAGCTTTTAAATGAGATTGCATCAGATCTATAGTCCATCTTGCAGGGATTGATGTGTTCACAACATGTATTCTAACGCATAAGCGTAATATTTTCCTACTTTTATTTGGGGTTTAATTTCTCTCAACAATGGTTAATAGATTTCTTTATAGAAGTCTTGAACACTTTATATTGCATTTATTCTGAGGTATTTGATATTTTCACTCTTAAATTGTTTTTTGTTTTTTTTTTTTTTTTTGAGATGGAGTCTTGCTCTGTCACCCAGGCTGAGTGCAGTGGTGAGATCTCAGCTCACTGCAAGCTCTGCTTCCCAGGTTCACGCCATTCTCCGGCCTCAGCCTCCCAAGTAGCTGGGACTACAGGTGCCCGCCACCACGCCCGGCTAATTTTTTCTATTTTTTAGTAGACACGGGGTTTCACCGTGTTAGCCAGGATGGTCTCGATCTCCTGACCTCGTGATCCACCCACCTTGGCCTCCCAAAGTGCTGGGATTACAGGCCTGAGCCACCGCGCCCGGCCTAGATTGGCATTCTTAAAACTTTAAAACTTCTGGCTGCATATAGATGTTCAGCTGATTTTTGTGTACTGACTTTGAAAACTTAGTTATCTGATTATTTCTAAGAACTTACCAGTGAATTCTGTTGCATAATCTAAGTACAAAGTGTTACCTGTGAATAAAGACTGTTGAATTTCTTCCTTTTCCAATCCTCATAACTTATTTTTCTTGCTTCTCTGTATTGACTAGGATCTCTACCACGATATTCAGTGGTAGTAAGAAACATCTTTATCTGTTTCTTAATCTGCAAGGAAAAACATTGAACATCTTACCGTTAAATATGATGCTTTATGTAGTTCTTGCTTTTAAATATTTTTTTTTCCTTGCAAATTTTATTTCAGACACGTTGACTACAGCTCTGTGGGAAACCCTGAGGCACAGTACTCAACAAGACATACCTGAACCCCTGATCCACAGAAGCTGTTAGAAAATGTTCTGCTGTAAGCTGCCAAATTTGGGGTTCATTTGTTACACAAGCAATAAAGAGCTAATGCAGAAGGGATGTGTAATCCTCCATCAAAGCCCAACCTAAGCTGAGTGTAGCTTAGCGTAGCAGAAAAGCCATGGGTTTTGAATCAGATATACCAAGAATTCCATTTCTACTATGTATTAATTTAACATTACTCAGCCTCAGTATTCTTACCTGTAAAATAGAGATAATTACACCTACCTCTTAGAGTTGCTGTAATTATATGTGATAGAGTGAAATTTTCTGTATATCTGGTACCCAGTGAGTACGTAAATGCAGTTCCTGTCTTTCCCCCCGCCTTTTTTTTTTTTGACAGAGTCTCGCTCTGTTGCCCAGGCTGGAGTACAGTGATGTGATTCTTGGCTCACTGCAACCTCTGCCTCCTTGGTTCAAGCGATTCTCGTGCCTCGGCCTCCTGAGTAGCTGGGACTACAGGTACGTGCCACCATGCCGGCTAATTTTTAGTATTTTTTGTAGAGACGGGGTTTCGCCATGTTGCCCAGGCTGGTCTCAAACTCCTGGGCTCAGGTAATCCACCTGCCTTGGCCTCCCAGTGTTGGGAATACAGGCGTGCGCCACCACACCTGGCTCTTCCCTTCTCTTTAAAAAGCCATCTGTCCACCATGCCCTTTATGTATGCTGGTCATACTTCCTAGGTAACCTCAGAATATATCATGGAGCAATGGGATAGAATGTTTGACATGGAATTTTGGAATTCAGGACATCTAGTTGTCAAACCATTGTACTACCCCTCCTGTATTATTTTTTTGACAGGGATTAAAACTGCCTATGCTAAATATCTGGATTCTTTACCTCCTCCCTGGTTGGGCCACTGTTGTATGTTAAGAGTGAGACACTTCATGTCATGAGCAGTTGAGCCAACCATGTGGGATCAATTTCACTGCGAACCCACAGGACTCCAAACCGCGCCTTTTTTGTTGTTGCTATTTAAAGTGAATGCTGAAATGTAAGGTCATCTCCCACTGCCTATGTCTGTTATGGATGTGAGCTGCGATGTGGCAGGAGGCCCCCAAGATTAGAAGGCAGCCCGGCAAGGCAGGACTGTCAGAAGATGGGGCTGAAACTTCAACTCACTTCTTGGCTATAGGTTCCTTGGCACATCATTTTCCGTTTTTTTTTTACTTGTAAAATGGGAGTAAGAATACCTCTCTGGCATCATTTTGCATTATATTGAGTATTTGGGAAAGCATTTGGAAATTAGTAGGCACTCAATACATTAAAAAAAATCCTTTTCATGCCAAGGGGTCGACTTAGGGGGCTGGCTGGACACTGATGTTGCTTGCCACTCAATGTGTGGTCCAGGCACTAGAGCACTGGTATTGCCTAGGAGTTTGTTAGAAATTGAGGATCCACCAGATCCCTGGTGATTCATAAAGTCTGAGAGGATCTGAAATTCTACAGTTCTAACAAGTTCCACAGGAGTGGCAAAAAGACCTGAGAAACTGAGAAGAGTCGGGATATGGATGGCATATCAGCCAAGACGGGTTTGCAAAGGTTTTGGGTTTTCCCTGCATTTGCTGCATCCAGATAAGACTGACTTGCTCTTTGCATGAAATTAAACTCTTATGAGGACTTGCTCTAGCACAGACAAGCCAAACCACTAATCTGAATAAATAAGCATCAATTTTATTGAATCATGAATAATTTAAGACTGGTACAATCATCAGCTTTCTTCTCTATGACATGGGGCATGATGTCCAGCAGATCATTGGCAAATCCAAAAACCTCATGACAAATGAAAATTAAATAGGTGAGGAGAGAGAGAGGAGAGGAGGAGGAAGGGGAGGGAGGATGGAAACATACCGTACACAAAATACTCAATTCCTAGTTTTCTCTTTAAAAATGGCTAGAAAAAATTCATCAAAATGCAGCACTTTAATCAATTATTTACAATTTCTATGTTACAATGAAAAAATGTACATCTTATAGAACATATTTCATAAACTGCTCCACTGGAAACAACTAGATCAAAACAGCAAACCTTCCATTTAATATCCACAAAGTTGGATTATTTTTCCTTTTTGAAGTAGATTCGCCACAATCAAATTTGAATACAGAGAATTTTGAAGTTTAAGCATCAAACAACAAAGTAAAAGTCCCCAAGATACAACAAAGATCTAGGCAAGTCTTGTTCCTGTCCCACTCCCACCCCACCCCTAATGAAACTTAAAAGGTATTCCCATTTCACTTATGGCCTGTATCATTCTTGGCAGTTTGGGAAGAGAACTTTTGGCTTCCATTGGTAACTCAACATAAATGTTGCATAGAATTTATACATTTCAAAATTGCCCTAACTGTAGAAAAGGCAAAATGGAAGCATTTCCAATAGAGCCCTAAATGAGTACAAAGTCACTTTGTCAAAGGTGAGTGGCACTAAAGTAAAAATATGACCAAAGTAAGAAATGTGCATATTAGACAACCCTGCTTCCCGAAACTTTAGGAAGGACACTGAGTTGTGAGTCACACAAGGGCTATGCTACTTGAAGTCAATGTTCACCAATCAGGCAGCACCAGGTACAGAAGTCTTGGTTCTGAACCTGGACCCAGTGGGAGGGAAGTCTGTGGGAGAGGGGAGAAGAGAATGACAAGGGAGGATGTCATATTAAAAAAAGGTTTTAAACAATATTGGCAGGTATCTACTCACAAGGTGATTGGAAAACTGCCCACAAGGAGAAGTCAACTTTACCTCCTCCCAAATTCACAGTACGCGAGTGTAGGGTCATTGCTGGGAGATAAATTGTCTAAGGAGGGCCACCCTTCAGGTTTACCAGAAATCTTAAGGTTTGGCCCCCCTGGTCACAGGCTAAATATATGGTTTGAAAGTTTTATTAAAAACAAAAACAGAACAAGACACACTCATTCCCAGATGACTAATGAAGGCTAAGCAGAATAGTCTGAGTTTGCTGAGATTAAAGCAGGGACAGTGTTGAAAAGTTTTCCTTTCACTAGTGGGACACATTCCCCTTTTCTTTTTAAAGAGGAAGAACATGGTGTCATCCAATACGAAGTGAGCAGTTTCGGGTCAAACTCTTACGGTAAGAAACTAAAAAAAGATGCCAAGAGACAAATCTTCAGAAATAGAAATGCAAAAGATGGAATAAAAACCCTGATCATTAAAACAGAGACACCTTCACTGGTGTCCAATAAAGATTCTCTTTATAAAACAGAAACAAACAACTCAAAAATGTATCATACTTTGTAACGAAAATACCAGTATGTTGAAGACACAGCAGACTGGGTTTCTATTAGAGCAAGTATCAGCAAGGTCATGTAGATTGTAGAAGCTTTTGCCTTCTCCTGTACCAGACAGATCCCTGTCCAGTTGGGTTGTCAGCTGGAGACTGATAAGAACCTAAAAAATGGATCTTTTTTTTTTTCTTTTTCCCATGGTCACGCATCCACACGAATGAGTCTTTCGGATGAGAAAAGTCACAGCAACTTGAGTTCTCCTAATGAACAGATGACTCTTTAGCCCTGTTTGTTTCAATGGGGGAAACAACGACAAAAAAACAAACCCCGGGCAGGCACGACACTTATGTAAAATGAACACAGTTAGTACAAAACCAGTAAGGCATCACTTTGGGAAGGTCAGCACCGAAGAGGTCAGGCAAGGCTCGTCCAGACGGGGCTTCTGGGAGGGGGTGACACTCACCCTTGTTGAGCTGCATCATGTTGGTTCTGAGGAAAGTGCAAGTCTTTTGCGGGGTGACCTCATCACTCCACTGAAAGCTGGGGCGGGGGCGCTGGAGGTGTTGGTGTGTGTTCTAAACCCTCAAGGATGAGAAGGGAAGGCAAGGTCCATGGCTCACCCACATGTCGAGGACTGGGTCCTCATCCATTTTAAAGGACACAGATGACCCCAGCCCTAGCAGGAGGAGGCGAGTGTGTAGGACTGTGAGGATGGACAACTAAAAACCAAAACTGAGCAGGACCAAACCGAAACTCAACTCCTGCGGTTCTTACTTTCACCAAAGGATTGATTCTGACCAAGAGGGGAAGGGGGAAAAAATCTTCAAAAATCAATGCATCAGAAAGGAAGAAACTCAACCTCATTTTCAAAAGGTAATCTGTTCTCCAAAGTAGAACAAGTCTCACTATACACAGTGTTTGCAGGAAAAAACAAAAAAACAAAAAAAAAAACACCACCTGATTCATTCATATATCAGAAGGAAACAGACGCATGCCATTCTGCACTGACAGCCACATCCACTCGCTCACACTCTCACTCCTTACTCTCTCACGGATTAATCAGAGGCTGATGGACCTGAATGGGGTGGTTGGATTGGAACAGGCAAAATACCTCTCGAGTAAGGAAAGCACCATTTAAAAAACATGAAAGCATGTTTTATTTTCTCCTAAGGTTTCCCTGTGTCGTAGCTCTGTAGTGCGTTGAACGTGACCAAAGCAAGCACCCTGGTTAGCACCAGTTCTCCCTGTGGCCGACTGTGTGGGAGGGTGGGTGGTGTGGCTCTGAAACCCAGTCTGGAGGGTCTGTGCTGAGGGGAAGCCGTGCTTCTCTGTGTTTCCAACTTTGCTCCAGTCTCTTCTGTCTCTGGGAAGCTTATGTCAGGATGCTGTTTGGTTTCAGAGCTTCATGTGGGTTCTACTTTTTTTTTTTTTTTGTCTCTCTTTTCATTTCAACGGCGATGATCCTTTCCCGAGAAGTATCTTCAGTGTCTTAGGGAGGTCACAGCAACAAGGCAAAACAATAATTAAAGTACAACCGAAGGTAGTGCAGTTCTCGCTGTGGAAGGAAGCGGTCCGCAGGCAGCTGGCCCAGGATGCCTGCACCCAGGTCGAGGCTGAAGGATGAGGGGTCTCGGTGTTCCCGCAGCTTCAGGGCTGCGGCTGGGGGCTGGCTCAGGAAGTCAACTTCAGGATGATGTTGGGGATGCAGGTGGAACGGGGCGAGGAGAAGAGGAGGGCGCTGGGCTCCAGGCCCCTGTCACAGAGTGGACTCCAAAGAGGAGTCCAAGATGTCATCGTGATGGCTGTTACTGTTGGAGTCGCTGTCATAGCTCTGGGGGCTGGAGTAGTTGGCTGCCTCCTGCAGCCTCATCAGCATGTTCATCTAGGGGAAGAGTGGGGAAGCATGAGCTACTTTCTGTCTAGTTGGCTGCCCACCCTGGACCCCTAGAAGGTCATGCCACCTCCTCCAGACTCACCTGGGATAACAGCCCACAGTGGAGGCAGTGGACAAGAACATGGACTTTGGGCCAGGCTTCCAGGGTTCAAATCCCAACTTCACCAATTACTAGCTGCATGACTTTGAACACGTTACTTAACCTCTTCATACTTGTTTCTTTACTGGTCAAATGTGAATAATAATAGTACCTGCCCTATAACGTTATGGAGTGGATTGAGTTAATATATGTAGAGCACTGAAAAACAAAATGATGCTCTCTATACATATTATATTTATTTTTTATTTAGGAGGGGCACACCTTTCAGGCATAGCCCTCGGCCTGGATGAAGGTGTGGCTGAGTGTCCCGGCTCCTGGAACTTGGCGTCAGCGTCACCAACATCTGAAGGACACGGACCCCCTCCCGCTTCGACAGGCATCAAACCCGTCTCTTTTCCTTGCTCTGGCCAGGTCAGACTGGAGCCAACTGTGCTCCAGCTCCTGTGGAAGCCTTGGCAGGGAGGTGAGGGGAAGTGCCAGTTACAAGCAAAGCATCCGAGTGCAAAGAGCCTTCGCTTGTGGTTCAGGAATCTCTGGGCAAGTTACCTAAGGTATCTGAGCCACCAGTTCGTCATCTATGGAATGGGGAGAATGGCAACACTTCTCATAGGGTTGAAGTAGGCAATAAAATGATATAATGTGTATTAAACCCTTAGAAGAGGGGATGGCCTGGCATATAGTAAGTGCTTAATAAATGTCATCTGTTGTCATCACCATGTAACTTAAAGAAAAGAGTTTAGCGACAGCGTTCTTGAATCTGCCCTTGTTTACGTTTTACGGGTCACTTGTTTGGGAGTGGGGAGAGGGAATAAAGGCTACTTTTATTTATAACTGTAAATTGTGTGTATGTATTGTATATTTTATATAGCAAGTAAGTCAGGAATATGGGGCCTGAGCTAAGGCCAAGATGCGGTGCAGCTGGGTGTACAATCCAGCTGCCCCTCGGGATGCTTTGCAGAGTCTACCCAGATGTGCCAGGCTGCAGAAGCACCATCACCTGGTGTCCATCTGCACAGCCATAACCAGGGAAGAGGCAGAGCTGAAGTATAATGGACAATCCTTGGCAACTGGGATTACTTATTCACTCATTAAACACTCCCAATATGTCCACAGTATATGGTTCTGGAACAAAAACAAATAAATCCTGTTCTCATGAAGGTCTCAGTCTCATGAGTGAGAAGGATTAACACATAAGAGAGCTATGATAATAGAGACACATGGCCCTGGGCAGAAAGAGAACTGGGACAAATATCAAATATCTAACTTGATAATAGAAGTGACTGGACTGGTACAGCTCACTTCTGGGGGCCTGGGGTTGGAAGGAGAATTCTTCCAAGAATCCTGAGTCTTACCTACACACCTTCTGTGTCCAACCAGTGATACAAATGTTACTGGCTCAGAAAAGATTGTTTAGGGATGGGCTGGCCATTCTTTCCTCTAGATATACTAAATTATATTTTCTATGTAAGTTAAGACCTCATGAGTTTGCTTCCGCAAAAATACCTCCGTGACCTTGGCTTTCGGCAATGGTTAACATTGCAAATGGCTGTTTAAAGTATGCCTCTTTCCTTTGTAAGACTACTGTTATAAATATTGCAAACTAGGTTGTACATGGCAATACAAATAATAAATCCTTAAAAAATACAGTTCCCACTAAAATCTTCAACAGAACCACAGCTACATCCCACCAAACAGCAGGATGGCAGACAACCTGAATTGCCTATTATTATTATTATTATCATCATCTAGGGACTTAATTAGCTGCTAGGAATAGAACAGTAAATCAGTTGTCTTTTAATCCTGCTACATGTCTTATATTTTCTTTTAGGTAATGCAAATAATATTCTCTGTTATGTTTTCTTTTAGCTATGCCTGCCAAGAAAGCTTGGGCCTAAATTTAAGGCATGATAATCGTCCTTTAACCATGGGAAGTTTTGGTATATTTGCTTCCTCTGTATTTTAATGGGCTTTTGACTTGTTAGGTCTAATTTAGCAGTATGACTTTGCATGGGTCTTATATTGGTAGAGTACTACAATTAATTAGAAATGCTACTGTGATTGGCCCAGGTGTTTCTTTTGTTTGTTTGTTTGTTTGTCTGAGACAAGGTCTGGTTCTATCAACCAGGTTGGAGTGCAGTGGCACGATCTTGGCTCACTGCAAACTCTGCCTCCCGAGCTCAAGCCCTCCTCCCACCTCAGTCTCCTGAGTAGCTGGGACTATAGGCGTGTGCCACCACGCCCAGTTAATTTTTGTATTTTTTGTAGAGAAGAGGTTTTGTTACGTTGCCCAGGCTGTTTTCGAGCTCATGAGCTCAAGCAATCCACCCAACTCAGCCACCAAAAGCACTGGGACTACAGGCATGAGTCACTGCACCCAGCCCGGTGCTTCGTTGTTGTTGTTGTTGCTGTTGTTGAGACAGTGTCTCGCTCTGTCGCCCAGGCTGGAGTACAGTGGCACAATCTCGGCTCACTGCAAGCTCACCTCCCAGATTCACGCCATTCTCCTGCCTCAGCCTCCCAAGTAGCTGGGACTACAGGTGCACGCCACCATGCCTGGCTAATTTTTTTGTATTTTTAGTACAGACAGGGTTTCACTGTGTTAGCCAGGATGGTCTTGATCTCCCAACCTCGTGATCTGCCTGCCTCGGCCTCCCAAAGTGCTTGGACTACAGGCGTGAGCCACTCCAGCCTGGGTGCTTCCTAAAGGGCCTTTGTTGTTTTAGCAACAGCCAAATAAATAAGAAGCTTAAACAGTGTTAAAGACTGAGCTTATCGCAATGACCATGGGACCCATATTCAGGCCCCCTCCCCTCTGTGAGTCCCTCCTGCCCTCAGACCTCTCCTTGTCTACTCTCCTGATCATTTGCCTTGGGCTTCTGGTCCTCAGCAATCTCTTCCTCTGCTCTGTTATTAGTAGGAGAGATCAAAGTAATAGGATAGTAGGTAATAGAGGTGGCATTCCAAATCAGAGGGCAAAGAGTTGTACAGAGACAGTAGGTATAAGAACATTTAAGAGGAAAAATCAATTCTTAACCTTTTATCTAGAACCAGAAAAAATTTTAGAGGAAAAGTCTTTAGGGATAAACACAAATCATGGAAGAAAATATTGGCAAAAATGGCCCTAATCTTGGGGTCATTTTCCAAATGGCCCAGTCATTTGAGTCCAGCCTTCCAAAGCAAGGCTGGGTTTAGTCACCTTTGTATTTCCAGAGGCCCTGCATCATACCCAACACACAGTCAGTGCTCAACGAATGCTGAACTGTTCTGGCAGCTGAGGACTCACCAGCGGATCGCCTTCAGCATCACTGGGGGGCACCTGCTTGCTTGTCGATCCTTCCCGAGGCATGGAGTAGCCATCGAAGCCGACATCCTCAGGCCGTAACTGCAACAGGGGAGGCCACTCATGTTGTTGCGGGCTGGCTGCCCATGGATATGTGTCCATCACCCACTTGGCAGGATCCTCCCAGGGGGCACGCCTTCCATAGAGCTGAAAACAGGCAAAGAAGGAACAGTCTGGAAGTGGCCGAGATCTCTCTTGGAGCCCCAGTTTTGCAGCTTTCTGAAAAACTCCCCAAACCCAGCATCATGCCTTCCCTGATGGAGTAATTCCACTTCTAGAATTCCATCCTCAGGAAGTCATCCAAGATGCAGATGGCTCTAGGTGCTAAGGCTGAAGGTAGCATGACCCAGTGGTCTAGAGCACAGGCTTTGGAGTCAGGGCGATCTGGGTTCATGTTTCAGCTCTGCCACTGACTCACCGTGTGACCCTAAACTCTGAGCCTTGGTAATCCAATTTGGAAAACTGACTCTGGGGGAAAAACAATGACCTGATTTGAAGCATTTGCTGACTTCCATGGTACAATCCCACCATGACTGATTTCAAATCACTGACATGATGTCACTGGATGTGGAGTTGGAAAGAGGTGCTACCAGCTTTTAAGAGCCAGCTCTAGTACTCCACTAGGTGCATCTACCCAAAGAATACCACCTACATACCTTGGGTGCTGGGTATCAACACTGCAGGCAGAGGTCACAATGGCCCTGGCTCAATATTTATTTTTATTTTGTATTGAGACAAGGTTGTGCAATGTTGCTCAGGCTGGAGCACAGTGGCATGATCACTCTCCCTGTGGCCTCAATCTCCCAGGCTCAAGTGATCCTCCTGCCTCAGCCTCCCAAGTAGCTGAGACTGCTTGCGTGCCACCATGTCTGGCTAATTTTTAAAACTTTTTTTTTTTTTTTTTAAAGAGATGGGATCTCTCTCTGTTGCCCAGACTGGTCTCAAACTTCTGGGCTCAAACAATCCTCATGCCTTGGTCTTCCAAAGGTCTGGGATTATAGGTGTGAGCCACTGTGCTGGGCTGGTCCTGGCTCAATAAAACCCCATTTCTTGAAATGGGTCTGACTCTCACAGCCCCTATATAGAAGCACTGCTCCTTTTCAAAACAGCAAATTGCTAAAAGACGCTGCACATAAGCAGTGAAATTATGAGGACTTCTCCCTTGTCATGTGTTTCTCAAAATTCCATAATAGCTAATTGGCTCTTAAAACAGTAAACTATATTATCACTTAATTTTATAGTAAGATCAACACCATGCCTCCAAGCTCCTTTTGTTAAGCCTCAATTATCTAATGGTAAAATCATTTTAGTGACCATTACTAGCAATTTGAAGAAATACATACATTCCTTAAAGAACAGAAACCTAGACTGGACCCCTTCCCAATGTGAGGCTCTGCATATTACACAGCTAGGTATAGGCTTTGTATATTTCTCCTTTAACACCACCACATCTTGCAGCTGACTGTGTGCCAGGTACTGTGAGAAATGCTTTACAAATACCTTGCTTAACCACCAGGCAACTCCAAGAGGAAGTACTACTGCCCGTGATTTACAGATGAGGAAACAGGCCCAGGGAGGAGAGAAGCCAGAATTGGAAACTAAGTGTGTTCAATTCCACGGCCCACCAGTTTGGCCCACTTGGTCCATGTGGCAGGACACGCTCACAGCCAGGGCAGTGTCGCCTGTAGTTCTGCAAAGAGGACTCTGCAGGGGGCCTTGAGGCACAGAAACTAAAGAGTCCTGTGGGCCACCACGGCTGTAGTGTGTCTCTAGGGTGGCCATGGCTGGCTGGCTGTCTGCTCCCCCTGCCCTCCCGGGAATCCTGCAGTGGAGAGGGTACGGAGAGCAAGGTGCTGACAACAGTGCAAAGCTGAGCTCTGAACCAACAAAACCACTTCTTTCCAAGGGGAAGGAGCTGGGGCCACCTAGCCCCACCCCCTCATTTACCAGATGGGCCAATCAAGGCCCAAAGAGCAGAGCCCGCTGAGAAAGGTTGTCGGGCAGGGCCCGATTTGAACCTAGAACTTCAACTTCCTTTGCCAGGCCTTTTTCCTCTCCACCCCTCCTGACTGACACCACCTGGAACAACTCTATCAGTCAGAGCCACGTGACTCAGCCAGACCCAGAGCAGGGAGACGCGGAGCAGGCTGTTGGCCAGATATCAGTGTACCAGCCTGCTGGCTCATTGTCCCCGCTAGCGGTGCCCATGCTCCCGTGACCGTCTGTGCCAACTGGGACCTCTAGGTATGATTTCTGTCAGGGAAGCTGGCCATCCAGCCGCTTCTCAGACGGGCCCATCTCTCTGCATTTGTGGATATCACCCCCTCTGCTTAAGTCACGTGGCCTCCTATGACTCATTGCCTTCCCAGACACCAGCACTCCTCCCGTCCCATGTTCTGGCCCAGTCTGTTGCTAAGTCTTCCTTAGCAGGAGTGAGTCTCAGGCCTAGGAACTCACTCTGGCATTTGCAAGGCAATTATTGCGTGAGCAGGAAGGAATCGTGTGAGGGGCATGCATTTGTGTGTACGTGGGCATGTGTCTCAGGGCAGAAGAGAACACAAAAGTGGGATATTTGGAGCAGAAGAAGGCTGCTCCAGACTAGAACCATTTGTGCAGTTTTGAGAAGTTTCTCCCTCTGAGGTCTTTCCCTGTGGAAACTGGGCTGCATTTCCCAAGCCAGACCTCACATGAGGCTGAACCAAACCCTCACAGCTACTGCTTTTATGACGGCTACTGCTTCTGTCTCCACCCTACAGCCTGGATGAGGACATGCTCAGGGCTGCAGAATCACAGAGGCTAGAACTCCTGGAGCTGAACCTGTCCTCAGAGATTACCTGGCACTGTGGTTTTCAAACATTTGCTCTTCATCTCTGGTCCTCAACTGAGTAGATTGGGGGCTTCATAAAAACCAGCCTGAAAAAAACACTCTTCTAGTCCAAACTTGTCAATTTATAGATGGAGAACCCAAGGCCAAGAGACAGGAGACCTGTCTGGGGTTTCAGAGGAGGCTGGATAATCTGATAAATGGCCCCGCACTCACCCTGCACTATTCCTGTTCCCTGCAGGAACCAGACCTGCCCTAGGCACAGAGAGGTCTTTTGAGTTACCCTGTAGACTTTAGACACTTTGGCAAGTGTTTCCAATGACAGCTCCAAAGGGAAGCAGGGCTGAGGACTGAGTCATAAGACAAATGCACATTAGGTACACGCTAACATCATCTGCAAGAACAGAAAATATTTTTACAAGCCTCCTCACTTGTCACTGGACATGTTCAAGTCTGGGTGATGAATGGCTGGGTAAGAACCATGGCAAGCAATGGAAACATCATAAAGCTCCTCAGCTCCACTGCAGGCCCTGAGGGTAGCAGCAGAGACAGTTGGACAGACAGACACAGAGGGGAGGACATTCACTTTCCCTAAGGCAGGGGAAGAAATCTGGCATCCCTACTGGGTCAGGAAAAATGGAAGCAGGACAACAGGGAGCTGAGACGTTGAAAACTAAAACCTGGGCCACTGTGAGCCCTCTGACTGTGGGATGCAGGGGGCTCCTGGGAGCGTGTGCACATCACAGAAGAATGCATCAGCTGCACATTCAGGAAGCTCCTCCAAGGAGTTCCACAAGTGCATCTGCACATACACACCCTTGCAGTGCTACCTTATGCTCACTAGAGGGCGATATGATGTCTCCTCCTGGCACGGGTGTACCTGTGGGAGGGGCTGCCTGGAAGTCATCCTCATCCCTTGAAGACAGCAGGTCTCCTTATGTTCCCACCAAATCCATACTACCACGGGCAGCCCTGCATCCCAGCTCCTGGTGCGCGGCAGCCCTGTCAGAACCCCTTCGAGGGATTCCACCTCTTCTCAGACTAGAACCTGGGCCAAGGGATTACTCACTCTGAACTGCAACATGCTCACTTCATGGCCACTTACCCGGGTTAGGTGAGGGGCAGGTGACCCTAGAGTAGGCGTGTACTCAAAGTAACACAAAGGAGAGTATGGAATTTTAATTTTTTAAAAATAAAGGAATCCTTTTGTCAAATGAAATAATAAGGGGAACTCCACTCTATAAAATTCAGTATTTGGTTCCCCAAGCCACCTGAGGCTTTTCAGTGGAGTGATGGGGGTCCTCAGGATAGCTGAAAATAACAGAAGTAGCCAGGGGTCAGCTAGTCCTGGGCACCAACGCTCCCTCCATCATACCCCACTGAGGGGACTTGGTAACGGGCAAGAACGTCCGTGAGCCTCAGTTTCCTCGTCTGTAAGAGACTCACTGGGCTGTCAGAACTAAATGAGATCATGCACGTCAGGCCCCTAATAGTGCCTGGCAAGTAGCAGGCCCTCAAAAAAACATCACCAAACGTTCCTTCAAAACCAGAGGCATGAAGAATACAGCAAGCTTCCCCAGGAATCCACAGAGTCTATATGGTCTCCTGGGTTCATAAGGATGGCGAGGTCACAGGTTTGGGGCATAGTGACTCACTTTTGAGCCACTTAGTGGGATGCAAACTCTGGCCGCCTCCCTTTGCAGCTCTGTACTCTTGAAAGACTAACCTTCAAATGACCTCAAAGCACAAAGCAGTGATGACTTTTCCTACCTCACACTGAACTGGTGAGTCTTGAGATTGGAACATGTCTCTGCTTCCTGCCCCAGATTGCTGGGGCCTCACTTTCTCATGTTGGGAAGGCACCTAATGTTCCTCTATGATCAGCTCCATCAGCAACCTCTCCTAGGTGGGAAGGGGAGTTCCTTTCCAGCCATGCCCAGAAAGCCTTCTTTTAGGTTCTGGTCCAAAGGGGCAGAGCCTTGGCACCACCATCCACTGGTAACCAATGAGGAGCTTGCTCAAGTGCAGCTCAAGGCTGGAGCACAGACAGGCTCCCTACTTCCGGGTTAATGCCTCCCAGGGCAGAGGAGGCCTTTATTCAGCAGAGCCCATGAGTTCTTCCCAGTGACTCTGAGGTTCACTCCCCTTCCTATACCAGAAGACAATATTTAGAGCAAAGATGAAGCACATGGGAGAAAGTGAGGTGGAATTAGGGGCAAACAGTCCACCTCATCCGCCTGCAATTCTCTTTGCTTTTCTTAAGCAGCTTGGGTTTCCCAGAGGTGCTGGGCGTATCACACTCCCTGGAAGCCACCAATGAGAACAGAGGAGAGAGGCCTCTGAAATGAGACAGACTGCAAGAATCCAGCAGGTAGGAGACGCTTCTACTGGCCCCAAAGTAGAAATGACTGGGTGGTTGTTTGGGTCTGTGGTACTAACAAAACTATTTGATTCAGAACTAAATTGTGGTCAATTTAATCCAGGCCAGTGACTTTACCTACCTACGGAGATTCCACTGCAAAGATCTAAAGTCATTCATACCTTCTTGTATGAAAGCAACAGTTGACAGAGCACTGTTAACTAATGATTTGGGGCTGGCCAAAGGTTGCCTAATTTCTTGCTTTTTTCCTGCTTTCACAATACACTTGTATTAAATATGCTGACTTGAATTTGCAACGCGTATGCTCCAGTTTAATGAAATGCATCACAAGAGGCAAAATATTTTCCTTTTCAAGCTCCCTTTGTCCCGAATGCCTCTGAAGACCATCATTGCTGCTATTAATCATAGACAGAAAATAGTTCAATATTTCTCAGTTCAGCCCAATATAGAGAAATGACAAACACTGACTGCAGCCATTAACTTGCATTTGTCACCCACGTGCCTGCGGGTGCACACCGGTCCCTGCGCCCTCCACAGGCCTACGATAGCATCTGGTGTCTCCCATTGTCCAGTACCAAGGAAACAAAGAAGCTCTTGGAAACCTGGCTACCAAACTGGTTTCTGGATTATTCAGCCACACGTGATGTCTGCTAATTATGCACTGCGAGTATTAAAAGCCTACAGAACTACTTAGGCAGCCTTGTTGAGCTGCCTCCAGGCTCAACAATAAAACTATCCCAAGTTCCAAATTAATGGTAAGCTTCCATTTAAACCCTGGGTTAAGTGAGAAGTAAGAATTTGTGCTTTCCGGGCTGGTAGCACATGCCTGTAATCCCAGCTACTTGGGAGGCTGAGGTATGAGAACTGCTTGAACCCAGGAGGTGGAGGTTGCAGTGAGCTGAGACTGTGCCACTGTACTCCAGTCTGGGTGACAGAACAAGGCTCTGTCTAAAAAAAAAAAAAAAAAAAGAATTTGTGCCTTCCAACTGCTGCCAGGCAGGAGGAACTGGCAGCCTTACGGGCCCCGAAGTTACCTAAGAGGGTAGGGGTGCTGATGTCAGGGAAAGAGTGCCACCAGCCTCAGGGCTAAGAACCTGGAATTTGATCCAGAAGGCATGGATTCAAATCACAGACCTTTCAAGTTTCCCTTTTGTAACCTTAAGCACATCATTTATTCTCTTTGAGCCTCATTTTTTTCTCTTAAAAATGGAGTAAAGGCCGGGCGCGGTGGCTCACGCCTGTAATCCCAGCACTTTGGGAGGCCGAGACGGGCGGATCACGAGGTCAGGAGATCGAGACCATCCTGGCTAACACGGTGAAACCCCGTCTCTACTAAAAAAAAAAAAAAAAAAAAAAAAAACTAGCCGGGCGAGGTGGCGGGCGCCTATAGTCCCAGCTACTCGGGAGGCTGAGGCAGGAGAATGGCGTGAACCCGGGAGGCGGAGCTTGCAGTGAGCTGAGATCCGGCCACCGCACTCCAGCCTGGGTGACAGAGCGAGACTCCGTCTCAAAAAAAAAAAAAAAAAAAAAAAAAAAAAAAAAAAAATGGAGTAAAAAACCAAATTTCTGTCCAAGTTCCACGACTAATCCAAGGCTTAACCCAAAAGGCAGATAGGAGAATATTTTGCAAACTGTGCAGCACTACACATGTATATGGTTCTACTTCTCATGCACTCACGATGCTGAGCACTTTTGTTTCATCCTTGCAACAAACTCTTGGTGGCAGAATATCAATGAGGGCTCTGAGGCACAGACAGGCTAACCAGCTGGCCTGGGGTCACAGCGCTAATGGGTGGCAGAGCCAGGACTTGCAGCCAGGTGTCCTTACACTGTGCTAGACTGATGACTTCCCAGGCGAGGGGTTGTCACCCCATGTTAGTCAGATTCCTGGAGGAGGAGATAAAGACAACTCATCTGGTCACCAGAACAGTCCCCTTCAGCTTCGAGGAAGCCAGCAGGGGTGTCTTCTCACCTGGAGTCCTTCTCTGACAGCTTCCAGGAGATAGGGGATAATGGAGTAGTTCCACAAGTCGGTGAACCACACTCTCGAGCCGTCCACATCGATGGGGCATGACAGGAAGAGCCGGGGGCCTGGAGACCACAGTGAAAATACATTAGCACTCAAATGGGCGTGGGTGACGGGGCATCGGGTGAAGCCATGGTCCGAGCACCCTTCACAGGAGGGACCCTGGACGTTCTGACGGCAGGGCTGAGGCCTGTACACAGACACACTAGCCCTGGATGGTGGGCACAGAGAAGGACACTCTGATCCCTGATTCCACCTGGGGGTCTCCCTCCTCCAGGAAAGGCTTGATGGGGAAGATGCTCACTGTGGCATTACTAATCTTGATTTTTAAAAACAGAAGCCCATGACTACAAGTCCAAAAGAACAGAAACAGTTAAGCAAATGAGGGTACATCTGCATTTGATCATTTTGTAGCCTTTAAAAATAATTTTAAAAACTGAGTAATTGGCTGGGCATGGTGGCTCATGCCTGTAATCCCAGCACTTTGGGAGGCTGAGGCTGGTGGATCACCTGAGGTCAGAAGTTCGAGATCAGCCTAGCCAACATGAAGAAACCCCTTCTCTACTAAAAAATACAAAAAAATTAGCCGGGTGTGGTGGCAGGCACCTGTAATCCCAGCTACTCGGGAGGCTGAGGCAGGAGAATTGCTTGAACCTGGGAGGCGGAGGTTGCTGTGAGCTGAGATCACGCCATTGCACTCCAGCCTGAGCAACAAGAGCAAAACTCTGTCTCAAAAAACAAAAACAAAAACAAAACAACAACTGAGTAGCAACAGAGAATGCTCATGAGATAGTGCTAAATGAAAAAGGATTTTTTTTTTTTTTGGAGTCTAGCTCTGTTCCCCAGGCTGGAATGCAACGGTGCAATCTCGGCTCACTGCAGCTTCCACCTCCTGGGTTCACGCGATTCTCCTGCCTCAGCCTCTTGAGTAGCTGGGATTACAGGTGCATGCCACCAAATCCAGCTAATTTTTTGTATTTTTAGAGTAGAGACGCGGTTTCACCATGTCGGCCAGGCTGGTCTCGAACTCTTAACCTGAGATGATCCATCTGCCTTGGCCTCACAAAGTACTGAGATAACAGGCAGGAGCCACCATGCTTGGCCAAAAGGAACATGTTATATGTATGCTATGATTGCCACTACATAAAGTGTAAACATATATATATATATATATATATATATATATATGAACAAGGACAGAAATCTTAGTTCGAATAATGAAAATTATGTCAAGATGGTGGGATGGTTAGTGATCTTTTTTTCTCTGTTCTAAATGTCCAGCTTTCAGAAATGCTGGTAAAACTTCATTTTTCAAGCAAAGCCAATCCTGAGGGTAGCTTCAGCCTGGGGGAACCTTGAGGTGGGAGCTCTTTAGTGAGCTAGCAGTTTCTACATCGGGCCAGGATGGACACATCTCTCTTCTGCAGACCACTAGCAATCTGGGGTCTGCCTGGACTGTGACTGTCCCTCTGCCCCCTTTCTATCTTTATGGACAGTCCAGCTTCTGCTGACTGTGCCTGCAAAGTGCTGTCCTGGCCAGGGCCCAGAGAATGGGCACCTGAGGATGCCAGCCCACCCCCTCAACCCAGTCTCCCACCCACCGATGGTGACGTCCGAGGAACTGTGAGCCTCCAGGAAGCGGTTGAGGTGATGCCAGACCTTGGGAATCCAGTCGATGATTTTTACCAGCTCCATATTGCGCACCCGCCCACTGATCTCTGTTTCCATGAGCTTCCTCCTCAGGAACCGGCCAAGGAAACCCTTCACAGGCTCCGTGTGGTTGGCACAAAGCACCCATCTGGAGGAAGTCAGAAACACTTTTCAAGATGATAGTGATCCAAATGATGGCTGACCTCAGGAACCAAAGCATGTTAGAAACAGAAGGTGTATATGCTAATGCAACAAATTGGATTAGCGATGCACCGAACAGTTCTAAACATTGTAACTATGTATTAACTCACAGTTCCTCATAGCAACCCTCTAACATAGATATTATCACCACCTCCATTTTACAGACAGAAATGCTAAGGAACAGACAGGTCATGTAACTTTTCCAGGATCAAACAGCTAGTTAATTGAAGAGCTAAGATGGGAACCAAGAAGCCTGGCTCCAGCGGCTAGGCTGTACCCACTGAGATAAACTGCCTCTTGTGCTTGGTGTGGAACTCTGTGCTATGCTATGGAACTATCACTGTGACTAAGACACAGTCCTGGTCCCCAGGAGCTCACAGTCTGGTGGAGGAGGCAGACAGGCAAAGAGAGAAATGAAATATGATGAAGCCTAAGGGAATCAGGGAGGGCTCCTGAGAGGAGGGGATGTCTGGGCTGAGACTGGACAGTTAATGGGCAGCAACATAAGGAAAGGCAGGAGCAGGTGTTAGGGTCAGGAGTGGGGTGATGCTGCAGCTTTCGCAAAGGCATGGGAAACAGCATGGGTGTTTGCAGAAACTACCAGAAGTTTAGTGTGACTGAAGTTCAGACTTGACCTGCCAACCCACGGAGTCTGGATTTCATTCTGCAGGCCATAGGGAGCTGGAGTTACTGAAGGACTTTAAGCACGAGAGTTCTATGGTCAGATGTGCACTCTAGAATGCTCACTCTGGTCTGGCTGCCACAGTGTAGAGGATTGGCTACAGGATGCAGGGGGGAGGCTGCAAGCAGACGTACTGACTAGGTGATGGCAATGGTGTGCTGGGTGATGATGGGGCAGTGATGGGGGGAAGAGGAGGACGATGGACTTCAGGGATAGTTAGGGGAAAGCATGAACAAGACCAGGACAGCGTAAATGCAGAGGTGAGCCATGCTCTCAGGGTGCTGGAGGAGTCAACATTTCTCTAGTAATTACATTCAGACCCACTTTCAATAGATCTCCCTCAGAGATACCTGCAGAATGGCCAGTGGAAATGAGCCGGGGGTTCCAGCCCAGGAGACAGCTTCACATCCACCTCTAAGGACCCAGGCAGGAGAGGTGAAGTCAACTGAGATTCATTATACGGGGAAGGGGTGTTTGGCGATGTCAATCAGACAGTAATGCAACCTAGCACAACCGAGGAGAACAGTCCCTCCCACACCCTGGCCGTGAGAGAGCACCAGCATGGTGCTGTGGCAGCGGGGCAGGGAAGACGAGCTGGCAGGGAGTCACAGCAGCTGGGACTCGAGGGCCCACAGGCCCAGCTAGGTGGGGACGTTTTAGGTAAAAGCTGCCATTGCTCATGTTCACTTGGGACAGAGAGACGCCACTGGTAACAAGAGGGCAGCAGGGTCACCTGCAGTCCCTTCCAGAGCTGCCCCTTTGACCCTGTGACAGCAGGACTCAGAGGCAGAGACTTGAGTGCAAGTTCCACTCTGCCACTGACCAGTGTGTGACCTCACCCAAGTCACTGAAGTCTCTGGGCCTCAGTTTCCCCATTTGTAAACGGAGAGTGGTAAATGTAATTACTTGAGGCTGAAGTTAAAATTAAATGGATTAAGCTGAGAAAAATGCTTAAGTAGCGTACAACGCATACTCAACGCAGGCGTCTCTACTCGCGCCATCTTGCTTTCCCTCTTTGTGATTCCATAGGGTAACTGGACAAGGGAAGGGAAAACTGACCTGAAGTTATGGTGAAGCTGCAGGTTGGGAGTCGAAGAGGTAGCCTGGTTCATTGTGCCAATTATGTAAGGGCTGTGGGTAAAATAAAAGAAAAGAAAGCTGTGAGTTCAAGCCAAGCTAGAGAACAAGGTGGTCACAGAGGCCCGCAGCCCTGTGCTTCTAGGCCGGTGGACAGCTAGCCGCCTCCCCCTCCCAACCCTGTGTGTGTGCACGGCTTCACTCCCACACCGGCCCTGGGCCGCCTGTGTGCACAGTGCCCCATAAGGTGGCAGCACTCTCTCCCGGGGGCTATGAGGTCCAGAACCAGCCTTTACCATTTGTGGTACTTGCAGTTGAGCAGCCCGTTGAAGATCTCGCCCAGAGAGCTCACGTGGTGTAGGTTGTCCAGGATGATGACGAGGGGCATGTCCACAGCATTGTTCTCACTGTTGCACTGGTCAGCAAGGTTGGACAGGTACTGGCGCAATTCCTATGGTGGCCAGGAAGGCCGAAGGAGAACAAGTTGGTGAATGTACTCAGTGAAGACACACTGCTCAGGGTCTTTGCCTCACCCAGGCCAGTGGAGGCGGAAAGGCCCTTCATGATGCTGCGCTGTGAACACATTCCGGGTGTCTGCCTATTACAGGGCATTGGCTTGGTGCTCAGGGGATGCAGAGTGGGCATGGGATGAGTTAGGACTGGGTCCTGCCTTACAGTCAGTATTCACCCAGTGACTGAAAACCTTGAGCCTGGGGTAAAAGCACAGCACTGTGCTCTGTATGTATGTGGCCTGAGAGCTATATACACAGAAGCCCTCTACACATCAGAGCAGCAGAGGAGCCAGACACACACTTAAGTCAGGCTGAGTAGTGCTGTGGCAGACACAACACACAGCACAGGGGAGATGAGTCTACATGCACCGGGCTTGGGGAAATCCTGCTGAAAGGGCAGGCTTTGGATTTAACCTTGGCGAATGGGTGAGGCATTGGCTTAGCAGGGACTAGAACACAGCCCTGCATGCCTGGGGTAAGGGATGCATATCAAAAATGGAAGAGGAAGAATAATGGTGCATCTGTGGAAAAGGCTGAAATGGCAAGGTAAGGAGCTGGCAGAGAACCTACGATGGCTGCCTGCCATTACTGTCATCATCATGATAGCTGGCATCACTTAGAGACAGGCAGGGCTTTAAGAGCCTTACACGCCGGAACTTCTGTAGTCCCACAGTAACCTAGAAGTGAGTAGTATGATTACCTCCATTTTACAGATGGAGAAGCTGAGGCATGGTACGATCGGGTGCCTGGCCTGAGAGTGCACAGTGGGTAAGCAGTGGGCATGGGTCAGACCTGGGTTCCTGCTCCAGTCAGTATCTTCACCACACTGGCCTGTCTTAGATGCCAGCCTGCTTGCTCAGGGGCTAACATCTTCTCCCTCTCCTACCAGCACCCACCCACCCTGGGCCTCCATTTTAAGTCAAAATATGACTTGTTAGCAGTAGAAAAAGCCCACCTTTTAAAGTGACTGGTTCTTTTAGTCCCTCTTCACCGTGATCTCTGGGCCCCAGGCACGTGGCTCCCCATACCTGCAGAGCCTTCACTTACTGGTCCCAGGAGAAGTTCCCTAACTCACACAAAGGCTCTCAACAGAAGGGCTCTGGGTACATCTCTCTTGTCCTGCACCTACATCAAGTTACTTGGGGAGCTTGTAGATGGTGCAGCCATCTACAACCTAGGGAAATAGACCATCAAGCGAGGTCTAGGAACCTGTGTCTTCAAGCATACCAGGTGATCCTTAAGGCCAAGGAGTCATTTCCAATTCACCTTTGATCCTCAGGCCCCTTTGCAGAGGGCCAGCTAGAGTCAATTATCCATCAGTGCTCACTAATGCATGAATGAACAGGTCTGAGAAAGCACTTTCCAACTCTCAGCAGGGACCAGGTCGGGCTCCATTCACAATGGTTTCCATTGCTCACTGTGAAGCAGGATCCAACCTATTTGCTGGCCACAGGGCTCTAGAGTCCAAGACTTTGACTTGAGCTTCAGTTCTACCACTTAGTACCATCTGAGTGGTTTTAGGCGCAGGACCAATCTGCTTTAAGCCTCTGTTTCCTTCTCTGCAAGATGGGGATGGTGACAACTACTCCCTTGAAGGTATTGCTGCGAGAAGGTGTTTGCTGGCGATGGGGCAAGCAGTCCATAAATGTGGGCTTCTATTGTTTTTATTATTGTGATTTTTGTTAATGGTGTCATTATTGTTCCAAACATATTTTATTTTGGAAAATCAGTAACACCCAGTACACACATGATAACTTCTTGGTAAACTGCAACAGATGTATCTTGCATAACATTAAAGAACTACCAGGACTGAGCATCATAAATGAGCTCGATCGGCTTAACCACAGATGGAACTTCCTACTGGGAGGATCGGAGTGGAGCCTTCCTTTCTGCTAGCCCCCTCTGGATCTCCTTCACTGGGCTTTCTAAAACCATCCAAGGAGAGCTGATAGGAAATGTTGCTTTCCCATCAGACACTAGCCTGATGATATCATCAGTTTCGAAAGGGCCTAAAAATACAGCAGACTCAGAATGACCTCCTCACCTTGCTGGACTTATGGTCCACGTTAAAAGTGGCGATAACCCCGTCTGTCAACTCCCGTCCCTCTCGAAGCACCATATACTCAGACAGCCGGTTGGCCAGGTAGGTTTTCCCAGTGCCGCTGGGGCCAGAGAGAATGATCCGACGGTGCTCTATCAGGAGGGAGACGTAGCGCTGCAGGATGGGCTTGGGAATCAAGGACTCAAACACCAGTGAGTCCAGGCTGTTTTCTGCGAGCCCTGCATTTGGGAGAGACAGGAAGCGTCTGAAGTCCTGTAGAAAAGGTAGCTCTCTGTGCTTGCCTAACTGGGACTGCCAAGACCTGAGGTTATTCCTTTCCTCGGCAGTCTACTCACCTGAGATTCCTGCACACCCAGGGACACTGGAAGCTGACAGCAAAGTGCTGCTGCTCTAGGAAGTCACCTCCCTGTTCATCAATGCCACATGCTTCTGTCTCCTGTCTTGGCTAACTTCCCAGACTCAAACTCACCTTGAACATTTGGGCTCTCAGTCCCCATCTGTCCTCTGCAGAATTCATAAGGCTCTGGGCTCTTTTTGCCTGTCTGGATTTACTATACTTACTACACACACACACACATGCACACCTCTACTATACACATACACACACACACACACATATATATACATATATATATATATATTTACTATACATATGCTATGTATACTATATCTATGGCATCTGCCCAAACCAAACCTGAGTCCTGTCTATCACAACCCTGAGGTTGCCTCTTCACCCTGCTCCCTCCCACATGCCAGGTACCACTGCTATCCACACTAAGACGTGCCATGAAGGCAACAGCACTTTTGTTTTTAAAAGGAAGAAGAATGCAAGGCGGGATCATTTGATTCTGGAATGTGAATACTGGCAGACCTAGCCTGAAAGCCTGAAATATTGTTAGCTGGGACTCTTGGTCCTCAACAACATCAAGTGGAAACTTATCCTTTCCCTTTCCTATCTGGGACAATGTCATCAATCAAAGTGGTTGGCTTCACAAGAGGTATCTTTTGGATACTGTCTCTAAGAGAAGATCCATCCAAGGTTGGCTGTCCAGAACCTCAGGTCATTGTTTAAAAGCCACTCTCAAGAAACCAGCAGAATTAATGAAAAGTAAACTGAAGAGTATTTACTGTTTTGTAATAGCAAATTCCTTCTACATACTCAGTCACTGCTAGCAGATACCCCCAAAGCATCTATATGTTTGTTTCCAGTCTTCCCGCAATCACGTAACCCCTAAATGCAGTGACTCTTCCAGAATGAACATGACAAAGGCCCCCAGATACCTTATCTGCTAGGGACAAGTCTAACATTTTCCTGCTACTGAGCTTGATGTAGCGTACACTTGCTCAAACCTCAGTGCAAAGTATGGAGTGCAGGGTCTCTACATTTAATATTAATAAACACAGGAAAAACCCACTAGAACACCCTCTCTGTACATATATACTGCTCTGTTTCAGTCTTCTGCCATAAACCCCACAGGGAGTGACTATTTTGCCGATGAGCTCACTTCAGGAAATGCAAAGTCGAACCCCCTTCCCCTGGTACCACTGAAGTGAATCACTGCAGCTCAGACAACTCTTTCAGCTCAAATCTTTGAGTGGTTTTTAGTGCCTTGAAGTCATAAGTTTTAAGTACTTTAGGAAAGAGAAGAGTCAGGTATCACTGAAAAATAAACCAAGCTGATCCCTTGAGGTGCTGAAACTTGATGTGTTGGCAGCAGCGACGGATCAGGGTCTGCAGAGGGGTGGCACGCTCCATAGAGGCAAGTGGTCTTGTTACTTTCTAGAGAGGCTTGGCCTGGTCTCAGCAATAGGCCATTCCTTTTACCCCTCAGTCCCTTGTAACGCTCACCTGTAAAACCAGCAAGTGAACAAGGCACGCTTGGCAGGAGGGATGAAATGCAATTTGAACCCAGGACATAAAAGGCTCTCCTGAAAGGGTTCTTGTTGAGGACGATCGTTCCAGTGTGTCTGGTACTCCTTCCTGCTTCCCCTCATGGTAGAACTCTTCTTTCCCATGGGGAGCTCATTCCTGGTGGTTCAAGTGGAACCAATCCAGCTCCTCCATCCACCCAAAGGGACAGGCTTGTGAGCAGGCTCGGACAAATCCTCTCCCTAGTCACAATGACCAATTCAGTGACGGGCCTTTGACTTATAGTGGGCCAGAGTCATCCCTAGGAATTATCTGTTACATTTTTCCCCAAATCCCTCTTTCCTTCAGGTTCCTAAGCTAGAAGAAGGAATTGGGCTACGAGGGGCCCTTTCATCAACCACCTGCAAAGAGTTCAATAAATAAGCACAGCCGTGACGGGCAACGCTGAGGCAGGCCTTGTCCTGATTCACTGTCTGAGCACCTGGATCCAGCTGTGCTTGAGGTATGCTCCTGCATTGCCCAGGGCCATGAGCCCATACATTTCCTTTTTACCTGTAGCTACTTTTGAGTCTGTTTCTGTCACTTATAGCCCAAGGGCACAATTGTGGCATTTCACTTGCCAGCAGGAGAAGGCTGTGTGAGGCTCAAGCAGTATGTACCACTTGCCACCTGCAGAGCAAGATCTTAATTCCTGCTGATGGAAAATGGTGGGGTGCTTCTGGAAACTCTACCAACCAAGAAATACATCTTGTGTCAAACAACTGCAAAACTGCAGTCAAGAGGAGGGCCTTTCAGGGAAGAAAGAAATGGGACAACACAAAGAATGAGCCTAGTACGGTATTTATGAAAGTCTATATTCAGGTGATCCATAACATATAGGAAATGATGCGGTTTTACAATCAAATAAATTTGGGACAGATTGGATTAGACAGCCTTTTTTTTTTTTTTTTTTTTTTTTTTTTGAGATGGAGTTTCACTCCTGTTGCCCAGGCTAGAGTGCAATGGCATGATCTCAGCTCACCGCAACCTCTGCCTCCCAGGTTCAAGTGATTCTCTGGCCTCGGCCTCCCTAGTAGCTGGGATTATAGACATGTGCCACCATGCCTGGGCAATTTTTTGTATTTTTAGTAGAGACAGGGTTTCTTCATGTTGGTCAGGCTGGTCTCGAACTCCCGACCTCAGGTGATCCGCCTGCCTCGGCCTCCCAAAGTGCTGGGATTACAGGCGTGAGCCACTGCGCCCAGCCTAAACAGCCTTTTTAACAGCAGGAGTTAGGACACTGAATGACAGAGCCTTTGATGTACCAGTACACTCCTGTCCCCCAAACACAAATAGGGATAACGATGTAGCTTTCCAGAATTGCTTGGCAGTGAAGCTTTTTTTTCCTGAGTGAACTTTGTGGGCCTAGAGTTCTAGGGAATGCACTGGCCTGGGGCTTAATATCGCTAGGTAATGAGAAACCGGAAGCTCTAGCAGCACCATGCGTGGGCACAAGCTTTAGCAGTTTCATCAGGATGCTCAGAGTGACTCCTGCAGCCTATAGCAAGTCGTGGTTTTCCCATCTGTAGAATGGGATTGTGTCCAAAGCTTGCTGGCAAGAGTAATTCATCAGTATTGGTAAAGCCCTATTGCAACAGGGTTATTAAGATTCCATCATCTCAGAGTCATAAGGCTAATGGGATCTTTTGTTAGATAATTGCAGCAATAAACTAAAATGATTTTGTTTCCTAAGGTGGTTGAAAAAGCAAAAGACGGTTCAACTTGTGTAGAGTAACTGTTGGAAGGGAGAAAAGCAGTCCACAAACATATGCACAAACAAAACTGTGGCCACAAGTGCCTCTGCCAAGTCACAAAATGAAAACTGTAATTCCTGAAAGCTCCGACCTCTGCAACCAGCTCAATTACCTTTCACAGTCACTGAGATGGTTGTGTTCTCTCCAACCAGATAGCCACAAGGAAGCAGCTCCGGTGTTTCGGAAGTGTTGCTGCGCTTGATTTCTCCAATGCTGTAGCCAAGAACACTGTCTGAATTCAGCCCTAGCTGACTCACTGGGTCGACATGAATGATGTATTCCTGGAAAAAATAAAAAATAAAGACTCCATCAAAGATGTGGCTAAAATCTGCCCATGACTCATGTTTTCATTGGGTGATTTATGATCATCTTCTCTTCTTTCTCAGATGTCTGAGTTGAAATTGAGCTGTGGGATGAGGGGGAGAAGAACTGACTTTCTAAGGGGATAATGCCCAAGTACCACAGGCCTCTTAAAATACAGATTTATTTGGTTAGGAGTGGAAAAACAAAACAAAACAAAACAAAACCCTAACAAGGTTGTGAACGTTTAGTCTGGATGAACCAAGCACGGAAAAGCCAGGCTGCTTTCCTAAGTTCGGCTGAAATCTTGAAGACATCAGGGCCTGTGAATGGTGCTGGAAAATTCACGAAAAAGTAATTTTGACAGGAAATTTCTCTTCCATTCCCTTCTTTTGGCTCAAAGATCATACAAAGAGATTAAAATGCAGGCTGCTTGCAAAAGTCAGCTCTAGATCTTTGAGAAGGAAAATGTGTGTTTAATTTGGAAAGTGTTCCCTCTTAGTTGAGTGAACAAAAGGTTTTAGGTTAGTAAATGTAGAACTAAGGTCCATGTACTAGGAGGTGACTGCACAAGGACTTCGGTGGAATCCCAGTAATAGGCCTTACATGGTCTCATTTCCTCACTTACTATGATGCCAATGTGCCTCTTTTCAGCCCAAACTGGTATTCTAATCCAAGGATGTCCCAACTGCCCATCACCAGAGATATGTTTTTGGCCTAGGTAGGAGAATCGGTCCATCCTAAGCCATTCATACGTCTTCTCTGGTCTCATTTCTACAGGCTGGCTTACCAGGATGGGGAACAATCTCCAGTCAAAAAACAGAATTTTCTCCGTATGAGGCTACTTGGATCTAGCTATTAGAAAGAAACTATAGTGTACTATTAGGTTGTTGCAAAAGTAACTATGTTGGTGCAATCACTTTTGCACCAACGTAATAGTTAAGTTAGGAGCTGAAGTCAGACCAACTAACCTAGACCAACGTGGTCTAATTCTAGATCCACGACCTTGAACAGCCCAACCTGACCCTCACTTTCTTCACCTTTAAATGGGGTAATATAAGGGGCTTGGCATAGTCTCTGGCACAAAAAACATGGGCTACTATTACTACTCAGGGAATATGATTAATGAGCACTTATAATTGTTGACTTACTTCAGGACAATAGAAAAAATGTACCAAAAGCTTCCTTCAAATCACCATGTGTTTCAAGGTTCACCTTGGTACTCATTAGTTATTTATCCTGTGGCAAACACCCAATCTAATGATGTGATTAAAAAGAATAGAGAAATAAGTATGGCAACATCCTTGAGCCTGGCCATCGATCAGACATTAATGTCACTCATCAAACAAACCAAAGACTCTGAAGCGGTGGCACAGCATACCAGGCAAATCAGATCAAATCCCCCGAAATGAAGGCTAGAAATCTGATGTCTAAGCCCTGGCCACAGATTACATACTCCAAAACATATGTCCTAAGACACAATTCTAAGGTGAAGAGTTTGACATTAGCAATTCACTGTGAGAGGATCAAAGAGTTGCTCAAATCACACTCACTAGCTGGCCCACCACTGCAAAGGGCAGATGGAAAGAATTTTGCCGATCACCAGTCTGTACTTACCATCGTCCTTCCATTCCCTTGAGGGCCAGGGAACAAGTTCCAGCAACATAAAGATGTAGGGAAGGGCACAGGTCTGAGAAATGGCCAAGCTCAAGACATCAACCTCTCTTTGCCTCCCCAGGCCCGGATGCCCGTGTTAGGTATTTTGCTGTAGCCGCCATCTTGAAACACTTACTTTGAACAGCCGTCTAACCACCCCATCGAGCACATCCCACTTCGTCTTGCCACTAACTCCAATGCAGCCAATAAGAAAGAGGTGTGGTCTGGAATCCTAAGGGTAAGGAAATGTACACAGGTGAAAACCAGGTGGATCTTTTCTGACTCAGTTCAGCAGAGGACTCAGGTTGCCTTAGAACTCCGCCAATGGTTTGAAAGGGGAATAAAAGGCCTATTTGTATTAATACCAGGTATAACTTAGGTGGAAGTAATAGTCTTAATACCTTTCCCTGCTTTACTGCTAAAACAGCAGACCAAGAGTCAGGAAGAGAGGATTTCCTCTCTGGAATATGGAACCTTCTGCTAAGTAAATGTGTCAGACCGGGCATAAATCACATATTCCTTTTCCAGAACCCTCCACACCTGTCTAGCATCTTTGTCTTTTCAAACCTTGCTTACAAACTCACCTCTTCCAGGAAGACTTCAGTGATTAACCCCATCAGGCTCAGAGCTTAAACTGCTTCGGCAATTCTGTACATAACTTATATAATGATATATCCGGTACTAATTTATATTTAGTTTTAGGTATTTCTGTCTTATTTTTGCATATCAAGTTTATCTCCTTACTAGATCTTAAACATTGCCAGGACAAAATGTGTTTCTATTTTTTCTTCTTTCTTGTTTTTAAATAACATTTACTGTTTTTCTTCTTGTTAAAACTCAAAATGTGCAACTCAGAAAACTAATAAAACTCTGGGAAGAATACTCTCAAAACAATCTTTTTCTAACTCTTTTGCACCTCTGTTCACAGGGCTTTGCATAGTGGCAGCTAATGAGATCACACTGATAAAAGAAAAGCTGATAGAACATGCCATTCTATTGGGTTTTAAATACCTTACATGCTCATAAGGACGCAGAGTCAGGAGTGTGGTTGGGCAGGGGTGGGGGAGGTGACATATGGCAGCTAAGCAAAATCAGCAGAGAAAAGAGCACCAGTCTTGCAGTGAGATGATCTGACCCAACCACTTGTCCCTGGCCTCAAAAAAGTAACGCCTGGGGTCTTGAGTTTCTTAATTATACAATGAGGATAATAATCCCTGGTCAACCAACCTCACCTGGACACTGTAGTGATGCAGAATAATATAACTTTTGAAGGTGACTTGTAAACTTTTGTAAAATGTATGCTCTATCTGTTCATATTGACAATCACTAGAATAAACAGTCCACAAGGTATACCTGCATTTACTGTAAGAATGAGTGTCCCAGCAGGGCATGGTGGTTCACACCTGTAATCCCAGCACTTTGGGACGCCAAGGCGGGTGGATCACAAGGTCAGGAGTTCGAGACCAGCCTGGCCAATATGGTGAAACCCCGTCTCTACTAAAAATACAAAAAAACTAGCCGGGTGTGGTGGTGGGCACCTGTAGTCCCAGCTACTCGGGAGGCTGAGGCAGAAGAATCACTTGAACCCAGGAGGCGGAGGCTGCAGTGAGTCAAGATCACACCACTGCATTCTAGGTGACAGAGCAAGACTCTGCCTCCGAAAAAAAAAAAAAAAAAAAAAAAAAGAATGAGTTTCTCCTGATAGTCCATCACTCTACTAGCTACGTTTTGAAAATGGAACTATCTATTGTATCTTTCAAGGCTAGATGACGCTAATGGAAGTGCCAAAATCCTGAGCTTACCCCCTATTGTGAGGCTAGCAAGCCAGCCACAAAGTGGAATCCCCTAAGAAAGTTCTGGCTGTACAAGCTTTGTTCTGTGGGTTCGCTAGCTGTCTGAAACTACAATAGCATGTTGGCTAGAAATACTAAGAAATAACAAACAAAAAACTCAAGGGAAATTGAAATGGTGACTCATGAGGCCTTTCCACATTTATTCGAGAAATAGTCATTCAAAGCATCACTGGGCTTTAATCACTGGCTAAAATTCAACTTTCAATGTCAACTCTAGCCCCCACCCCAAAATAGTCTCTGGCAGTGGTATAGACTTTGGAAGTGAACAGAAACCATACTAGGAAAACTCAGATTCTCCAGCCTTGGTGAGTCAGGATGCCCCACCAGCTCTATCTTCGGCCACCTGCAAGCTCCCAGGGCTTGGCATCTCCATCTCTTGATGTCTACCAAGATGTCTACTCTTGATGACTGATGACCGATAAAACTGGTGCTCTTGGTCTGCTGCATGTGGTCAGCTTATTTCTGTACCTTACATGCTAAATGTGCATAGCTGCCTCTGAAGTGCTTTGGGAATACATTACATTCAGAAAGGCCCTTTCCAATGGATGTTAGCGTTTAGTTAATTACATGGAAGTGAAACGTGGGACCATTTTTAGTATTCTTTATTAGACTTTCAAGCATACAAGAAAGGGAAATGCCATTCACACACTTTACTTGTGTCAAAATGCTGCAAGGGATTAATTATGGTTAGTTAAGAGAAGCGTTAGTAGTATTTCCAAATCACCTTAGGCTCTGAGGTGATACAGGTTTTACAATTAGATCACTAAGCTAGGTAGTTCTACCTGGGGGAGGGACAGGCAGAGCAGGGAAAGGGATCCAACTAACCTCCTTCCACTTCATTTCCTCCTGAAAGCTGACAACTATCTTAACATGCCTGCCTCCTTCCTTCCGAGCCGAGCATTCACCAGTGTCATCCAGCAACATGTCTGCGAATGGAAAACATCAACAGCCTTAGGCACATGGGGACAGCAAAGCCAGCTTCCTGACACCCCCGTTGCTGGTTGGCACAGCAGTGGGACAAACAGGTGTCAGGGTGCAGGGGGTGGGCGGGTAGGGGAAGAGGAGAGGGCAAAATGGAGAATGCAGTCACAGAAACCAATGGTGGACCAACCAAGGAACCAGCAGGCTGACAATGCACCTTGCCGGATGGAAGTGCGAGGGAGAGACTCAACCAAAACAACAGCAACAGCAGCATCATGGATACAAAATAAAAGCATCAGCCTTAATATGCTTACAAAGAAAACCTAGATTGTGTTCACTGATGGTTGTGCCAGCCTGGAATCCATCCTGAAGACAGGAAGATCATAGACCAAGCCACTGCCCCGACTGGGACCTGCTACTATGGGGTTTGTGTACAGCATTCAGCTTGCAGGTCAGCCTCTTAAAATGGATCAAACAGAACTCAGCATGGTGGGCGAGGGGATCCAAGCTCAGGGCTTGGAGAATTTGGGGTGCTGGAGCAAAGCATGAGAGCAGTCTAACGGCTGGGTTCATGTTGGTAGCAGACTCACACCCAGACACATACACACCCCAAGTGCACACACGCCTGTTGCCTCTCCGTTTGATCTGTTGGTCTGCTTATTTTGGGGTTCTCACTTAGAGATCAGGGTGCCAGCTCTAGGTCCAGTCCCGCCCCCAAACCCTGTAGGCCACTCACCCAGGCTGGTTGACTCAGTGAGGTTCAAGCTGTGCTGGGAGAGGCCCATGGACTGCCTTGGGGAGGCAGAGATGGACACTTGGGAAGGAGCCCGGCTGCAGCCACTGCCTTGAGACTCTGACTTCAGCCGATCATTCTCGGCTTTCAGCTTCTCTATTTCACTCTGCAAAGAGTAATGGGGAAGCTCACTTAGTAGGCAGAAGTAATGTGAACAAGGTTTTTCTGAAGGAAGGATCTGAAAGTTCCCCGCAGAAACCAGGCTGGTCTCCCACCCAAGGCGAACAACACCCTCAGAGAGATTCAGCAGTGTTTGCTGCCCCTGCTGTAGACACGAGACATGCTGGCGGGGGAGGTCCATCCACTCAGAGAACAGGCCTTTGAAAAGACCTCTGAAATGCTTCCCAGAGTCTGCTGCTTGAGGATTAAGTAAAAAAGAGTCTTATGATCTAAGAGGTTTGTGCAACTCTGACTTTTACAGGCTTCTTTCCTGCAGGACTTCTCAGAACGTTTAATGAGTTCCTCTACGCCATGAATCGAACAGAGGCATATGGTGTGCAGAATTTTCCAAATATATTTGATCAAGAAGTTCTCCTTTCATGGAGCTTCTCACGGAATGAGTGTTTCAGGGAACCTCCTTTGGGAAAACTGACTCCATTAAGGTCCTGGCAGACTCCAGAGGTATCTTTCATTCTATGAATATTCATGAAGAACCTACAATGTGCAAGGCATTGGTGCTATGTCCAGAGAAAGGTATGCAAAAAGCCCAGAAGACCCAAATGTCTTCACTCCATGGCAGAAAGTGGGAGGGCTGTAAGAACAAATCTACAAGAAGATTCAGATGAGGGCACTAACTCTCCAGCTGCAAGACTTGGACAGGCATCAGGCCGAGCATTAAGGGAAGGGTCTAACTTGGACGTGCAGAGGAATATTCCCAGTGGAGGGAACGATATGAAAGAGGGATGCAAAGATGGCAGTCAGCGACTCCATCTGGTTGGTGAGTAGATTCTGGGAAGAGGAGCTGGGGAGGGTGGTGTGGATTAACAGTGGAAAGGACCCAGTAGAAGGCCTTGAAGGCCAGGTGAAGGAGACTGCACCACATGCCACAGGCACCAGGGGAGTCACTAAAAGCATTATGTAAAGGAAGGGCATGGGTACTCTTATTCTTCCAAAAGATTGGTCTTTGAGCAATGTGTGGGAGGGAATGAAAAGAGATAGAGGCTGGGAAAGCGAGGGCTGCCACCAGATTCTGATGTAGCCCTTAGGGCTTAGTGGAGAGCAGCCTCTGGGAGCTCCTTCATAGACAGCCTTGAGCTCAGCCCATGCTACTGGGCTCTCACCTGCATCCTGTTCATGGCCTCCCGGAGCTGGTCTAGCTGGTGGGCAGAACTGAGAGCTTCTAAGCGGATGTCCGTCAGCTTCATCTCCTTGTCTCTCAACTCATTTCGGAGCTGCATGACGGTCTCAGCTTCACTATCCGTGCATTCTGAAATCCTAGGGAAAGAGGAATGTTACTGATGAAAGCAGCTCCTTTTAGTCTCCTATTGACCACTGGTCCACATCAATCATCAGGTTTGTTTAGCAGTAACTATGAATAACCAGCTGCCTGGTGCTTCCTGGAGGTGATAATACCAAAAACACCTGAAAACAGACTTTATTCCTTCTCTACATTCTTTTTTTTTTTTCTTCTTTAAATTGGTTTATTTAGACCACCGATGTTTAAAATCATTGTTAATATAGTTGGATTAACATTTACCATACTATTTTCAATTTGTTGTCCTTTTTCTTTGTTCATATTTTTTTCTTTCACTCTTTTCCTGCCTTTTGCGGTTTCACTTTTTAAATTTTATTTTTATTTTTTTTTAGAGACAAGATTTCATTCTCTACATTCTTTCTTTGCTGAGCTCGGGCAATCAGAATGGCTTTGGTGTGCCTTTCAGCAAAATTCCAGTAATACAGGGAGAAGCAGGAGCTGGCAAAAGGGAGTAGTAACCTTCCAGTTTGATACCCCCTCCCCCACCATGTGTACACAGCTGAGCTTCCATGACACCACGTGCCCTTGAGTTCCAAACTGACTCAGAGAAGCAGGGTCAGCTATCTCTTTTAAAGATTAGAAATTCCTTTGTTAAACAACTGAGGGGTGATTTTTATTTGCCAAAATGGGGATGAAACCTAAAGATATGCATGGAAGGTGTTAATCTGTTCCTGATCACATTCTGAAAACTCACTCCCCTAAAAATATCTAGACAGATCAACCTTTTTTAGTTCCCTCAGCCCCCACACTGCTTAACACACTCAGGGCAAGAAGGGAAACCTCTTCAGGGAGTTAGAGAACAGACGGGATGGTGTGATATGCAAGCCAAAGTTGTATCTGAAAACTCTGCAACAGCCTGGCTAATTGTCTTCTTTTCTCCGCTGCACACCAGGTCAAGGTCACCATGGGACCCTGTTGAGTTCCTCTTTCTGAAGTGGTGGTTCTTCTAGGCTAGGCTCCTTAATTACTTAGGTTTGCTCTCCAAACACCTGGCAAATTGGCACAAAGTAGAAGATCATAAAAGTCATGATGAATTGCAGCGTTAAGAAAGATAGTTCTCTTAAAAAAATAGTTCTGTGAGTTTCATAGATCTTAGCATCTGGGTTACTGGGTGATCCAGAATAGAAAGCTTTGACATTTCTTAGACTGAAGACAGAAAAACAACCCCAAACACCCCCATTCTCAAGTTCATAAAGTTACAAAGCTGAAGCCGATTATGTCTAAAGGAGATGATGAGCATGTGGTCTCTCCAGAAATAAATGATCACACGAGTCTGCTCTCCAAGACCCAAGTGATGGGTTTGGGGCCAAACAAAACCTGACCTGTAAAACTGGGTGAGGGTGTGGAACTTTTATTTCCCAAAGGAAAATGATTTATAAAATTGTTAAAAGAGATGAAATTATATTTCAGGGGAAGAAAGAACTGGAAGAAAAATTTAACACTTGAATAGTCAAATGTTTTTGTTGCTCTTTTCTTTCTTTTTTTTTTTTTTTTTTTGAGACGGAGTCTTGCTGTGTCCCCCAGGCTGGAGTGCAGTGGCGCGATCTCGGCTCACTGCAAGCTCCGCCTCCCAGATTCACGCCATTCTCCTGCCTCAGCCTCCTGAGTAGCTGGGACTACAGGCGCCCACTACCGCGCCGGGCTAATTTTTTGTATTTTTAGTGGAGACGGTGTTTCACCGTGGTCTCGATCTCCTGACCTTGTGATCCGCCCGCCTCGGCCTCCCAAAGTGCTAGGATTACAGGCGTGAGCCACCGCGCCCGGCCTGTTGCTCTTTTCTTGACCTGAACCTGAACTCTTTTGATTTGAGAGACACAGTAAAACCACCTTACGTTTTTAAAAGTTACCAGTCACCAAGGAAGATTTTTAGCTTCAAAATCTAATCCGAAAGAACTCCTCCAAATGATCTAATTATTTCCATCTCACACTTTTGAGAGACTGAAGCCAATAGATTTAGGATGAAAAGGGTGAGAGAGAAATGTCTTTAGAATTTGCAACATCCTTTCTTTCTCAGCTCTCTGTACTTTGAATAGACTGTGGTTTGTGAGGTTTACTGATAGAACCATGGTTTTTTTCTTTCTTTTTTTTTTTTTTTCTTTGCCTTGGGAGGTTTGCAGGAGGAGCTTGCAAAAACTGGTTCTATCTTGAGAAGACTATATTTCTTGGTTTAAATGGAGTGTAAAGTCTGAACAAAATTCCACTGTTATCTCCTGTCTTAGCCAAATCATGTCCTACACAAATCTTGAAGGCTCAGATTCACTGCAGAGAACAGTCTGTTCTGGCTCACACCATGTGAGGCTGGTCTGTCCAGCAGTCCACGACAAGGCACCTTGCTCAAGTCATCTTCACCCGATCGGCACCCTTTTCCCAGAAAGCGCTCAGCAAGAGAGAAAATACCTTCTTGGCACTCACTTTGTGGAACATATCACATGGGTTACTTTGCAGAGCTTGGCTCAAACCCTTGACTATACAAATGGTAGCAAACTGAAATGAAGAGAGTCTGTGTTGGGAGGACTTTGTCCCCTGTGCTCCTCCAGAATCAACCAGCTCTCAGAAACACACAATGAGGCCTCATGAGATGTCCTATAATGTAGACATGATGTTGAAAACACATTCTTGGCCGGGCGTGGTGACTCATGCCTATAATCCCAGCACTTTGGGAGGCTGAGGCAGGTGGATCACCTGAGGTTAGGAGTTCGAGACAAGCCTGGCGAACATGGTGAAACCCTGTCTCTACTAAAAATACACAAATTAGCTGGGTGGTGTAGCTGTGGTGGCAGGGACTTGTAATCCCAGCTACTCGGGAGGCTGAGGCAGGAGAATTGCTTGAACTTGAGAGGTGGAGGTTGCAGTGAGCCAAGATCGCACCACTGCACTCCAGCCTGGGATGCAAGAGCGAAACTCTGTCTCAAAAAAAAAAAAAAAAGAAAGAAAGAAAACACATTGTTTTGCAGCAGCCTTAACTAAGCTTTAGTCCCTAATCCTAATGCCCAAGACAGAGCCTTTTCCCCTAGGTCCTTCCCTGACTAGACTTAGGCTATATCACTGATAATTTCATTTCACTTAACATGTTACCTCTGCTTGGCTGCCAGCTCCTTGGGGACCAGAGTTATTCTCTGCATCATTTCTGGCATCTGATCACATTGACATAATGGGTACCTAACAAATGCTTATGGAATACCTAAACAAATGGGCTAGGCATTTGAAGTATATTATTCCATTTCCTTTGTACATTACTCACTCCATGAAGAGGTACTGTAATTATCTCCAGTTTTAAAATGGGGAGGCAGAGACATGGAGACAAACAGGTCCAAGACTGCACTATTTAAAAATGATAGAGGCAGGTTCAAACCTGGCAGGACTGCTTAGCTCTAGAGCCTGTGTTCCTGAACTATACCCACTAGGCGCTCAATACATGCTTGTCCACTTCATATACTGCTTACCGAAGCAATCTCATGTGTGTTTTTTTCCTACTCAGTCCCTTAACTGTAATTCAAGCCTTTTTCCACTGTCTTGTCCACAGTCAGGGCTGGTGGCATACCTAATTTTAAAATGCCTCGAGTGTGGGAAAACGTTGCCTTACCACAACTACCATTCCTTTCGCCCACAGATTGGGGAATTTCCTAAGCCCAACTCCTCTGCCTTTGCTTTTGTCTTTGAACTCCCTCTCACATCTAGATTTGCACATTCTTACAAACCCTTCAAGGTTGGAAATAAGCATTTGCTCTCAGCCTACCCTTTGGAAAACGAGACCAAAAACAAACATCTCCAGTGTGCACGGATGCTGTGGAATGTAAGAAAAGGGCTGGGGAGCCAGGAGTCAACCCCGCCCGATTCCTCTGGGGAAAATGGCTTGGAGGATAGTTCTGTCGTGGTCCTGCACAGCTGAGTGCATCGCCGCCTCTCTCTGCTCATCTTACTTGGCCGCCCAGCAGCATCTGGCCCTGTTCCTACTCCCTCCAGCAACCATTTCTCCTCTCTGCTCCCGGGTTTCCTCCCACCTTGCTGGCCGGCGTCTTTAACTCCCTCTTTCTGAACTTAAAATATCAGAGTGCACTAGAGCTCAGTCCTCTTGACCTCTTGTCCTCGTGCCCTCTGATCATCTTTGTCTTCATTCAACCCCTTGGAGAACTCTTCCAGTTATCCAGCTTTCAACACCACCAACGAGTCTGTGTCACCCAAATCTATACCTCTAGGAAGTCCAGACTGGTTGACCTGGATATGGATGTCTGCTGGGCATCTCGAATTTAATGTAACCAAAGTAGTGCTCCGACTCCTCACTCTGCCCTCATCTGTGTCTCCCACTCATCCCAGGTACTCAAGCTGTAAATCTAGGAATATCCCAGGATGGCTCTCCTCTTTCCCTTGCACTCACATCTGATCTATCACCATACGCTGTTAACTTTTCTTCAATAATATATCCTAAATCCATCCAGGACTCACCACTGTCATCAGTCGCTCCTTCATTCCACCAAATATTTGAGTGCCTGCAAAACCAACAGAGTACCTACCTCCACGGAGCTTCTACTGTAGATCTGGGGTTGGGGTTGGGGACAGAGAACAAATAATCAAGGAAAACCTCTATGTCAGGTGTCCGGGGGCAACATGTGCAATGGGGAAAAATGAAGCAAGGGCAAAGGGACCATGGGGAGCACTGGGTCGTGGCGGAATGTTGGTTTATGCAAGTGAATGGGCAAGGCCTTATTCATTAAGTCACACTGAGCAGAGACCTAAGGAAATAAATATCTGAGGGAAGAGTGTACCAGGCAGAGGACACAGGAAGGGCACAGGACTTGAGGTGGAGAGTGTGATTGGAATGTTCAAAGAACAGTGGGCCAGTGTGGCTAGGAGGCCCTAGTGATCTCCCTTCCCCATATTCCTTACATACGGAACAGAGACTGATCTTTGTAAATTCAGATTATCTCATATTCCTGTTTCAAACTCCACCACACCCACCTATTATACATGAAATCAGATGCGAATTCACTTCAAAGCCTTGCATGTTCTAGGCCCTCACTATGTCTGTGGCCTCTTCGCATATGTGGGAAGTCACACTGTCCATCCCTCTCTCTCTTCAGACACATCAAACCTGTTTCTACATTAGGCTCCTTGTGTTATTTATTTCCTGGGTCAGGAAGACTGCTCTGCTCACTGGGAGGCTGCGGGGGCAGAGGCTGCTGTGTGTTCACGAAAGCCCATTTCCTCCTTCACTTCCTCCCCTGCAGGTGGCATGGCTTTGAGTCCTGGTCAGTGGACTGTGGGAAGAGGTGACGTAAGCCTCTTCCAGGCCTGGTCCTTAAAAACCCTCCTGCAGGCTCCTCTGTACTCCCCACACCCCCACGCCCACTGGCTGGACACAGAACACTGAGCAGAGGACTGGGCCCTGTGGATGGCGGGGGCCTTATTGTCTACATCACTAGAGGACAGGCCACCTGCCGACTAGGACTATCTGCATTGGGTTTGGAGTGAGCAAGAAATACACAGTCATATGTAAAGCTGCTGAGCGTCGGGCTGAGTTTGTTACAGCAGCTAATGTTACCCGCTAAAACTAACCCAGTGGCTCCCCCGGCATGCAGATTCAGCTGAAATGTCACCTACTCAGAGGGCTCTTTCCTGACCACCCCATCTAAAGTTGCTGCCAAGGCACTCTGTATCTCAGCACTGTTTTAATTCACAGCATTAGCCCTTAGAACTCTCTAATTTTTCTAGTTTATTCAGGATTTATTTGTTTAACATTCATCTCCTCTCTTGGTATACAGGGTCCATGAGTAGGAACTTTGTCTTGTACTCTGTCGTAACCACAACTGAGAATGGGGCCTTCAGAGTGAAAGTTCAGGAGTGGAATGAACTATACTATGTCATGTCTCCACTAGTATTTACTCTTCTCAGGGGTGGAGAATCTGTTCAACTTTTTTTTTTTTCTTTTAAATAGAGACATGGTCTCACTCTGTCACCCAGGCTGGAGTGCAGGGTGATCAGAGTTCACTGCAGCCTCAAATTCCTGGGCTCAAGTGACCCTCCTACCTCAGCCTCCCAAGTAGCTGGGACTACAAGCATGCAACACCATGCCTGACTGATTAAAAAAACTTTTTCTGTAGAGACAGAGTCTCACTATGTTGACCAGGCTGGTTGCCAACTCTTGGCCTCAAGCAATCCTCCCTTCCTGGCCTCCCAAAGCGCTGGGATTACAGGTGAGAGTAACTGCACTTGGCTTGGTTAATATCTTTTTGGTCTCTTCAGAACATCTGGAATAGTGCTCTGCTCAGGTTGCTATATAAAAAGTTTAAACCAATAAATAAAGAAGACATGATGAATTCCTTTTTCTCCTGGTCAGGAGACAACTGAGTTGGGATGCTTTGGGATGATGGCATGTGTGACAGTCACAGGCAACTTGTTCTTTACTCCTTCCTTAGGCACTCTGCAGATGGAGGAGGACACACCCTCTCAGTCATTTGTCTAATTCTTCACTCAAAATAACACAGACCACTGGGCTGGGCACTACAGGGATAAACCGAAGTCCAGTCCCTCAGTGTCCTTTTTCCTTCCTCCATTCAGTTTTACCCTCACCCATAACAGTAGGAAGTACACATCCCTGTGGCTACCTCTTACTAGGGTGCTCCCCAAAAAAACAGGAATTGATCATCTAACTCAGTAAAGTGGAGACCCTGACAGGGCCATGTTTCAATAATGGGTGAGGTTGCTTAAAAGTCATAACCCCGGTTGGGTGTGGTGGCTCATGCCTGTAATCCCAGCACTTTGGGAGGCCGAGGCAGGTGGATCACCTGAGGTCAGGAGTTCGAGACCAGATTGACCAATATGGTGAAATCTCGTCTCCACTAAAACTACAAAAATTAGCCAGGCGTGGTGGCATGCACCTGTAGTCCCAGCTACTCGGAAGGCTGAGACAGGAGAATTGCTTGAACCCAGGCAGCAGAAGTTGCAGTGAGCCGAGATCACGCCACTGCACTCCAGCCTGGGCAACAGAGCAAGACTCCATCTCAAAAACAAAAACAAAACAAAAAAAAGGTCATAACCCTACTATCCTCTGTTTCCTCTCTTCCACTTCCATGCAGTTGGTGTGCTACAAAGACCTGGCCTCTGAATAGGCTGATTTTGCCTGTATTCCCTCTACCCTTCTGGTAAGCCGCTAAGGCAGGGCCTTAGGACACTTATGCTATCTTCAGTGGGCTGGCTGGTTAAGTGGACTTAGGGTCAGCTCCACAGACCTGGCCCCCTGAGAATGAAGAAAGAAGGAACAGGATGGAAAAGGTCCTTCATGCATAGTATTTAACTTGACCCTCCCAAGAATCCAGTGAAGTAGATATAATGAACCCTATTTTTACTAGTGAGGAAACTGAAATTTATACAACCAAACTTCTTTCTCTAACCCTATCTCAGTGGCTGTCCTGACCCTGGCCATGACTTCCCTCTTCTCCCAGGCACTGTCTCATCTCGCTGATAACTTTCCTTGCAGACTACCTGTGCTCTAGTTCTTTAATTCTAGACCTGGTATACCATGGTCTCAAAAGAAATTCAGCCCTACTGGGCAGGGCCAGCCTTTCTTACTGCTGCAGGAAGCAAGCTCCTTATATCAATTTATCTTGTTCAATTCTTAGGGCTGGGATACAAACACAGAAACCAGTATCCCAAATTGACCTTCCATAAAGGTATGGGAACAAAGAGAACTTAAGTAACTTCCTTAAGGCCAACCAGCTAGTTACAGACATTGACATCACCAGAACGAAAACCTAAGTTTCCTTTCTCTTTCAACTTTCCCAGTCCTAAAGCATTGAAAGAACATGCACAGTCCTATTAAAGCAAAGCATAAAGGATCCCAAGGAGCAGATGTGTCATAACAGGACTCCTAGCCATTCCTATTGGAGAGGGTTCTCAGGGGCCAAAGATGTTATCTGACTAGACGGACAGACTTACAGAGAGTTGGAGTGAGAATTCCTCAGCAGTGGGGTGGAACCTGTGGACCCGTTGTGTGGTAACTTTGGTGAGGAAGGCAAAGAAGAATCCGTCATCTCCTCAATGTCTGAATGAGAGGACGCAGATTTGGGGGACTTCTTCTTCCCGAAAGCTTGCTTGAAGGAGCTGCGTAACTGAATATATAAGACTGTCAGTCTCGCAACGGGGGCAACCAATGCTTAGGCCTTGGCAAAACAGAGACATGCACACAAAAAAGCGATTAATTCTCCCATGTTTTTTCCCCACCAATGGAAGAAGTTCCCAAGAGCTCTTTTGAATCAGTGCATTAAGGGAAGAAGAGTTATCTGGTGTTGCCAGCTTGAGGGACTGCACCTGTGGGTAACATTCCATGCCTACTCTTGGTTCAAGACTAGATGCCAACAGCAAGACAGAGCCTGGCTCAGCAGATGGATGTTGGGAAGATGAGGTTACACAGCAACAAAGCAGGATGCTCAGACACGGTGAGGGATGTGGATGAGGTTAGTCGTATCAATGGATGGGTTAGCTTGGTATCTGATATTAAAGTCGGTCTTGCTTACCTCATTGACCTGCCAGAGAAAACGCAAGCAAAAATGGGGAAGGGGGAGGAAAAAAGACAATTTTTTAACAGAGAAAGCCAGTGACAGGGAAAGCTTCGGACTTTCAGACACAACAAGGCTAATAATAAACACCACACACAGGGGAGGTTTCCAGTAGGAGCACAAATGTTTAAAAGCATTGGGGTCATGTTCCTTCCTTCTGAAAGGGAATAGCAGGTTGGGGAGTCCTCTACAATTCCAGTTCTTCCAGCTTTGCCCTGTCTGGCTGAAATGGCTGCCTCCCACCTTCCTGTGCTTCTCATTCTCTTCTTTTCTCTTGTCAGTCACCTATCTGTGCCTTAACTTTTTGGAGAGGATGTCTTCTTTTTTGAGCAATTCTAGCTTCACTGTTACACTGGCCCTGGATGGCTGCATAGCTCCTTAACCTATCCACTTAAGAGTTTCTGCTATTTGTGTATATAAGAAGATAATCGAATAAGCAGCAAATTAGCCGTCTCACTTGTTACTCAGAAAATGGTTATTTTAAAGAAATATATTAACCATATAGGGGGAAAAGGAACTAGTATATTACAGTTTCCCCAAATCACGAGATGGATCTGAAAATTCTTTTCCCCCTCCTCTGTTGCAGGAAATGGAGACCTAAACATTTTAATGAGAACATAAAGAATTAAAATGCAATGTCCTTTCTGAACGCCATAATCAGATTTTTCTAGGCCAAAAACTAATGTTTCATCTTGAAAAAAGCCCTTTTAAAAGTAATTTCCTTTTCCTAAAGTCTTTTTTCCTGGTGAAGATACATTCCAGGGGTTTTCTTAGCCATTGAAAAATTCAGGAAACAGGCCATTCTAAAAATTGATGAGATTTTTCTCCCTTCAACAGGTTTCACCTATAATAAACCGCATGTCCAGCTTGTAGGCAAATCTAGATCCATTTCTCTCCCATTTCCTACTTCTGATCATATTTCCAGAGAGCAGTCACAGAAACAGAAGGATTAGGGACACAAGCCACCAACTGAAATCCTTGCCTCTACCTCTGGTGAAAAGCCAGGTGGAAGAGGAGATTCCGAAGATCAGACAGAGTTAAGCTTTGGGATTAGCTGAGGATGCCAATTATCCATCTTCCCTGATTTGACTGATAACCAGAAGTTGTCTTAAAGCAACATAAGCAAGCTTTATTTCTTGAAGAAAATGGAATAACCACTATTTGTCACAGAAAATATCTCTCTTGTCACTTTGAAAATCAAAGCAGACCATGTTTATCAATTGCATATTAGAGACAGCAATATGAATAAATCCTATCTGTGTTTAGTCATAACAAATAAGTTGACTAAAAGCCATTAGTAACTTAAACAAGAAAATTTAATCAGAATAATGAGAGGGTCACACTAAACTGGCTTTTTAGCTTGCTTCCAATGCAAGTCATTGACAACCAAAATTACTAAATCCCTGACATCTGTATCACTAGACCTCGCCACCCATCCAAGATAACACAAAATGAATGAGAAGTGTACGGAATGAATGAGGACACTGAAGTTACTAGTGAAACAGGATGCTGTCAGCACAAATGGGGACCAGGGGCCACTGGTCAACTCCAGATCAACTTGGAATATTCTTGCACTGAAGACGAGGGATAGCAAATCTCAGTCAGAGTTCTGTAGCCTTAAAGAAGAACTAAAAAACTGGATGGAGAGTGGGGGTGGAATTTTTCCAGGAGAGTGGAAAGAACCACTCAAGGCACCACTGTAGAGAAATTCAAATAACTCATTGGGATTATGAATACATGGAGAAACACTATAATAGAGACTGATTCTGTAACTTGCTATTTGAGGTACAACCCCTGATTTAGAACTACTTGCTAACTTCTAACACTGACATTAGTAAACTTTTCTTTATAGGACATGGTCAAAAAGCTTTCAAAGAGAGGGTTGGTTTGATACTATCCCTTGGCATTTTTGTAAATAAATAGATAAAGACTTACGGCTAAAGATGGGATAACTAGCAATATGCTCAAAAAAATACTTTGGACCTATGAAGAAACCATTTAACTTTGCTGTAGTACCTGAAACTTTGTGGCCAACATATAATGAGGAGGAAATGACACATACATGAAATGAAAGATGAGTACTTTATGAAAAGTCTCATGAAAGAGAAAAAAAAATACAAGGTGGTAGGGATGTTGTAGACGCTAGTGTTTTGCTGAGTATAATACTGATTTTAGTAAAAACCCATCCACAAAACATTTCCTGGGATCTACTCCCAAAGGGCTATGTTCCACAGATAGTAGCTGGGCTGGACTTTATCTGGGGGGGATGCAGCAGCCAGTTCTGCAACTGACTCTGTCCGTCAGTCCCCAGGAGAGTGGGTGTGCACTCACCCAGTTCTTCCTCTTCTTCTTCTTTGAGTCACTCTCTATGTTGCTGCCCACGCTGGAGTGGCTGGTGGCGCTGTTGATGCTAGAGACGCTGTCTGAGGAGTGCTGCCTGCGGATGCGGAGGTCTGCAGACTGGGCAGTGCCATTTCCTGGAGACCAAGGCAGGGTGTATCAGCAGCTGCCAATCTGAGCCCTATTCTTTATCTCAGGATTTTGCCCTTTAAGCAAAACCCACCCACCTGAGGACTACTAGGTGTTTTCCACATAGACATCAACTCTGTTCCCTACAGTTGTTTCTAAGATCCTTGAATAGGTGACTGCATTGCCCTCTTTGGTTAAATGAGGTCTATCTCTCCCCACTTTACAAAACAGAAGTCAAGGGAGGTGTAGGGAGAATTTCCCCAACACCAGCTCTTAAGCTTTAGATAGGTGTGGAAATGTGCTTGCAAATTGAGCAGTCGGCACCTTCATTGCTAGCCCCCTCCCTCTCCTGCTCTCTGGGATCCTGTCACAGCGGCCTTCTTGCAGCCCTTTGGAAGTGCTATGCCTGCCTCATCTAGGGCCCTTCCACGTGGGTATTCTTTTTCCTTGACTCTGTCTGGATATTCCTCCATCTGGATATTCTTTTTCCTTGACTCTGTCCAGCCAACTGATTTGTAAATCCTTCCCATTTCAAAGCTATTATCACTTTTTCAGGAGGCCCAATACACGAAATAACACAGACATTGAAAATGTATGATATCTGACATAAAGTCTGCAGATAGTTTCTCTCATGGGGACAGAACTACACCTAAAGGCTGGTCTTTGAGAACACTGGTTGTAGGGGCAAACCGACTCATCAGGTTCTAGCTCCACTTCAGTTTCTCCCTAATCCCTGACCTCAAAAAATGACTCTAGGCCAGGTATAGTGGCTCAATGCCTGTAATCCCAGCACTTTAGGAAGCCAAGGCAGGCAGATCACTTGACGTCAGAAGTTCGAGACCAGCCTGGCCAACATGGTGAAACCCTATCTCTACTAAAAATACAAAAACTAGCCAGGCGTGGTGGCACATGCCTGTAGTCCCAGCTACTCAGGAGGCTGAGGCAGGAGAATCACTTGAACGCGGGAGGCAGAGGTTACAGTGAGCAGAGATTATGCCATTGCACTCCAGCCTGGGCAACAGAGTGAGACTCCGTTTCAAGAAAAGAAAAAGAAAGTGACTCTCATCTATGAACACTAGTGTCCTCATCAGAACAATGAGGGAAGAACAGAATCACACTCACAAGATTGTTGTAGAAAGAAAACCAGATAATGAAATCACTGAAACACTTAGCACTGCACTTAGAACATCGTAAGTGTTCCATAAATCCTAGCTCTCCATATTACTTCTATGATTACTATTACTGTTATTATTATTATGAGAGCTAACTCACCTGCACTCCTATATTACCCCAAGATACACAAGGACAAAATAATTCACTTAGAAATGTTTTCCTGGGATGGGCATGGTGGCTCATGCTTGTAATCCCAGCACTTTGGGAGGCCGAGGTGGGCTGATCCCTTGAGGCCAGGAGTTCAAGACCAGCCCAGCCAACATGGCAAGACCTGTCTCTACTAAGAATACATAAATTAGCCAGGCATGGTGGCACATGTCTGTAATCCCAGTAACTTGGTAGGCTGAGGCAAAAGAATTGCTTGAACCTGGGAAGCAGAGGTTGCAGTGAGCCAAGATTGCACCACTGCGCTTCAGCCTGGGTGACAGAGCAAGACTCTGTCTCAGAAAAAAAAAAAGAAATCTTTTCTTGGGCAAATAAGGTAGGAACTCAGTTCAGCTTACCCCATATATCAGCATGTAAATATTAAAGTGCTAGTGAAATTAAGGGTTGTAAAACACTTTAACGCTCTGCCAATAGAAACATGTTTTCTTCCATTTTTCAGATATATCAGATAAGAGGATGAACTACCATAGCCATCTTCATAGAGGCCAGAAGTGACTTGATTAAAGGTGTTTGCCTTCCAGGTCCTGCCCGCCTGACATGGAGCTAAATTATGCAGACACTGTCTTCTAGTAAGGAGGTTGCATCATAAGATGTCAGGGGAGGGCGCCTAAGGGCAGGCAGGTCTTCTGGCTAAAGGCTGTTTCCCTTATTTTACCTTTGCAGTTGAGCTCAGGTGTGTTAATTACTCCATTAATGGCAGCCTGGGCAGCTGCGTTCTGTTTCTTTAGCAGCTCAATGGTTTTTCTTAACTCATTCAGTTCTGAATCCTAGGGAACAGAAAAAATTATCGGTCAGTCTAAAATAATTCTGTACAGAGTTCAACTGAAGTACAACTTAGCTTCAACACAGGAGGGGAGGGAATGGAGTAGCTCAACAAAACCTTTCAGATGGATCAACACGCATGAACAAACACATAAGAAGAGGATTATAACTACAAGATCTATCACTGATGCCATTATCACTCAATCTGTCATATTTTCACTCAACAGCTTGGACTCCTTACAATTAAACTTTAACAGTTCAAGAGGTACATTAACATCCATACAAGAATCTGAAATGAAAGAACAGTATTTTCAAGTAGGTTGTTAACTCCAAGTAGGGAGGGTAAAAGTATCCTTTCTGCCTTACCTTCTGCTCGGCTGTCATGGTCAGACTCTGGAGCCTGATTGTCATGTTACCAAGACTCTGTTCAAAGGCTGCCACAAGGTGAGCCTGGAGGGGAAGACACAGTCTCAGTTATACTACCTTGCAAGTCAAGAGTGCTTAGAAGGTGCCTGGCTCTTAAAGATGAAAATCCTGTGGGTCCACTTGATCTAGGCTACTTCTTCAGCCTCCTCTTGAATCCCACTCCTCACCACTCTTTGGGATCCAGTCACTTCAGTATTCTACTTGCTCAAACACCCTGTGCTCCTTCCCACCTTAGGGCCCTTGTACATCTTTTCCCGTCTACCTGAAATGCTCTTCCTCTCAATCCTTTCTCCCATTCCTTGCCTAATAATTTTTACCTGTCTGTCTAAAAAGTTCTCGGCTTGTAGCTTCAAGACACCCTCATATGCACTCTCACAGGCAAATTGTACTTCTGATATATACCTTGAGATATCACAATTAAAAATACATGCAGTCTTGTAATTGGTAATGTATGTCTGCCTTCTGTACTACATCCTTCTGAACAGGATGATCTTCTGTTCACCAAGTGCTAAGCTCACAGTAGAGGCTCATATTAAGCATGTTAGTAGAATGAACAAACAAAATGGTTGGCATAGTTTGCTTGTTATAATCCTGGTTAATAAAAAGCCACTGAAAGGCCCATCTGCTACCTCCTTGGAGAAATGTTTCCCAGTTCCTCCAGGGGGTTACCACTTTCCCATAGGCTTTCATGTAGTTTTATACACTTCTGTTAGAATATGACATAAGATGTACCATTACATCTTAGAAATAATTTCTAAGAATTTTTAAAAATGCTTCCAGTTATAAGTAAAATAGCATCTAATTTTCAGAGATGTTAAAATACGAAAAAAGAGTAAGTTTATGAATCGGAAAATGTGGCATTTTCCTGACTGCCACTTCCTCTGCAACTCTCTTCAAGGGTAAGAGGTAACTTTGTGCCCCAACACTAAGCTTTTGCCTGTGACACAGAGTAGTAGGTGATATATTAGTTGATTGAATAAGAATCCTGGTAAATGTTATTAAAACCAAAAATACAGAATGGAGTTTTTTCAAACAGTCATGCTAAGAAATTTACAGCAATAGACTGAAGAATCCACTAGGCAGCTAGGATCTTCTAATCTCCAATCTCTACTTGTATAATGGAATAGTGGCATGTCCAAGAGTGAGAGGCATTTGGGCAGCAGATGAGAAGGATCACCAGATAGTGCACTTGATGAGGGCTGACACCATGTCTATCTTGCTCCTTACTGTATCCACACTGCTGGTACAAAAACAGCCACTCAATCATGTATGTTGGATGAGTGATTAAAGGACTGAAAAGAAAAGCACTTAGATGAAGGAGGAAGTGTATAGGACAGGGGAAGGGAACAGGATTTAGAGTTAGAGGTCTTCAGCTCTCCCTGTAGTTCCTTCTGAATACCCATAACACTGAGCAAATCGCCTAATCATACTAGCCTCAGCTTCATCTATGAAATGGTACCAATATCTATTTTCCCCCCAGGGTTATTTTCACCTAGATGAAACAAGACCGGTGAAAATGGTCTATGAACTGTTCAGGTAGTGCAAAACACAGGAACGCATGGACACTTGTGGGGAAATAAGGAGGTTTGGGAATGAGAAAGTGACAAACTATGAGAGGAGTGAAAGTACCTGAGAACACAGGGGTAGAGACGGGGAGTAGAAACACAGTGGGCTACAAGAGGGATGAGAAGGGCAGAGGATGCATGACAGAGGTGAAATTTGATCATGCTGTGAAATTTGAGAGGAGGAGATGACTGACGCACACAGTGAGGTATCAACGCTGGATAAGCATCAGAAGCTATTGCTGTGCACTGTGAGGAGGCACAGTGACATTTCAATCTAAGGAAAGATGTGAGGGGTAAAGAGAGGCCTGTTATTAGACTTCATCAAAGAGGGATGGCGGAGGCTAAGACATCTCTAGAATCAACCGCTGGCAGGGAGCATTTCTATTTGTAGCAGAAATGTTAAGTGGAATAGTTAGCTTCTCTCTGATTGCACTCCCTCTCTCTATTAAAAATGGAGACAGGCCAGGCATGGTGGCTCACGCCTGTAATCCCAGCACTTTGTGAGGCCAAAGCGGGCGGATCCTGAGGTCAGGAAATCGAGACTATCCTGGCTAACATGGTGAAACCCTGTCTCTACTAAAAACACACACACACAAAAAAAAAAAAAAAAAAGAAAAGAAAAGAAACTAGCTGGGCATGGTGGTGGGCGCCTGTAGTCCCAGCTACTCGGGAGGCTGAGACAGGAGAATGGCGTGAACCCCAGAGGCGGAGCTTGCAGTGAACTGAGATCGCACCACTGCACTCCAGCCTGGGTGACAAAACGGGACGAGACTCTGTCTCAAAAAACAAAACAAAACAAAACAAAAAACAAAAACATGGAGACAGTGCCTCTGCATTGTAAAATAAAGAGATATGCTTTACTTTGCCCTGGAAAGTGTGGCAAAACCAAAGCCAATCAATTTAAGACAGTCACATAGTTGACAAAGGAAACAGGCCAGGGCCTGGATGTCTAAAAGAACATTTGCTAACCTCATTGCAAATGAATGGCAAAGCTAAGTGTAAATGACTGGATTTCCATTGATTTCAGTTCTGCATCTGATTGTCATCCATGACTCCAGTTATGGGCATTCCTATTGTAAACAGGCTAAATGCCCCAATAATAATAAAAAAAAAGCAGAGTTGCAATCCTAGTCTCTGATAAAACAGACTTTAAACCAACAAAGATCAAAAGAGACAAAGAAGGCCATTACATAATGGTAAAGAGATCAATGCAACAAGAAGAGCTAACTATCCTAAATATATATGCACCCAACACAGGAGCACCAGATTCATAAAGCAAGTCCTTAGAGACCTACAAAGAGACTTAGACTCCTACACAATAATAGTGGGAGACTTTAATACCCCACTGTCAATATAAGACAGATCAACGAAACAGAAAATTAACAAGGATATCCAGGACTTGAGCTCAATTCTGGACCAAGCAGACCTAATAGACATCTACAGAATTCTCCACCCCACATCAACAGAAAATACATTCTTCTCAGCACCACATTGCACTTATTCTAAAATTGACCACATAATTGGAAGTAAAACACTCCTCAGCAAATGCAAAAGAACAGAAATCATAACAGTCTCTCAGACCACAGTGCAATCAAATTAGAACTCAGGAATAAGAAACTCACTCAAAACCACACAACTACATGGAAACTGAACAACCTGCTCCTGAATGACTACTGGGTACATAAAGAAATTAAGGCAGAAATACAGATGTTCTTTGAAACCAATGAGAACAAAGACACAACATACTAGAATATCTGGGACACATTTAAAGCAGTATGTAGAGGGAAATTTATAGCACTAAATGCCCACAAGAGAAAGCAGGAAAGATCTAAAATTGACACCCTAACATCACAATTGAAAGAACTAGAGAAGCAAGGGCAAACAAATTCAAAAGCTAGCAGAAGACAAGAAATAACTAAGATCAGAGCAGAGCTGAAGGAGACAGAGATGCAAAAAACTCTTCAAAAAAATCAATGAATCCAGGAGCTGGTTTTTTGAAAAGATCAACAAAATAGATAGATCACTAGCCAGACTAATAAAGAAGAAAAGAGAGAAGAATCAAATAAGATGCAATAAGAAATGATAAGGGGATATCACCACCGAACCCACAGAAATACAAACTACCATCAGAGAATACTATAAACACCTCTACATAAACTAGAAAATCTAGAAGAAATGGATAAATTCCTAGACACATACACCCTCCCAAGACTAAACCAGGAAGAAGTTGAATCCCTGAATAGACCAATAAGAAGTTCTGACATTGAGGCAGGAATTAATAGCCTACCAACCACAAAAAAGTCCAGAACTAGATGGCTTCACAGTCAAATTTTACCAGAGGTACAAAGAGGATCTGGTACTATTCCTTCCGAAACTATTCCAAATAATAGAAAAAGAGGGAATCCTCTCTAACTCATTTTATGAGGCCAGCATCATCCTGATACCAAAATCTGGAGAGACAAAACAAAAAAAGAAAATTTCAGGTCAATATCCTTGATGAACATCAATGTGAAAATCCTCAGTAACATACTGGCAAACCGAATCCAGCAGCACATCAAAAAGCTTATCCACCAAGATCAAGTTGGCTTCATCCCTAGGACGCAAGGCTGGTTCAACATACGCAAATCGATAAATGTAATCCATCACATAAACAGAACCAATGACAAAAACCACACGATTATCTCAATAGATGCAGAATAAGCCCTTGACAAAATTCAACAGCCCTTCATGCTAAAAACTCTTAATAAACAAGGTATTGATGGAATTTACCTGAAAATAATAAGAGCTATTTATGACAAACCCACAGCCAATATCACACTGAATGGGCAAAAATGGAAGCACTCCCTTTGAAAACTGGCACAAGACAAGGATGCCCTCTCTCACCACTCCTATTCAACACAGTATTGGAAGTTCTGGCCAAGGCAATCAGGCAAGAGAAGGAAATAAAGGGTATTCAATTGGGAAAAGAGGAAGTCAAATTGTCTCTGTTTGCAGATGACATGATTGTATATTTACAAAACCAGATCATCTCAGCCCAAAATCTCCTTAACCTGATAAACAACTTTAGCAAAGTCTCACGATACAAAATCAGTGTGCAAAAATCACAAGTATTCCTATACACAGACAAACAGAGAGCCAAATCATGAGTGAACTCCCATTCACAATTGCTACAAAGAGAATAAAATACCTAGGAATACAACTTACAAGAGATGAGAAGGATCTCTTCAAGAAGAACTACAAATCACTGCTCAAGGAAATAAAAAAGGACACAAACAAATGGAAAAACATTCCATGCTCATGGATAGGAAGAATCACTATCATGAAAATGGCCATACTGCCCAAAGTAATTTATAGATTCAATGTTATCCCCATCAAGCTACCAACAACTTTCTTCACAGAATTGTAAAAAAACTATTTTAAATTTCATATGAAACCAAAAAAGAGCCTGCATAGCCAAGACAATCTTAAGCAAAAAGAACAAAGCTAGAGGCATTACACTGACTTCAAACTATACTACAAGGCTACAGCAACAAAAACAGCATGCTACTGGTACCAAAACAGATATATAGACCAATGGGACAGAACAGAGGCCTCAGAAATAATGCACACATCTACAACCATCTGATCTTTGACAAAACCTGACAAAAACAAGCAATTGGGAAAGGATTCCCTATTTAACAAATGGTGTTGGGAAAACTGGCTAGCCATACGCAGAAAGCTGAAACTGGATCCCTTCCTTACACCTCATACAAAAATTAACTCAAGATAGATTAAAGAATTAAACCTAAAATCTAAAACCATAAAAACCTTAGAAGAAAACCTACCCAATATCATTCAGGACATAGGCATGGGCAAAGACTTCATGACTAAAACATCAAAAGCAATGGCAACAAAAGCCAAAATAGACAAAAGGGATCTAATTAAAGAGCTTCTGCACAGCAAAAGAAACTATAATCAGAGTGAACAGGCAACCTACAAAATGGAAGAAAATTTTTGCAATCTATCCATCTGACAAAGAGCTAATATCCAGAACTTAAACAATTTACAAAGAACTTAAACAAATTTACAAGAAAAAACAAACAACCCCATCAAAAAGTGGGCGAAGGATATGAACAGACACTTCTCAAAAGAAGACACGTAGCCAACAAACATATGGAGAAACGCAAATCAAAACCACATGAGATACCATCTCATGTCAGTTAGAATGGCAGTCATTAAAAAGTCAGGAAACAACAGATGCTGGAGAGGATGTGGAGAAATAGGAATGCTTTTATACTGTTGGTGAGAGTGTAAATTAGTTCAACCATTATGTAAGACAGTGTGGCAATTCCTCAAGTATCTAGAACTAGAAATACCATTTGACCCAGTGATCCCATTACTGGGTATATACCCAAAGGATTTTAAATCATTTTACTAAAGACACATGCACATGTATGTTTACTGTGGCACTGTTCACAATAGTAAAAACTTGGAAACAACCCAAATGTCCATTAATGATAAAGTGGATAGAGAAATGTGGCACATATACACCATGGAATACTATACAGTCATAAAAAAAGGATGAGTTCATGTCCTTTTCAGGGACATGGATGAAGCTGGAAACCATCATTCTCAGCAAACTAACACAAGAACAGAAAACCAAACACTGGATGTTCTCACTCATAAGTGGGAGTTGAACAATGAGAACACATGAATACATGGAGGGGAACATCACACACCAGGGCTTGTCAGGGGGTTGGGGCGGGGACTTACGGGAGGGATAGTATTAGGAGAAATACCTAATATAGATGACGGGTTGATGGGTGCAGCATACCACCATGGCACGTGTATACCTATTGTAACAAACCTGCACATTCTGCACATGTATCCCAGAACTTAAAGTATAATAAAAAAAAAAATTTTTAAAACCTGACTCCATGAAGACTGCTATTGAGAAGGTGTTTTTGCAAGCTTAAAAAGAAAATATATTTGCTCTAGAGATCCAGAGGATCCCATTTTTCTGTTAAGCAAAAGGGTTGCCTTTGTGTCATTAGCACAACTATGAAAATACAAGCTGTGGAGGCAGTTCCAAGCCTGGTTCAGAGCCACACACAACAGCCTACTCATCAAGTGCCATGCTCACATTCCCAGGGAAAACAAACACAAGTGGTATAAAAACACTCAGATAAGGTGGCTTTGAGTAGTTTGTCCTAGAAAAACAAACACAGCTTGGTTTGCGAGAAAGATGGCAGACAATAAAACATGTTCACCCTTCCATCAGTGTGCGGTAAGACTAAATATTTACTTTAAAACAATACTGGATTCAGTGCCTTTTATGAGGAACAAAACACTCTTCTGGAATAATATAAGGGATCTCACTCTGACTCTTTTAGAACAGAAAGCAGAGTTCCAAACAGCCCAAGGTAAGGCTCCTGTGGCAGCACGAGGTCACTGGAGCGATTAACCCAAGTTCACTGGAAAGTAAGTTAACTACTATTTGTTGACTAGTAAAGGCAACAATTGGCATCTGTAACTCTTAAACTAGGAGAGTAGCTCAGAATCACTGTGGATTGACAGGGTTTGCTGTCAGACCACACGTTTGGATTACACCCAGAAGACCCTGACTTTCTGGGTCTAGAGTTTGTTCTGGATCCAAATCTACACACCTGGTTATCCAGATGAAGAATCTGTCCGTGGAATAGAACCTACCTATAGAATACTGTTTTTCTGAATAGGACCTACGCCTCAGAATTAAGTTCTCACGTCAGTTTTTAGAGTTCTTTTGATAGCATTACTGGTGGTAGAAGAGGTAAAGAAAATAAAAGGTTACGAAACACATTGCGGTCTCGCATGTTAGGGGTTTTTCTTTAAAAAATCAAAGATTTCCAGAAAAGAAAGAGAACTTGGGAGACTACATATTAATGGGGGCAGCTACCAGTTACTGAGCTGATAACTAAGGTCAAGTACTGTACTAGGTATGCCACATGCCACCCTTAAAGAGAAATGGTTCCCCTGAGTAAACTAAGGCTCAAGCTGGGAATACCATGGTAAAAACTCCAGGCAAATGACTAATGTGGGAAACTGACTCAGTTTCCTAGTTGAAGGAAGACAGCCTTTTGAAGTTGGTTTCCATTTTAACGGCATGCTGTGGTCAGGCAGGTTGCTTTCTGTCCGGCTTGAACACATTTATCAATGGGCTCAGACTGGGTGGTGAACTCCTGGGCAGCAAGCCTTGCCTCAGAAGCACCTTAGTACCTTTTGATACCTCAGGCTCTGCCTTCTGAGCTTCAGTCTTCACCTGATCACAGCTGTGCATCAGAGCTCCTATACAGACGGGGCTGATGGGGATGGCGGACAGAGCACCTCTGCCTCTACTCTGATCCTCTGTCTAAAGTGCAAACCAGCCCACCCACTGCTTACTTAAAACTCACTGAGAGGTCTCTACTAACTTCAGGAGGAAGCCCGGATGCTCACCAACAGCTCAGACCCTGTGATCTGACTCTTGGCTTTCTTCGATGCCTTCTTACTCCCTGCTTGTGTCCCCTCTCCACCCTTACCTCTCCTCCACATCCAAGCCACAGACACTAATTACACCAACCTACTGAGAGTTTGAAATACACCAAGATCTTTCTCCTTAACCTTTCTGCAAATAATTCTCTTTGGTTAGAATGCTGTCATCCCTATGCATTCTCCCCTACATAGCATCCATTAGATGTCACGTCCTCCAGGAAGTCCTTCCTGTCCCCCTTTAAAAAATTTTTTCTTATTTTCAATATCTGATGAGCTGTCCCCTTTTTCATCCCTCACCAAGAGTGAGCTAGGTGCTCCCCCTAGATATTCCCACTACCACCTCCTCCCTTTATCTTAACAGTTATCATGTTATAGCAAAATTGTTTGTTTTGTTTCTCTGCTGTCCCAGAGACTGAATGTTAAGATGTCAGTCACTGTGCTTGCTCTGCTGTTGAACCCATGGTGCCCGGGGCATAGCTGGCACTCAAACAGTTGTTGAGCTGAATGCTGGTTGGCAGCATCTCCTAAACACATAATTGTGTGTATTACAATGACAGAGCAGCTACCTACATATTGGGAAGCCCTACATTTCTTTTCTTCCCGCTTCTTTCCTATTTGCTTTTTTTCCCACCCTTAAAATCAAAATTTTCAGAAAGAGGAAGAGAAATTAACATTTTAATAAGCACTTCGTATATTGCAAGCATTGACCATGGGCCAATACTGAGAGGTAAATACTATCAACCTCGTTACACAGATGAGGACATGCAGGCTGAGATTCAAGAACTTACCCAAAGTCACAGAGCCAGTAAGTGTCCAAACTGACATTCACACCCATGATGCTAAAGCCTGTGTCTTTTTCTTTATAATGTGCTACTTCTATTTGTTCAGCACAGGAGGACTTGAGGCTGTTCAGAAGGCAAGGATGGTGCTTCCTGTCCCGATGCTACTGCCCTATGTCTGTACTTACATTTGCTGTCAGCTGGGTGGTCAAAGCTGAAACTTTCTCCTGGGAGGCATCCAGTTCCCGCCGCAGTTTGCGAATCTGAAGATGGCAAGGGAGAGGGTTACATGCTTTGGGAGTCCATTTCCAGGGTGAGCAGGGTCAAATGATTGACAATAGTTAAAGAGGAAGTCCAACCAGAAAGCTGTTCCTTACCTCTGACTGGCATTTTTCTTCTGGCTGCAAAGAAAACATAAAGGAAATTAGACCAGTTAAGGAACAAAGAATAGTGATGTCCAGCCCATCGGGAACACCGTATTCAGATAGTTGCAGCCGTCTGGAAGATTTATTCGTCTCTTTTCTGGTGTATTTCTCTGGAAAAACTGGTTCAGTTAAATGGACCCATCAGAAAGGCCAAATACAAACAGCTTATGATTTTTAAAAATTAGGAAGAATGAGAACACCACGCCACATTTTGGTTGTGAGGAGCCACCCTGCTCCCCAGGGGATGGGGATAGGTAAGGTGCTCAGGAGAAGATATGTGAGGAGAAGGCCATGAGTCAGATGTAGTAAATAAAAATACAGGAGGCCTTGTTAAATTTGAATAGCTTAAAAAAAAAAAAAAAGTCTAGGGCTGGGCACAGTAGCTCATACCTGACATCCCAGTACTTTGGGAGGCTGAGGTTGGTGGATCACTTGAGGTCAGGAGTTGAAGACCAGCCTGGCCAATATGGTGAAACCCATCTCTACTAAAAACACACACAAAAAATTAGCCGGGTGTGATGGCATGCACCCGTAATCCCAGCTACTCGGGAGGCTGAGGCAGGAGAATGGCTTGAACCCAGGAGGTGGAGATTGCAGTGAGCCGAGATCTCACTGCTGCACTCTGGCCTGGGCAACAGAGGCTCCCGTCTCAAAAAATAAAACAAAATATAATATAAAATAAAATAAAGGGTCTAATATGTCCCATGCAATATTAGGGACATATCTATACTAAAAAAATTTAGTTGTTAATCTAAATTTCATATTGAGTGCTTTGTATTTTCTCTGGCAACTCTGGCAACTTCAGATAGAGGATCAGAGTAGAGGCAGAGGTGCTCCGTCCGCCATCCCCATCAGCCCCGTCTGTATAGGAGCTCTGATGCACAGCTGTGATCAGGTGAAGACTGAAGCTCAGAAGGCAGAGCCTGAGGTATCAAAAGGTACTAAGGTGCTTCTGAGGCAAGGCTTGCTGCCCAGGAGTTCACCACCCAGTCTGAGCCCATTGATAAATGTGTTCAAGCCGGACAGAAAGCAACCTGCCTGACCACAGCATGCCGTTAAAATGGAAACCAACTTCAAAAGGCTGTCTTCCTTCAACTAGGAAACTAAGTCAGTCTCCCACATTAGTCATTCGCCTGGAGTTTTTACCATGGTATTCCCAGCTTGAGCCTTAGTTTACTCTAGGGAGCAAAGAAGACTGCTCCTGGGTTAATTCTGCCCCATTTTCTGCCCTCCTCTCACTTCCCTAGGACACTGCAGTGGGAGCACCAGGGTAGAAAGACCTCAAAGTGAGGGGGGTTTGGGAGCCCCTATTAGCCAGCCCAGTAACTCCACAGGTTGTGGGGATAAATGTGGCCTTCATCCTCATGCTGTCCCATTTCAAGGACCCCAATTACCTGTGACCCCTGTGGAGTAAGGGTGAACTCTGTTGCCCCTCTTACTGGCTTCCCTCTTTGTCCCTTCCATGCTGGCTCTGTGTCTGTGGTGACACAGGTACCTGCTAGCCAGAAACTATAAGACCCTCTCTCCTCCCATAGTGGAAGCCCACATGAATTGGGGAACCCACTGCAGGAGGAACCTTTCTTTCCCTCTCCTCTAGTTCCCACAGGGGCTCATAAAGAGGATCCCTCCTCCTTCTTGGAAATGTTGAGTGTTCGACCTTCTCTCTACCCATTGCTCTAATTTCCCCAGGGAGGGAAGAGTGACTTGGGAACCAGGTAGGTGAGTGAACATCAGTAAGAACTCTATTCTGTCTTTGGGGTCCTCCCTAAGTGTCCTAATCCAATTTTACTAGGGATAAGCCCATTATTTTTAAAAAATCAGCATCTGACCCTGATGTCAACATCTCCATTAGTTCACAATACAATGTGGGTATGATTCATTAGAACTCACAGAGCACATCCATCAGCTGGAATAGGTGGGCAGCTGCTTCCTGTCTGATCTCCCTTCACCCTGTGCTCCCCATTGTCCTCCCTCCTTATCCTGCCCACAAGCCCCCTCCTCTAGGTTGGCTCCTAATAGTAGCAACCAATTTTTAAATACATGGAGCCAAGTCATTTAATCCTTGCAGAAACTCCATTAGGTAGGTTTGTTTGTATTCCTTCTGAGGTTCAGAGAGGTTAAGTGTCTTGTATAAAGTCACACTGAGCAACCTCCTTATCTAAGAAATGCTTTCAGGAGAAGGTTGGAAGATGTCCTCAGAGCTCACTCTTCCCTCCCAGGTAATATTCATTCATCTTTGTCTGTCCATCCATCCTCACTATCACACCTATCAAATATTTACTGATTTCCTACTGTGTGCCAGGCACTGTTTTTAAGAACCTAAGATAAAGCTGTGAACACGACCAAGTCCCTGACCTTGTGTTGCCTGCATTCTGGTAATAACAGCTAGTATTTATTGAATGCTTATCATGTGCCAGAGACTGTTCCAAGCACTTTACATTCATTATTCATCTAATCCTTATAACAACTCTTTGAGGAGGTACTAATACTATTGCTTTCTGTTTTGTGTATGAGGAAACTGAGGCACAGGAAGGTTCAGTAATTTGCCTAGGGTCACAGCTGGTAAGTGGCAGAGTTGAGACTGGATCTAAAGTAGTCTGGCTCCAGAGCCTATGCACATTCTCCTGCACTTTTACTATAGCTACATTCTCATGGGGGATTTCCAGAAAGAAGCCCCAAGTTCAATCCAAAGGGTACAAGTTAATGGTGAGAATGTCACCACTATCTAACATTTGGAAGGCTGGTAGAGGCCTGTTAGCAGGCTTAACCATCAAACATAGGACCAGTCCTACTTTGAAACACTTCCATAGACAGGCCCTAATAGCCCTTCCCCATGCCTCTGCCACTGTCTGTCACTGTGCCCACCTGTCTCTGGGGTTGGGCCCCCATTATCAACAGCAGCCTAGAGAAAGCATGTGCTTTGTATCTTGTCCCTGTTGCTGCAGTTCTGCAGATCTGGTAACACTATGTGAAGCTGCTAGCCTCCATCCATCCAGCAGCTCTCCTGGGAACTCAAGTATTCCCTACCAAACAAGAAAGCAAGTCTAAGGCCAGAGGTGGCCTTTGAGATTTTCTCTACTCTAAGAGCTAGCCATAACTTTTCCATGGCAATCATTTAGCACTCTGTAATATTTTCTTTCACTGATAATTAAAATTGCAGGCAAATTTCATGCAGAATGAGCATTCTTGAATATTCATTATAGAGATTTCAAGGAAAGAACCTACTGTCATCCAGTAAGAGCCTTTAAAACTCTCAGCTATTAAGCAGGTTCCTTGGTCTGGGTCTGTGGCAACTTAACATTTCAAAGATCTCTTTTCAGACAACAAACAAGAATTTTATTCACCTTAACATTTACAAAGGTGCCTGGAGCATGTATTTCAGAATTTCATTATCACCAAGAAGGTAATAATAGATAAGGGACCACACCTCAGTGCTGGGTGGTAGCAGTCTCGCCAGACTTGCAGTTGTTCTTGAAATTAGTAGGCTGCACCAGCATAAAAACATTCAACTGATAGGCTATTTTTTTTAAGTCTGCAAAAGTAACCTATATTCTCAGAGAAGGCATATGTGAGGACAGTAAATGGAAGCCTTTGATTCCATGACTCATGGAATGTCAGAGATTGTAGGGGCCTCAGAAGATCACCTTGCTCAGTTTCCTGATGCCAAGGGCAAAACTGGGGAGACACTCTGAATAACTAGGTGATTTGTCCAAAGTCACATGGTGAGACGAACTCTATGATTACACCCCAGGGCTCTTGTTATCCAGATAAAAAATGGAATTAAAAAGTATTATTATTAGGTCTTTGCTAATTTGTTGAATTTATATCAGCTCAGAAAAGACAATTTCAAATTTCATGAAAACACTATCTTCATGTCCCCATACCCAGAACAATAGCTACTAAAAGAGAGTTTTTTACTGGAAGGAATTCTAGTGGTTGGCATGAAGGGGCTGCCCCCAGGAACTGCATGTGACAGTTTCCTAGATCTGAAGACACACAGGTTGAGAAGCTTATGCTCTTTCCCTCCAAGGCTAGTTAATGCTGGCCAGTCTCCCAGGTTTTACTTTTCTGAAAGGCCCACTCCCCTCTGTGTTGGCAAGAACCCCTGGGAATGCCACAGGGGAAACACGGGGCTGGGCACTGAACTATCCGCTACAGCTTCTCTGCACCAGTCCTGTGAAGCTAGAGTCCCGTGTCCCTCTGGTGCCTACGGCTTCCTCCTTCAGTAGCAGGCTCCTTTCTCTCCTAAATTATATCCTAGGTGTTAGTCTAGAGCCAGGCATATCTATGGTGCCAGAAAATACTCTTGAAGAAATGAATTTAGGTTTAAAAGTACCAACCTTGGTACCCATATCCCACAGTTTCATTCTAGAAGAAAGGACATAGTTTATCTACTGGCTGACAGCGGAAAGACGATCTCTATGCTTTCTTAGTAGATCATGGCTTAAAAAACCTCTCTCCAAGGTTTTTCTGTATAAAGCCTTTAAAAGGAAAGCTAGGACATGGTGATGAAATTTCAAACAAGATGACTAGCTAAGGAAAGAGGAATTTTAGAGTTGGAGGGGTGAGGTGGTTAGGAAGAGTAGAAGCAAGAGTTTCTAGGTCCTTCAAAACAGACCATATCAGCAATCACTGAAGTTCATTTGCTCACTACAGGCCTAAGAAAGAACAGTTAGGCCTTGGTATCTTTAACTTGATTCTGGGGTGGCCTCTTATTTTCCAGGAGCTATACACAGTGTATCCTGCTATATAGACCAGAAACTGGGCATTATCAAAATCTAAATTATTAAAACATTTGCTTCCATGGGATTAAGGGCTAAAGAATTTCCAATTCACAACTAACAAAGAGATTTTTTTTTTTTTTTTTTTTTTTCCTGTAGACATTCCCAAATTACTATTTTTAAAGTAAATAGCATACAGCTCTGGCCATGTGTGGTGGCTCACGCCTGTAATCCTAACACTCTGGGAGGCTGAGATGGGTGGATCACTTGAGGTCAGAAGTTCGAGACCAGCCTGGCTGATATGGTGAAATCCTGTCTCTACTAAAAACGTAAAAAAAATTAGCCAGGTGTGGTGGTGCATGCCTGTAATTCCAGCTACTCAGGAGGCTGAGGCAGGAGAATTGTTTGAACCCAGGAGGCAGAGGTTGCAGTGAGCCAAGATCGTGCCACTGTACTCCAGCCTGGGTGACAGAGCGAGAGTCTGTCTAAAATAAAATAAAATAAATAGTGTACAGCTATAAAAAGTAAGTACTACTGAATAAATCTAGTAGTACTGAAGATCCAAATGTATTTGATTATATTTGGCTTTCATTCAGTAAACCTTTCTCATGGATGACATCTAGCATTTAGGAGTGCTTGCTCTGAGCTGTGTGTACAATATTCATTGTTTTAGATTCATTTTCCCATTTCTTTCAAACCTACTTTAAAAATACCTATTATGTGCTAGGTACTATTCTAGGCACTAGGAATAAAAACAAAAATGTGCTTGTCTAGAAAGAGTTTATATTGTAGTGAAATGTAATCTTCATAACATTTAATCCTCATTACACCTCTATAAGGTAGGGACTGCTATTATTTCTACTTTACAGATAAAGAAACTGAGGCTGGTCAGGCACAATGGCTCACTCCTATAATCCTGGCACTTTGGGAGGCCAGGGTGGGTAGATCACAAGGTCAGGAGGTTGAGACCAGCCTGGCCAATATGTTGAAACTCTGTCTCTACTAAAAATACAATAATTAGCTGGGCATAGTGACACGTGCCTGTAGTCCCAGCTACTCAGGAAGCTGAGGCAGGAGAATCACTTGAACTCAGGAGGTGGAGGTTGCTGTGAGCTAAGATCACACCACTGCACTCCAGCCTGGGCAAAGACTCTGTCAGAAAGAAGAAAAGAAAAGAAAAGAGAAGAGAAGAGAAGAGAAGAGAAGAGAAGAGAAGAGAAGAGAAGAAGGAAGAAACAAAAACGGAGGCAGACAAAGTGTTAAGAAATTGCTCAAGGCCTTTCTTTTCCAAGTCCCTCAGCAGGTGGCCAAGGCTTCTCACACATTCTAAATAGTTATCACCTAAAGCACAATGCCACTTTAACAAGGCAGCCAGTTCTGGATTTTGGGGTTGGTATAATATAATTAATAGCTGTCTGTGAATTTTAAATCTTGTTCCCTAATTAATTGATCCCCTTATAATGGAAATGCTTTCCGTAGGATAGATGCATATATTTTATTCTTGACACATTTGATAAAGGAACCCCAGCCTCATGATCTCATGATCACAGCCACACAGCATTGATTTATACTCACTGTAGAATAAATTGACGACGTACTGGAAACCAAGGAGAGTGAGGATCCATGAACTATTAAAAGAAAAAAAAAAGGGTGAATTGATAGATGGCTGTTATGGTACCAAAAAGGGGAAAGAGGAGGAAACAATCAGCAATATAGGACACTCCAGGCTTGGAATGACTTAATCTCATCTGGACCCAACCTTTCCTGGTTTGGTGATAGGTCAGTGACAATTAAGTATGAGTTTGCTAAGGATGTCACTTTTCTATTACCGCATTTTTTCCTTCAACCTTCTGAATACTTTTTCTCTTAACTGTCAAAATAATATATGATTACTGAACAAAAATTTTCAAGTACAGAGAAGTGTTAAGAAGCATATTCACTGTCACAACCTGCAGTGACTCCCAATTGCATTGCCCGGAGGCAATCTGTTACCGTTCCAGCATATTTTGCTTCACTCTTTTTTCTAATGTATTCCTTTAGGGTTAAGACTGTGTTCCACATACTTTTTTTTTTTACCCTGTTGGCATCTGTCAGTTGTATATGCAAAAAAAATGAGCTGATTATTTTGAACCTAAGAGGCTGTTGGCCACAGTGAGTTTATTCTAGATGACCATATAGCAGAATATTTGTTTAGAAAACATATTCATCGAAATATAGATTCCTTATTTGATTTCTACCATGTCTACAAAGTGACAAGCAAGTAGTGTCTTCTTTTCTGTTTCAAACTGGTACTTTTGACTAGAACCAACTTGTATGTCCTTAGCACCCCTCCTGCCCCCAGCCAGTGGAGGCATCTTATTATTTGTTCTAATTTAACAACATAGTCTTTTCTAGGACTTGGGTATTCTAACTGCCTTCTTTTGTGGGAAGCAGGTTCTTTATTTTCTTGGTAACTTCTGAACAACTTGTTTGAAGAAAAGAAATATTCCTGCTAAGGCATCATAGGACTTTTAACTGGGCACAGCTTTCCTGGCCATGGGTGGAATGGCTCGACTCCCACACCGAGTTATGACCTGTAGTCTAAAGTGGGAGGCACGGGGGTAACTTCCACGTCTACTAAATGGCATTCATCTACCACCCACGAAGTGAACTCACCTTGGATTAGCAGTCAGCAGAAGCTACATGCCAACAAGATAGCTGATAAGTAGCTCAGCCTAACACTCAGGCCCCTCTCTGTCATCTTTCCAGTAAATCATCCCTGACCTCTCCTTCTTCCCTTATATGTTCTTGTCACACTATGAATCCTGCACTGCTCTCCCAAGCTTGCCCTAGACAGTACTTTCCTGCCTCAGTGTCTCTGCCCATGCAGTTCTCTTCATTTAGGCTGCATCTAAATACTGTTTATCCCAAACAGATCTGCTCAAATGACATCTTCTCTATGGGACCTTTCCTCATTCCCCTGACTGCCACCTGGGTGGGCTTCCTCCTCCCTCTGAGCCCACGTAACTCTTGGCTTGCTATTCCAGCTCTCTTCTCTCTTAGCAGCTCCCTAATGCTCTAAGCTGTCCCTCTATCATCACATACATCCACCCTCCTTAGCAATGCCCTGCATTCTAGATCTTTTCCTCCATGCTTTCTTCATCCATGACTAACCTGACTCATGCCCATAAAAAATCAGGTTAAGGTGTTAATGGCCAATAATGGCTTTCAGTGTTAATATGTCCACACATTAACATAGGCCTTAATGTTCCAACTTAGTGGCCTAATGTTCCACTGAGGTAAGTTAATTCAGCTTATGACACAGACAGTAGTGGAGGAATTATGTTGGAGGTAAAGTTGGGTGAAGAGATGTGGGTAACACATAGCTATGCACACTTGCATGATTGGCCTGCCAGAGACCAGCACAGGGCTGCTATATGGTCTCCGGCTGCTGGAAAATGGAAGTTTTTTCTTTTCTATTTCTACATCTCACACATATAAACTTACTGACACAGTTTTAGCAACAACTCAGTGCAAGCATGGGGCCACAGGCAGAGAAGATCACATCTGGCAGGCTTAAGGTAGAGGTAATTATTTTTCTCAATAATTAACTCCTCTCACTTTGTAATTAGCAACAGCAAGACTGCGTTCCAAAGAGACAGATTCCTTAATTTTCAGAGTCAACCCAAAACTGAATGTGGCTTACCTGTACCATTGCAGTTGGGCCTCCCTCAAGGGACTTGAGCCAAGTCAGAGCCTGGGTTATGTAATGTGGTTATTTTTGGACAACAAAATGTCTATGGGAGTTACGGAGGCTAAACAGCTAAAGCAGCCTATGTAGTTTTCCTCCCTATAGCTATACCTCCACATTTTTTCAGCTACAAGGAACCACAGAGAATATCTAGGCCATTTCTGCCATTGAGAAATCTGAAACTCGGAGAGGTTAAATGACTTGCTTAAGGTCACACAGCAATTCAAGAACAGGATCTGCTGATAGAAGTCAGGAGATCGCTCTGCCTTCAAGTGATCTGTTTTAACGGTTTCTGATTTTCTTTTCCATTCGTTTGTTTTTTTCAAAAGAGCCTTTTGGTGTCTTTTAGAATGGCGTCCTAGTCCCTTCATGCAATCTACACGTGGGCACAAGCTAGGAATGTTTGAGAAGAAAGATGCTTTAGTAGGAGTGAAAACACTAGATAGAATGAAACAACTAGGCATATTTCAGCCAATAAAGCAATCAAGTGCCTCTGACTCTCACAGAGAATCTGCAGGTAACAATCCCAGACTAGGCAGGACTTTTCCACCTTTAATCAACAACAGAGTACATTAAATCTCAGAATGGTTAAGTGATGTGGCCAGACACATAGCTAGTCAGGAGCAGAAAGAGAATGTGGATCTAGGCATCATGATCTATTTCTCATTCCACAATTGGGTACTGTGGAAAGAGTCAGAAGAATGAAATGCAGTTCTGATGGCTAATGGACTGCCCTGAAAGATCAGAGCTCGCCTCGCACAGGCTTTTTTTTTTTTTTTTTTTTTAAACCCAGCTGAGTCAAATATCAAGGTAGGATTGAGTGGAAAGAAAGAGGGACTGGAATCAAGAGGCTTAAGGCATCATTGTGGCTGCATAAAGTCTTCAAGTCACTTTTGCCTCAATTTGGCCATTAAAAAAAATGAGGATGATAATGGCCCTTGGAGAGAAGGTTATAATGTGACAATTAAAACAATAGCTACCATTGAGTGAGCACTTACAATACTCCCCTTTCAAAGTTATTTGTTAAATGCTTTCCAAGATTTATCTCACTTAATCTTCACTTCAATTTTCCAAAGCATGTACAATTATTTTTCACATTTCGGTGAATAGGAAACAGGCTGAGCAGGTCAAGTCCTTTCTCAGAGTCACATTGCTAACAGTAGAGGTGCCAGGATTTGAACCACTTCTGCAATTCAGGGGCTAGAAACACAAGTAAGCTGCAATACAAGCTTTCTTGGTTAATAAGCTTCTCTGCTCCTGGGGATTCCATATAAACTGATAGAGGAGGGTTTCTGTGTTTTTCATTGCATTAGATCTTAGTGATGATTGGTGAAGTCATGGGATTTTTTTTCCCTCTAGTATCCATTTTAAAAATGCCTCAAGCATCCCCTTAAATGTATGCTATTAAAGTTGACTTTGAGATCGCATAATGCATCTGATAGAAAGCAATTTACCTGAAATACCTTTGAAAGGCTGCATCTGGGCCATGTCTGTACCTAATCTACATATTTATAATTCCTAAAATTTCAAAGTGGAAAGTGCTAATTAAATTGCACAAAAACCTCACATAAATACTTGCACTACTTCTTCCTAAATTTCTATTCTGCTTTATGGCATATAATACACCTAACTGATTATTACAAGAAGTTCTGTTTGGTCCAAACATGAAATGTCAATTTTCTTCCAACTGCTCCTGCAACACTGGGAGTTAATAAATTCAAAAGAAAAAGAATTTCATCGAAAGGAATTAAAAACCTAATTACACAAGCCCCATTTTGTTTTTGAATGTAATATCCTTAGAAGGAATAAAATCAATCTGATGCCCTATCTTCCAAAAGATGATAATGTTACATATTCACAGTGTATTGACAGCAGACCCTACCCATTCCCCTAAAATTTGACTTTTACCTCTGTGCTTCAGTTCCATGTCACCATGAATCATTAGGTTTACAAAAGTCTAGACACTGCTTGTGGGCAAGCACTTTTTATCAATGTCATTTTGACATTCCAGATATTCCACAGTTGTGCTGTCCACCAGCTTGATTCCAGATGGAATAAATAAAAGCTATCTGATGACGATACTGTAATGGTCCTGGACCTTTATGAGGTGAAGTGTGCTTGTTTGGACAAGTTTCAGTATTGGACGTGGTTCACTCAGGAACGCACATGGTAGAGAAGAGAAATACAGTGCAGGACAAACTCCATATGCAAATCCTTCCCGGGGAGGTTGGGGAATGCTCCGAGGCGATGCTTGGCCGGTACACTGACTAGAAGGAAGTTCGAGACAAACTGCCTCTTCCTTCACCTTAGGATCACAATATATTCTCTACTATCACTGTTCTGAGCAGTTATAGCATTAATTTGTAGCACTTAAATCTCACAAATGCCCCTCAGTGACTCAGGCTTCTCCCCTCCTTAATCCTTCGTCCTAGCAGCTTCCCATATATGGATTTACAGACTTGTACCTGTTCACTGAATGTCATGGTATGCAAATGATACATAAATCAGGGTGGAAAGTATTAAGTTACCAAGAAAATAAACCAGGGGGCAATTGCTCTGTAAATTACATTCTTTAAAACTTCTGTTAAAAAGAACATTAGGCAAAAACAGAATCCTGTGTCTTGTGTTTCTCTCCCTTTTGACTTGAAACTTCCTAAACAATTACAGGTTTGTTTGTTCTTTCATGCTAGGAGGATGCTGGCCCTTTTTCCCTACTCATACGGGGACTGGGAAGCACCTCTAACTTACCCTCCGCATTCTGTTTTGTCAATGGCAACAAAGGGACAACTAGATGTATAGTCCTCAGACTAGGCTCCATTTGCTCCAAGATTCCCCATTCTCTGGCAGGGGACTTTGAGCTGCCAGGAAGTCAATGCTGAAGCTGTGTTTTTACAGCTATGTTATTATAGCTTTATGGCTGTGTTATTACAGGCCATGACATGTAATAACATTATTGTGTTAACATTTATATGTATTATCTCATTTAATTCTCATAATTCCATGAGCTGAATACTATTATTACTCACTCCTATTTTATCCGTGAAAAAACAGAGGCATAGAGAGGTGAAGCAACTTGCTCCAAATCATATCCCTAAAAAGCAGTGGAGCTGGAATTTAAACTCTGCTAGTCTGACTCCTATTCTTAATCCTCGGCTGATGAGCATTGCTGCCAATGTCCTATCAGCCCCATCTTCATGGGGTGGGGGTGATATCTTCCATAGAATTTTGACTGCTTACTCCCCTAACTCATACCTTGGGTGATGGAATAAAGGAAGAGAGAAATGAAGTGAGCTGTGAAAACGGCTGACAAAGTTGTCCACAGAACTTTTCTCCCATGATTCTGATGAAAATGAACCAAACATAAAAATCCAACCCCAAATATTCACAGTTAGCAACCAAAGAAAGAAAAGGGCATAACTGAAAACAATACATGTAAAAACCCAGTGCTTGAGAAAAGGGATGAAAAATTCTGGAGCAGAGCAGAGAGGCATGGCCGCCCGGCCCCCAGAACTACATGGGTGTGTCAACACAGGGAAATGAACTCTGCAGTAGTTCTCTCTGCCAAGATGGTGAGCCGGTGGCTGAGCCTCAAGGTAGAGGCGCATGCCAAGAAGCTGTGGCCCAAGTCCAGGAGGGAGAAGCCTAAAGTGGAACTCAGTCAGCTCTATGGTTCACCAGAGATTTTTAAGCAGCCTCTTCCTTAAAGGCCTGGAAGGTTAATTAAGGGTCAGGCCAGACCTTACTCTTCAGAGATCCCCATCCCTGACCGCCAGAGTAGGTGGGAGAGGTGGGAGCACTTACAGGTGGGAGCTCAGGTTAATGAAGTGAACTTAGCATAGAGGACCCTTAACTACAGTGAGTAACCTGGGAGATGGTAAGTTTCCTTCCTTACCTTCTTCAAACCCATCCCGGAATGAGCCCGAACGGCTCATGGTTCTGCTCTTCTCATCCAGGGACATGGAGCTATTCCGGAAGCGGCTGTCAGTGTATGGATCATACTGCCCATCAGCATTGGAGAGGCTGTGGGTCCTCAGCATGGTCGGGTTGGACAAGCTCATCTGGGTGACAGTGGTGGGACTCGCTGGAATAAAAGGAATAGAATGAAAAGGTTAGACATTCATGTCTCTGTTCAAATCCTGGTTGGGGACAAAGAGAAGACTGCTTATTGTTAGCCATATGTGTTCCTGCCAACTCTTCTCCTGTCTGTTTTCTAAAAGGTAGTCCCATCAGCATTTGAGTTACACACTGGGAGCTAAAAATAAGAGTGGAAAGGCGGGTCAGCTCCAAAGCAAGGCTCTGGGCCTCAGCTTTCCAACTTGGCATGTTCAGACAGGCCAGTGTCACCTTCCAGGCATGAGCTAATTACTCCTCAGGCTCATCTGGAATGATTTTCTCTAAAGCCAAAAGCCCAAAATAGCCCAACCAGGCTTTTGATCAGATGGGAAGCATTTGTGCATGACAGGAATCTCTTGCCTCAAAGAGTTACGGCTGGGAAAGAACAGTATGAACACAGGTCCCATTGCCTCAGATGGGGGACATTTAATAATGGTGTATAAAGAGTTTTAATGCAAGGAAGGTACATTTGTCTCAGCTAAAACTAGCTTTCTTATGAAAATCCTGTCCATTTGAGTCATGTGCAATATTTTCAGAGGTACTCATTTAGTCAATCAGAAATGAAGAGTTAAACCTCACTTGACTACAAGCCACCTCTATCCTTAAAGACTCTGAATTTGTTATTCACTATATTCAGAAAAGGCTGCCTCTCTAAAGAGTGAGAAGAGATTAGAAAAGATTTCTCACCCGCTATCAGTCCTTCAAGGCTCAGCTCCTACCCTGCCACCTTAACATAACCTCTGCCTGTAACTCCAGCCAGCACTAATCTTTCCTTTTTCTAAATGTGTCTAATACTTGCTATCTAATTATATTCAGCTTTTACACGGTTTCATATAAAGCTTTGGATTGTTCTCTTTTACCCTATTATACAGGTGTGCATTGATGTGTTTGTCTTCCTGAAAAAGAATTCCATTGACATGTCAGCAGGGACTGTGACATAAATTCTTTTTCTTTCCCCACTGTGCCAGTCAAAGCATTATGTCAGAAGTAGGCATTGTTAAGAATACCTATTCAATCAAAACTTAACTTTTATTTCCAACTTAATAAAGTAATGAGGATGACCTAACATGGGATATGCAATAAAATCTATTTCTTCAGAGGTCTTAGAAAGAGAATGTATTCTTTTTAAGAATGCAATAACATGTTCTTTGCCATAGCCCTACCAATATCAACCAAATAAAGAAAATTATTGATTAGAGTATCAAAAACTTTACTATTTTCTCTATTAATTTTGCTATCAATCTCCTGTAATCAAACTATATTGCTGAGAGCTAATCAGACACTGAGCAGGATGTGACTATATGGCTGTTTCACAATATAAGATAACTCAAGTGATGGGTGCACCAAAATCTCAGAAATCACCACTAAAGAACTTATCCATGTAACCAAAAACTACCTGTTCCCCAAAAACTATTGAAATAAAAATATATATTATATATAAGATAAACACTGTCCTATGGAGCTGATCAATACAGCTAATGACAAGCGGCTACTCACCAAGCTGGGAAAAGTTGAATCTTGTACCAGAGGGAGAAGTCACGCTGGAGCCAGAGGAAAAGGGGGAATTGGAAGCGGTGTCCTGCAGGCCTCCTGCAGAGTGGGACCGTAACCATTCTTTTGCATCTTCTTGTGTGCGAAGCTGGGAGGTGGGAGTATACCTGAACAGACAGAAATCAAGCCAGAATTAACTATGAACAACGCTTATTAAAATGAACTCTGTGGAGTTGATGGTAAATATATTAAAAAGAAAACATATATCCAAAGATGATTTTTTGAAAATCAGATCACTACACACCCGGAAACTTACGAAGTTTCTCAAAATCTTTTTTCTATTTGCCTGTGTTTGGGGAAAATGACTATTCCTTTTAGTTTGGAGGGAACACATAAAGAGAAGAAGATTGGTAAATGCTCAGAAGAGCCGTCACTGGGCGTATCTGTAACATGTTGCTTCATGACAGTGTCATGTCAAAGCCCCCACCTTGACAGGACTGAAGCAACAAAATGAGTTGCTGTTAGTGCTTTGAGGGAGTTTTAATTAGACAACTCATGGCATCTGCCATTCTATAGCACAAATAAATGACCATGAATCACAGCATATGAAAAAGCAGACATACAAAGCAAGGTTTGAAGACATTAATGTTTATAGTAGTTGCTGTAATACAGCATAAACAAATCTTCATAAAAGCAACCCCAAATCATTGGGTTTTATAGGAGAGGGTCTTCAGAAGTTACGTGGTCCACCCTCATTTATTCTGAAATGTATATGGTGATGATTTATTGAACACCTATAATGTGTTAGGTGTCTTCATGCACATTATCTTTATCAAAGCCTCAGATCTACTCAGCAACATAGATGCCATTATTCCCATTTTACATTCAGGGAAGGTAAGGACCCTGCTAGTAGTCACAGAGTTGAGATTTCAATCCATGTTTGATTGTTAAAATGCATGCTCTTTTCATTATGCCCATAAGTAGCATCTGAAATTTTTTTCTTTCTTTTTTTTTTTTTTTTTTTCGAGATACAGTCTTGCTCTATTGCCCAGGCTGGAGCGAGGTGGCACAATCTTAGCTCACTGCAACCACTGCCTCTTGGGTTCAAGTGATTCTCCCACCTCAGCCTCCCGAGCAGCTGGGACTATAGGCATGTGCCACCATGCCCAGCTAATTTTTTGTATTTTTAGTAGAGACAGGGTTTTGTCATGTTGGCCAGGCTGGTCTCGAACTCCTGACCTCAAGTGATCCACCTACCTTGGCCTCCCAAAGTGCTGGGATTACAGGCATGAGCCACTGCATCTGGCCTGCATCTGAAATTTCTGAGTGCCAAGTGGCCAGGGTATCCTCGGACTTATGTATTATGGAGTGACTATTAATTATGTCAACAGAGGGATTCTTTGGGCTTAAGGAAAGATGTTGTCAGTGTGTTCGTGCTGGATGTTCATGTGTATGGAGTGGGTGAGCTAGACAAGGAAGAGTCAGAGTGAGAGGGAGCACAGAAATGCTTCTTCCTTAATGTTTTTACTATATCTGACAGACATGCAACTTTCCAGGACACATCAATTGCCTGAAAATAGCCTGTCATGTACCTCTATTCTGAATTTTTAAAAAACCAGAGCTACATAATTTTGATAGGCTAGATCTGCTACAGAAGTATACCCACCATTTCAAAATGTTAACATTTAGAAGTTAGCTTCCTCTCAGGGCACCAGTGGGGCATCAAAGTCAAACTCACAGTGAGAGTGGCCATGAGTTAAGCACCTGGCATGGTTGCTGACAAGCAGCTCATAGGCACGACTGAAACTGGTAAGTACAAAAGGCCTTGCCAAGGCCCCCTCTAAGGCCACACTGCTCACCTCCCTCCTGCAGGATGACTGTTGGGAGATTTTAATACTTTCCTTCTTAGATTCTTAGCATTGGCTTTACTCAGAGGCTCCCATTGAAAGGAAGCATTGATACCTACCTCACATTACTGTTCAGAATGCTCTCAGTCTTAAGAGCTGCAGGTTATTAACTACATACATACATGACAGCAATGAAACATTTCATTCCAAGTTCCATTTTATGCGAAAGCACTTAATGCTTAGTGCAGGGTGAAGCTGATGCTACAAGGCACGTGGTGTTTAGAAAGCAGGAGAAATGACGGCTGCAACCATCAGACAGCAAGATCACGGGGAAGGCATTAGCAAACTGAAGTTTCTCTGATTGGCAAAGTGATATAGATGGTGTGAGCAATGGTGACTTATAGCATCTTGTTGTGCCAGGACTAGCATCGAAAATGAACCTGAGCCACCACTTACCAGGAATGGAAAGACAGTCCTTCCTGGGAGTCTTTTCTTTATTATCCACCAAAAAATGATCACACCCAGGTCTTGTTGGGCATTGAAAGTGGACCAATTTTCCATGAGAATATTTAGACAAGTGCAAACTATCTGTCTAGCAATTTTGTATGGGCAGAAAAGTTAAATATTTTCAAATTGGGGGAAAATACTCCTTTCCTTTTGCGTTCTTGTCCCAGCTTACAAATCAGTATGCTATAAGTCATGTCCTTTCTCTTGGAAGACAGCCATATGAACAGAATGGTCATGGTGAGGTGCTCAGAAATTAAACCCATTGGCCCCAGAAGTAGCAATGACTGCTCCCTGGGCTTGCCCAGGGATGTTTTTCATGAGATGGTTTTACCACAGTAAGCCTGAAAAAGCACAGCCCTTGTTCAAGCAAGTAAGCTGACAAATGGAGAGTGAGAACGAGAGGGTGCAAGGGGAGCCGTCATCCAAAAGGTCCTGCTGTGGTGGTCAAAGTGGGGACCCCGGCCCAGTCCAAACCCCCACCAGCCATGAAGGAGTCACACAGCCAAGCTCCAAAGCCACAACAGATGGCACAGATGCAAGGGGGGAAACACAGATACCTGAGTCCTTTCTTAGGCAAAGTGTTCCTATCAAGGTGCGGGTCACTGTAGGAAAGTTAAAACAAAAATAAGAACTTCACAGCAGCACACAGAAGGCAGGAAGAGGGAAAGCTAGGGAGGAGGCTGAAGGGCCCTGGAGAGAGAGGCGCACATCACCAGGAAGTGCCTTATCCAGCTAGGCATGCAATGCAACACATCCGCATCCGTGGAAAACAAAAGAAACCCAGTCCTCAGCCTGAGCTGACACCAGCGCATACTTTACCCCAGGTTACCAGGAAGCCTGAGTCCCTTAACCCCAATTGCTCCTCCTTTTCCACAGATTCAAAGCAAAACTCAGGGGTTGCCCCACCTCAAAGCAGAGGTCCTGTGCCTTCTGCTGCCCAGGAGCACTCTGCACCAACACGGCTTCTCGGAGAGAGGGATGCCCACTTCCCTGCACCCCTAACTCTGGCCCACCCACTAAATGCCACTGGCAATGACTTCAAGTGGGAGAAGGGACTTGCCGGAGGTTTCAAGAGGCCAGCAGTCTGCATATTTGGAATTCATCTGTAACGAAGTGAATTCCAGGTCCCTCTCTATTTCTGCGGCCCAGGCATAGCTAGGAGCTGAGTCCTGGGTGGGGCATGTTACAACTTGCTGGCTGATAAAGTCAAAGCATTTGGATCTCTAAAGACCAACGGTTTAAAGGCTTGGTTCGTGAGCTGATAAAAACAAAGTTTTCACTGTCGATGGGGTGAAGGTTTTTTTTGGTTTTTTTTTCCTGGCAGGAGACAACATCTGCTTGTTTTGTTTGGCCAAGCCATCACTCCCCCACAACATTAAGGTCAGTATCCATCTCTGAGGCCCACCCACAGCTGGGGGCAAACGTAAGCGTGTACATTCGTAAAGTCTTAACACTCTACACATTCTTTTTCATTATCATCGCAGGAAATGGGCACACAGAACACAGCAGTCTGCAAGACATAATGAGCCAAACTTCAGCAAAGGATTCTGAAAGGGAAAAGAGGCAGCTGCATGGGGAGGGGCAGACAAAGGTGAGGGCCAAGCTACACAGTGGGTGGCAAGTCAATTCTGGGCTTGGGGGTGGGGGTGGCAAAAGGAATGGGAAGGAAGCTGAAAAGCAGGAACATGCCACAGGAGGCCACAAGAGATGCAAGCGAGAGCTTCTGCTGCCCCAGATCAAGTGGCAGGGTTTGAGGTTGCCTTCCCAAAACGGGAATGAAGGGGCCAGCCCAACTCCACCTCTCCCTGGGCTTTAGCAGACAGAGGAATAGACTCTCACTGGCATGTCCATGTGTCACAGAGTACACTGGAACCACAAACACAAGCAGGGGCCTTAGGCCAACAGCCTCGCACAAGACATCTGGCTTGACAACGAATGGGCAGAAGAACCTAGAGGCTCGGTGGGTCCCCGGCCTGCAATGTCATTACCTGTCCTGTTTCCTGGGCAGAGTACTTCTGCAGAACTTAGGGCTAGCAGCAGGGGAAGAGAGAGGGCTAGAAGTCCAGGCAGGTAGAAAACAAGAGAAGGAACATTAGCTTGGAGGAAAGGAGATGTGTTGTTATATACATTTTTCTCATTCCCCATGCTGATCCTCGCTTTCTTCCCTATATGTAGAAACTGGACACCTTTATCCCTGCTGCAGTGAAATCCAGGACTCTGAGAACACTTTTAATTTCCTGATTTCCTATCAGTCCAGGAGGAGGGTGTTTGCCACGATGACAACAAATCTACCCAGCTGTCTAAAGAGCATCCTACTCCACGCTCCATGGCTGCACCCAGTCACCCGCTCTGCTTGCACAATTACAAGGGGAGGGAAAAGAAGCTGTTGATGAACGAACAGGATAAAACTGAAGGATTTCAAAAGCTGAATGCCATTTCAAATGGTAGCATAAATCTGCCCCCGAGAGACTGAGCAGCTCCAAGCACCAAGAATAACCACAGAGAAGATAACAGGGAGCAGAGCCAAGCTTGATTCCATCCCAAACTGGCTTCCCCATGAAACACAGCAGTAATTAGAAAGAGAAATCTCACAGGCAAAGGCTATTCGACATTTGGGATTCCTCAGCTAATCTTTTTACTTTTGGAAGGGTGTCTTTCTGAGAAAGGCAGCCAGAGGCACAGCACCAACCTTTCTGACAGTGTGGTCTTCACACTGTTGGTTCTGACAAAGGGAGTCAAGGAGTCGTCCTTGGAGGAGGTGATGAGGCCAGTGGAAGAATTGTGGCTGGGGCCCCCTCCACTGCTGAGGGAGATGTCGATGGACTCACAGCTGGTGTGGAGGCTGCTGACAGACTGAAAGCCCAGGCCATCCTTGCTAACTGCGGAGGAGCTGCTGGCGTTAGTGCCCCAGGTGAGGCTGTTGGAAGGGGCCGAGTGGGCTGAGCTGGGGCTGGAGGCTAGCGGAGACTGGTTGAGGTCCACATTCTTGCTGTAGAGAGGACTGCTGCTCCCGCTGCTCAGGACACCACTGCCTGACGGGGAGTCTAGGTTACCTTGCTGAGTCATGGTGGCATGAGGATTGGAGATGACCACCGAATTTTTCATGTTTTCAGCTGTGGCGATGGGCACTTGCTTGGTAGCCTTCCCACCAAAGAGTCTGTGAAGAGACAAAGGGTTGTGCAAGTTGAACACGCAGTGCCAAGGGGCACCGGACTATTAAAGAAGGGTAGAGCAGAGGAGTTGGTGAGAATTCCTGGGGAAGGAAGCACAGCCATTCCTACTGAAATGGCTAAAGGTACTTCAGGGAAAGGTTGGCCATAAAGTGGGCCTAGATACTAGTTTATCACAGGCTGCCGTCTTCAAGTTCTAAGCTGCAGCGGAGACTCCGACTCCATCTGAGCCAAAGAGCCATGGGTAATAATTTTCTACAGGCCTATTCACATTACACTGGGCCAAGATCTTGCTTCTCTTTCTTTCAATAAATAGACTAACTAGAAAATTGCCCTGGCCCAGGAAGATGGTTGCCTTCATCATCTCTGTCTCCACGGCCCCAGGCATAAAGCAGGCACACAGTTTATGACAGCTCAACTCTAAGGGATTTGGTTTCTTGACCTCTGAGCACAATACATAGAATCAAGAGCATGAATCTAGATCTGGAGGGGCCTGGGAAAAGTATCTTCAGAGATTTATCCACAATAGAAAGCGCAACTGGAAAGATGTATATTTTGAAGCCAGAGAGCTTACTTATCCAGTGACATACATGGAAATCTTGTTGGGTTCACAAGACATCAGACCAGACAACTGGGTGTGAACTGTGTCTCTGTGACAGACACATAGAAATGTCATTCTATGTCACCTCCCCTGCTCGTGGCCAAAAATGTGCCATCAGACTATAAGGAATGACATAAATGCCCCTTCTTCCACTGGCAGAGAGCTCTCTGGTAGAATGTTGAAATTATCTTAAAGTCAGAGAATTGTCCACATTCTAGTAATGTGGGCTCTATTACACTCACTAAAACCTGTGTGGAGTAAGTATCTCACAAGTGACAAAACTACTACATATTTCTGATACGCAGGTTGCCTTGGGTGCTCAAAGTGGTGACAGTTTGATCTCTGTCCTCTCCAAACAGTCCTATAAATCTCAAGTATTGTAAAGACAATCAATCAATCAATCCTTACTACAGTGTGTGGCGGTGGCAGAAGGGAAGCACTTTGTGTCTGGTGACAATCAGGGAATGAAATATCCTAATGTAGAATCTTGGCTTTAGAATGCTTACATACTTCCAGTGATGACAGGGATCTCGTTACTTCAAAGGGCAACTTGCTCCATTGCCAAGCACTTCCAATTATTGGAAAACCCTAATCTCATCCACTTTTTTTTTTCTGACTTTTGCATATTGCTCCTCATCCTGCTATGCATGACTCTATACAAAAGTCTAATCTTCGGTCTGTTAGTCCTTCAAATCATTTGAAGAGAGTTATCTATCACATTTCACCAAAGATTTTTCTTCTCCATACTAATACACATCAAGAGAACTGTGAATACCTCAACAATTTAGGAATAAATGTAATTTACCAGGAATTGGCCGAAAGGTGTTCAATGTAGAGCCCTAGGAGCTGCATGCATTTTCAAGCATTCTATTATACTAGCCTAAGGGTCTAGTAAAATGCCTTTGTAGTTAGTAAAGGAAATCTATAATACCAACGAGTGAATATTACATATAATACTTGAGGCAAGAAACAGAGAAAATTTTCATTTACAAGGCAATCTGTTAAAACAACAAAGAACAGCCCAAGAGACTTACCCCCGGAAAAAAAAATCATTACTGAAACTCTAATAATCAAGTCTGGACAAAGAACAGTGAACTGCTTCATTATACCTTTCATGTAGAATGCTTCTTCTGAAGTCTTTTCAAACATTCCTGTTCATCCCCAAATATGTACGTGTGCATATAATTTTTATTTTCTCACTGCTTGATTTTCTTTCCTTGGGACTTATTCTTTCTTATAAGAAATTTCCTGGGAAAGTAGGATGAACTGTAACCTAGCAGTTGTAGTTTGAGAATGGTCCAATGGATATTATAATAAGATAATACAAACAGGCAAAAGTTGAATAAATTTAAAAGAAACTTAAAACGAGTGAATAATTTTTTTATGTCTAGAGCTTCCACCCAGTGTGAAAATGTGGGGAAATGATGTCTATTTAAGGTAAGAGGAAATCAATTTCTCTTTTTCAGAAACATTTCTTCTTTAAGAGGTGGGTGTGTGTGTGTGTGTGTGTGTGTGTGTATGTGGTAGGGAGGGAGAAGTTAAAATTTCAGACTGACTTGGAATTCTGGAGTAGTGTAAAAGTGTATGTGGGGACACTGGGGTTTGTGAGTAAAGGAAGGAGCTGGTCAAGATCACTGCTTGCCATAATGAGGAATCTCAGCTGCAGAATTATTAACACAAGAAAAAAAAGTATCTGCTCCCCTGAGCTACCCACCCAGGTCCAAGGGTGTATCAAGATGGTAGCTAACTTTTTTTTTTTCTTTTCTTTTTTTTTGAGATGGAGTCTCACTCGTCGCCAGGCTAGAGTGCAGTGGTATGATCTTGGCTCGCTGCAACCTCTGCCTCCCGGGTTCAAGTGATTCTTCTGCCTCAGCCTCCTGAGTAGCTGGGACTACAGGTGCACACCACCATGCCCGGCTACTTTTTTTGTATTTTTAGTAGAGATGGGGTTTCACCATATTGGCCAGGCTGGTCTCGAACTCCTGACCTCGTGAACCGCCTGCCTCAGCCTCCCAAAGTGCTGGGATTACAGACATGAGCCACTGTGCCCAGTGGTAGCTATCTTCTATTGAGTGCATACTACGACCAGACATGACTACAAAGATGCATCTTTACAAAAACCCTGACAAAAAGGTATCATCATCCCCATTTTACAGGTGAGGAAACTAAGGCAGAATTGTTAAGGAAGGTTATATGGCAGCTAATTAAAATGGAACTAAGATTTGATTCCAAGATGATTGATTCCAGAGGCCTAACTTTTTCATCCCAACATGGGAAAATAGTCAACTGCAAAACCGTCGGCAGGATCTGCCTAAACAGCTTTACCGGAGGACTAAAGTGGAGAAAAACAGAGGGTGCTTCAACTAAGAAACAGGAAATTACTAAATCCATTCCCTGTATTCTGGTTCTGCTCAGCACCATTAATGTACTCACTTACCTGCGGAGTGTGGGAGAGGCCACATCTGGGTACTTGGCTCCAGGCTGGAGACCAGCCTGAGCCGGGCTGGACACAGGCTGGGCTGCCGGGTTCACTTTCACCGAGTTACAGGAAGCCACACTCTCGTTGTCGGATGAGATGCCTTTCTCCTTATCTGTTTGGTTGACCAGACCTGGTAGAGAGCTGCCTAGGGCTGTTTTGGAAGGCTCCCTCAGTTTGGGCACTGGCAGGCCTGCAGACTTGCTGCTGATGTTGGAATCTATGCTGCTGGTGCTAGACCTGTTCCCAGCCCCATTCCGGCTGGTGGACTTACTGGGCCTCGGCAAACTCCGGTACTGAAGGTTTGTCCGGGAGCTGAGGGCCAGATACCCGTCATCCTGATTCTGAGCCCCGTCCATGCTTGACTTCCGACCAGCAGACCGACTGATGAGTGCAGACGACTTTGGGATTTTGCCCAGTGTGGCTGACCTGCTGGTGACAGTGGCCCCACTGGCTGTGATCATGGCCAGACCGGCGGCGGAACCACTCTGCTTCTTGAACCCAAAGCTGTTGGCATTGGCAGTGGGTGTCCTAGAGCTGCTGGGGAGGGGCTTTTTGGATTCGTCACCACTGCTCCGGCCTGCATCTGATGGGGAGCGCTTCACCTGGGAGGCTTTAGGAGAAAGCCGTCCTTTCTCAGACACCTTTGCATCGTCTGTTTTTCCTAAGAGAGAGATCAGCAAGATTAGCCTGCAAGCCAAGAGCCCAGCTCATCCATCTCGTCTGTTTAACATGCCCCCTTCCTCTGAAGAGCTGGTTCACTTTTCCCTTGGGGAGGCAGAGGAAAGAGCTTTTTATAAAAATAATATAGTCTCCTAATGTACTGTGAACCTTTTAGGAAATGTCAATAATTTTACTCATTCGCAAAGCAGTCTAAATTTACCCGGGATAAAGCAAAGTCAGCCAATCACTGATATGTCTGGGGGGAAATAACCCCCTGCCTTTTCTGACCTTTCACCCTCTGTCCATTAAAGGGCTGTCCCTAACATGTCCAGGGGGATACCCCTGCCCTTGTTTATAAATATCCCCTAAGTCAGGAACAACGTCAACTCACCATACCCACAGCTCATAAATCCATGCTGTTTAGTAGCCTGAACTGGCTGCATTAACTCACCCAGTGTCTAGTTAAACCAATTCAATACGTCTCAGCAGCCGAACCATCTTCAGAGCTTAAGAGGCTCCCATACTTACTTCCACTTAGAAAAAGGTAGGGATGTGAAAGTTTATGGAAGCTTGTTGTTAGCAGAGTATAAATCCTGAGACAAAATATATAATGTCAAGTCCTTGCTAGAGTTAACTATGGCTTCGGTTTTCCAAATGACAACTGTAGGGCCAAGACAGCTCCGGCCTCTTACCAGTTCCTGGGGTCTTCAGTGCGCCTGCTGGTGCTGACGGCTTCGTCCTTGGCATGGTGATGCCCACCTGAGCTGTCATGCCTCGCCGCCATGAGCCTGTCTGGGAGATGACAGGATTCTTCTTGCCGGACGTGCTTTTGTCGGACTCGTCAGACACGTCAGAAGGATTCCGCCTCCACTTGGAACCTGGCTCCATTTTTATGCCGCTGTCTGAGCCTCCGTCTGATTTCTTGACATCATCACCAGACCACAGTGAATTCCTCTCCACCTGTGAGTGCTTCTCAGCATCAGTCTGTGGACAGAGACTCTCTGAATTAGTCCTTCCCAAGTCCCAGGCTGGGGAGCCCCTCACTCCAAAGGCAAAAATGCCAAAACACTGGAGTAGTTAAGGGAAAAATAATCATTACTTTAAAGATGTTTGGACTTTTGTACTCTGGTTATCTTGTCAGAAAGCCTGATTTTTTTTTTTTTTTTTTGATCCGAGGAAAGTAAATAATATCAATGTATCCTTAGAATGGAATGAGGTGGTCGGGCACAGTGGCTCATGCCTATAATCCCAACATTTTGGGAGGCTGAGGTGGGAGGATCGCTTGATCCCACGAGTTTAAGACCAGCCTGGGCAACATGCAAAACCCCGTCTCTACAAAAAATAGAAAAAGTAGCTGAGTGTGGTGGCACACACCTATAGTTCTAGCTACTCTGGTGGCTGAGGTGGGAGGATCACCCCAGGGAGGTGGAGGCTGCAGTGAGCCATGATTGCACTACTGTACCCCAGCCTGGGTGACAGAGCTAGACTCTGTCTCAAAAAAGACAAAAAGAAAAGCAAAAGAAAGGAGTCAGGGAAGAGAGGAAAAGGGGCCCAGGAAAAAAGAAGGAAAGCGCCCTATCAAGGGGAAGGGGCAGAGCAGATGGAGATGCAGTGGGAATTCAGCCACCACCTATTTTCTGCCACTTGAACAAGCCTCTCCAACTCTGGATGCTGATCTCTAGCCAGCATCCAGTCTCCTGGCCCGTTTCCCTTTGTTCTGCCTTCTTCCCATCACTCCACCGCAGTGAGATCTTTGGATCTAACACACCAAGCAAGGGAGTAAGTGAGCAAGGGTGGCTGCTGGTTCTACTCAAATCAGGGAGAGCCAGGAGCAGAGGGGAAGCACATCCTCAAATGGTACTTCCCCCAAATGTGGAGAGCCAATGGTGCCTGCTCCGATCCCAGCATTATTTATACACCACTGCTTTGCTCCCCTTGTGGGATTTTGTTCTGACAAGGGATATAATTAGCCAGCTTTCTTTGGAAGAGCCCTGACCTGCTGGCCAGGAAACCCAGAAGGGGACAGAAGTGTGACGTTAATGATCTCCTGCAGCTAAAAGGCATAAAGCTGACCAGAATGCTTTGGAGGCCTCCTGGGGTTTGAGGCCAGTTGGAGGATGTCAGCACAGTAAATGGGGAAGGGAGGTCAGAAGCGCTTTCAGGGTGGGTATACTAAGACACCAGTCCCGTATTTGCAATGCTTAACTACCGAGAGTAGGCAAGATAGGAAATTAAAATGAACACCTGGCAAGAATCTGCCTAACGTCTGTCATCCAAGAATGGAACAAATGCCTTCCTCCATGGAATACAATGGCTGAATGGGATAAAAGCTAAAAACAGATAGGCAGCCCAAGTTCAACTGCCTCCCCCACACCACCCCAACGCCTTCTCCCCTTATGAATTCCACTTGTCCATTACAGACACCTTATGAGTTCTTTCATTTGTTTTTTTCTAGCTAAGTATTAGTCATCAGAGATATGAGGAGGACAAGCACACACTTCCTGACTATGAGAAGCTCATCATTCAGCTGTGGCAAGGGACAGAGAGAGGGGAGTTCCTACATGTGGGCCCAGGGCAGGAGCTCACTCAAAGCTTGAAGAGCGAATGAGTGAGCCAAGGAACCAGCCAAGGAACACAGGCTTTTCAGGCCACAACAGACATTAACAAAATTATCTTATCCGATCTCAGCCTCTATTTAATCAGAAAGGGTTAAGTACCAAGTACTCTTATACCTTTATCTCAGTCTCACAGAAATTAAAGTTGCTCATTCTTTGTCCCAACTACCGCAGATCAGTTTCCTTCCTCTAAACACTTTCAGTACATTAATCCAACCAGAATTTACTCCATGCTTGCTGTCTGCCAGGCACCACGGAGGGTCAGAGAATCTGGGGGTAAGACTGATTTCCCACCCATGGTGGAGCTTACGATTCAGTTAAACGCAGCAGAGATTGAATAAATAAATACCAACAAGGGTGTAATTGTAGATTACGAAGACTATTATAAGGAAAAGGACAAAGAGTCTGAGAAAGAAATATAGATGTTGACCTAATTTAGATGACAATGAGGTGGGCAGGCGACAGTGATCAGCTCAAAAAGAAGTACCCTAAAGAAAGAGAAGAAACTTACTTAGTAAAAGAAGGGTTTGGGGCAGAGCATACCAGGGAGAGGGAACCACATGTGTAAAGGCCCTGAGGCAGAAAATAACTTGGCTTTGGAACATTCACTTCACAAATATTTATTGGGTGCCACTACATGCCAGGAAAGCTGATTCGCACTAGGAATACTGCAATGAGTAAGTATAAATCATTAACCTCATGGAGCTTACATTCAAGTACATTTTAACATATTCTAATATGCTCTAAGAGGTACTGAAAATTTAGCACATGCCACATCCTGGGTTACTGCATTATTTATTCTTTTAATGTTCCTATACTTATTTCCCCCCCAATCAAATTGTAATGGTGCTAATACTAGTAGCATTAACAACTACAATTTATTAAGTACTTACTATGTCCCAGGCACTAAGCTAAAGTGCTTGATATGTATCATTAAATTTAATCCTTATCAAAAACCTATGAGGAAATTACAGCTAATAGTCTCAATTTCACATGACAAAACTGAGGCACAGAGTGAAAAGAAAATTTCCCAAGATCACACAGTGAGGAAGTAGAGATGCAGGGATTTCAGGGAGTCTAACTGCAAAGCTCACGTTTTAACCACCATGCCACACTGCCCTCCCTGAGGATAAGTCCAGGTATATGATACATTTGTGCATACTCAGTAGCACCTAATATCTATACCCAGAAGATTCTCCTTCCATACGGGCAGACTCCCCAACCCCAGAGCTTCTAGAGCAGCTCTAGCCTAGTCTCTGGGTGGGACCCATACAACTCCAATTCCATCAGTGGCAGGGAGAGCGCACATGCCCCTGGCCTGGGAATGTGGCTTGACTTTCTCTCTCTGGAAAGAGCAATCATCCAGCCATCACATCCCCCTAGCTAGGTCCAGGGTGGTCACCTTCCCAGCTCCACTCTGAATCCTTCATGATCTATGTGTCAGACTATAAGGTGGCACCCCTTAGGATTGAAAATGAGGAAGTCGCAGCCTCTCTGTTCCCAGAGCTCACAACAGCGGGGCCAGCCAGCAGGACATCCACATTGGGATGTACGAAGAGTTCTATCCTGCCTTCCCCTCCGTGCCTCTGCCAGTTGTTCCCATCTCAATGGACCTCCTTTCTGAAGGGTTATCTTCTGCCTGTTCTTGGAAGTCGATATAGTCATTTGATATCCATGTGGGAAGGTGAGGAAAGAAGCCATGCACAAGGAACTTCAGAAGTGAGGCCGATCTTCTGAGAGCAAGAGGTGAGGCCTGAGGAGCATGATGTGGGGGAAGAGTGTGGGCTTTGGGTCTGACAGATCTGGGTTCAAGTGCTGGGTGCTGCCACTCATTTGCTGTGCATGACCTTGGAGGACATTGCCTCACTTATCTGAACTTATTACCTCATGTATAAAACACGGATGATAATAAATAGGTCTCTTACAGCATTGATGGTGGACTCAATGAACTCAGTGTGGGAGGACTCAATAAACAGTGGTTCTTTTCATTACCAACTTTCCTGCCTCTGAAAATCCCCAGCACTCTGTTGTCTATCTTCATCATTTATCCCGCTTTTGTCTAGAATTAGGGAGAACAGGTACTTGTCTCTTCTGCTACTCGGCCACAGGCCTTTGGAAGGCAGGGATATTCCCTCCCTGTGCCGTATCCCCTGCAGATCTAGATGCTGAGCTGGCTCAAGTTTGAGCCTCAGTGACCATACAGATAATTATCAGCATCAACACCATCGCCTGCCAGTCATCCTGCCAGGCACTGTGTCCCTCCCCATACATCCTGAACTCATCTTATCCTCTCAGGCTCTGTTATTATCCACATTTTACACATCAGGAAAATACAGGGCTGAAGAGGAAAAGTAACTTACCCAGCGGGTGAGCAGAAAGGGGCACCCCTCCTTACCCCCAGCCAAACCCCATCCCTACATCCATGCCAATATCTAGAGAGCTCTAGGGTCATTCAAGGCCACACAAGACAGGAATCTTTGCCACATAATTCAGAATTTTATTTCCCTGAGTAGCAAAAAATAAACTGACATGGAATTATCTTTTTCCTCCCCATATGTTATTAAAGATTTCACAGGCATTGAAAATGAGAGAAAATCTTGATGTGTGCATCTTTGCTCCTCAGCACCTGGGACGGTGACTTCCACAGAACTGAGAGAAAATACTGAATGCACAGATGAATATGTGAGGGAGTCGCCTGTGTTTGTTAAAACCCTTTGCCACCAACATCTGTCCTCAAAATAAAATACTGCCAAATAAGATGAGTTGCTTTGAGACTACAAACAAAATACATTAAGAACATAGTCAACCTTTAGTTACTGACATGAATGGAGTCTGGAGGCAGAGGAACAGCAACCCAGGTGGCAGGGGCTGCGAAGGGAGGAAGGGAAGGAGAGGAGGGGGGAAGGGAGGGAGAGATAAGAGAAATGGAGGGAAGGAGGAAGGAAAGAAAGTAACTTCTGAGCAACCATCCAGTCTCAGGCACCTAGAGAAGCATGTGCTGATAAAGCATTTCCCTGTTATTTTCACGCTCACCCTCGGAGATGCATCTAATTAGCACCATGTTATGGATGAGGAGGCAGAGGCTTGGAGAGAGTGATTAGTTCATCCAAGGATGTCAAAGAGTGAGGATACAACTCAAGATCATCTGGCTTCCAAGTCTGCACCTACTCCCTGACACTGCAATCGGCTTGGCCAACCAGACTCACCAGCTCTCCTGGAGGATTTGCTCAAGAGGCTCTTGGGCCTGAAGCAGGGGATTCTCTGCCTGGCCCCGAGGAAACAGTGGGCACAGGAGCTGATGCTGGACAGCTGGGCACCTGGGCACCTGTGCTCTGTAGGAGGCATTCTCCATTGCTCCTCAATGTCCCCAGTGATAGCGGAGTCCCTCACAGACAAAGGGAATCTCCATTCCCAATGATCCGTCTCCTCTTCTTTCAATCAGCTACATGAGGCTGTTTCTTAGGTTTTCCAGACAATAACTTCTCTGTTCCTGGGATGCTTTAGTTATTTCTCAGAGGCTTTTCAAACAGCAAAAACCTAGGCAGGCAACCTGTCCTCAATTTGCTGGACACACTGAGCCACTTCTCCCTGCCTCCCCATGTCTTGCCTGGCAGACTGTGTGCTGCCCCCCTGTTCCAGGGTAAACCAATATGTGACAGGAACCCAAATGAGGCAGAGCACAGAAGGCGCAGCTCTTGGGAAGGGTGCAACACACATCTTCCCATTGCCTGATGCTGCTCAGACAGGAGTAATGGCCCTTAGCATTCCTCAGTGTGATATGAGGGAGGGGGGTGGGAGCCTGTGAATTATGCTGATTCAAATATTTTGAGATGCTCCCTGGACAGGAACAAAGGGAATGTCACTAAAAATCCATTTAAAGAAACCATTGCATTAGAAATCTTAGTAACTATTGGTGTAATCTGTATTTAGTTTACTCTAAGACCTACTTTTTTTAGTTTTCATTTCAATATTTTAAACTCAGGTAGTTTTATAGGAAAAACAAACCTACCCAATGAATAGTAAACCATTTACATCCCTTAAAATAACTTCTGATCTTGATCAAAAGGCATGTTTGTGCAGAATCCTGCAACCTTTTCTGATGTGACATTTACAAGATGAAAGCAAAAAGCTGGTCTAAAGAGCTGAGGCCTTGGCATTAGCCAAATTCAACTGTATCAGCTAGGAAATCATGTACAAATCCAAGGTGTTTATCAGTGTGGAACCAGAGATTTCAACTCCAGCTTTGCAGGAAGGGAACAAAGACAAGGACATTCTTCCAATACAGTGTTTTACTGGCTCCAGCTGCATCTCAGGAGCAAGCCTCTCCTACCTTGTAAGTCAAAAAGGGAACCTCACAGATCTCTCTCTCTCTAATAAATAGCCTGCCTCCTGAATACATAGATGCAGGTGAGCAATTCCTTGGTTCCCTCCTTAGTATCTAAGGACAGTCTGGTTGTTCTTATCTTGAATATACAATGAGCCTCAGGAAAAAAAAAATTAGTGTTCACAAGAAAAGGAAAACTGGTGTCTATTGTAAACAATTGGCGTATGGTAGGTGGCAGGAACATAGCCTGGCTCGGCACTTCTGACTTGCATCTAATCACTGATCAAACAGTGATCGGTTTGGGAAGTGTGGCTTAGGTTTTGTTTGTTTACTTTTTGTACAGTAAAGTACACAAATCTTAAATACATAGCTTGAATACATTTTAGAAAATTAACATACTTACATAACCACTGCTCAGATTAAGATACAGAGCGTTACTCATGACCCCCTTTCTAGTCATATGGGGAGTTTTTGTTTCTCAAAACAACCACCACGACCCACCATCACTAGGTTGGGTTTCTGAACAATAATCAGAAAGTCTGGCTCAAAAGAAGAATGCAAGAAGTAACTGGGAATCCCAGGGGCAACACCGAATGTATTTCATCAGGCAGTAAACGTTTCCATTTCTGTGGGACAGAATTACTCCCCCACTCTGATACATCCTTTTTTTTAGCCCTGTTGTCAAAGAGACACCTTTAAAAGAAAATCGATTTCCAAATCAGCTCCTATCTGTACAAAGTAAAGCACAGTTGAGAAAGGAAGAGGCTATGAAAGGGAGTGAAAGATGGGGCAGTGCTAGTTTTGCCCCCCGCAAGGTTGCTCTGAGACTTTGTCCCAAACAGATTTTCCCAAGGGTTCGCCAAAGACGGGGGAGGGGTACCTACAAGTGGGAGGGATCAATCATGAAAAAAATTCCAGCCTACTACGCCACTGCCACCACAGCTGGCCAGTCCTCTTGCTGGTCAGTCCCAAACTGGGGACAAGCTGTGAGGATGGCACTTTAGTTTTCCACTAGTAAAATGGGCCTTTCAGAACCACCTCTTGCCAATCATGAAGGAATGGTCTGAGGGTCAGTGAACACGTCCACATGAAACTATACCACATTTGAAATGTGAAATCTGAAGGCTTAAAGTAGGAATGGAAAACTCCAGTGCCTTGGGGTCAGGCAGGTAATTTAAGGATTACAGCTGGCGAGCAGGTAGCAGCTGTGCACACTGGAGCAGCAGTGGCTGGTCTAAGGGGGTTGGATACTGGGACATCTGTTGATTGCCACCACATGGAGAATGTAGGCTCAAGGAAGCAATATCGTTGTTTTTCTCAAGAGCAACCAGAAAGACATTTTCATGTGAAATAATGTAATTCTAAAAATTTGAAAGGGAATCTAGTTTAAAAGAAGGGTAATACTGTGGGCCAAATAAAACACGTCAGCAGGGGAATGTAACCCAGAGACTGAGAGTTCTCAACCACAGGTCAGGATATCCTGGCCTTCCGGTCCAGGGTTCTCAATCTTCATTTCCACCCCATCCTCCTAGAGGGATGAGACGTGCCCCCGGATAGCAGTGGCTCGCTGCGGCAAATAAGAGACACACACTCCGGGCCGAAAACTGCTAAAGTCCAACATCCTTTTCTGTTGTTTTTAAACAAATTATGAGACCAAGGTCCAGGGAGGAAGAGTGATTTCACAAGCCCACACAGTGAGGGTGGTGAAGGCTCCCTGCTCCCGTGTCCACCACCCCCTGCCTGACCCCTCCCTTGTGGACAGAGGTCAGGGTCAGGAGGTGAGAGCAGAGGCAGCAGGAGGCTGGGCCTCATCTCATCAACTTGGAGATTCTGCTTGCCCCAGATGGCCCTCTTATCCCACAAGCCCGAGGTTCCCTGCTGCCAGGGGCTGCTGGAGGAGCCTGGGAGGGCCTGTGTTCCTCACCTGCACATCCAGGTTTTTTCGAGAGGAGGCAGGTGTGTTGGCATAAGAGCTGATGGAGGAGCTGGTGTTGATGTCATCAGTGCTGAGGTTGTCTATGGTGTCGCTGATGCCACTGCTGACGGAGCTGCTGTCGTCCCAGCTGCCAAGACAAACACACATCCTGAGCACCAAAACCTCAGGCTGTTCCAGTTCAGGCTGATGACAGACAAACACACACTATCCCCGAAAAGATCCAATCTTTGCCACGAAGCCCTGGACAAAGCTCTTTTGCCTCAGATGTGACTCATCTCCATGTCAGTTGTTGCTGTCTGGGATTGGAAGCTGGGTGAAGAGGCTGACAGGTACCTTCCGCAAACTAAGTGCTTCCATAGCAGAGGTGGCTACAGACACTACCCATGTCCTACCCCATCCTCAACTTCATCCTGGGAACTTTATGGAAACCAATTTGTTCCTTCCCAGGCCTAGTGGCAGAGTAGGGGCAGTGAGTCTGGAGACTAGAGCTAAAAGCATGCAGGGAAGAACTCCGGAGCAGGCACCTGTCGGGGTCAGAGGGCAGAGCTGCTGTATGACTTCTGCAGACTTCACTCCCAGAATGAAACGCCGAGGGAGGGAGAGTGGCAACAGTCAGGAGAAACCTGTCAACTTGGTTAGCAGCTCTAACTCTAATAATATCCCCAAAGACATCTAAAATAGATGTTCTTCATTTCCCAACCCTCCAACCGAATGAGGTCAGTCCCAAGCTGCCTAAGTCCAATCTCCTAGCAATGGTTCTTTCTTTCTTTTTTCTTCTTTACCATCTTCCCACCTGCCAATACCACCACCACGTTTAATCTAGCACCCGGTCCTATCACCTTGCTTCCAAAACGTATCCAAACGTGCAGTTCTCTGCCCCCACTGCCACCCTGTAGTTCATGGTGCTGTCGACGGTGCCTGGGTTACTGCTAAAAGGCCAGGTGGTCTCTGTGGTCTGCTTCTGCTCCCTAATTGTCCATCCCCCCCGCAGCAGTCAGAATATCCTGTCACTCTACTGCTTAATACCCGTGAGTTGCTTCTCAGATAATTAAGAGTCCAAACTCTCTATATGGCCCCTCAAGACCCTCTGAGCTTGCCTCCTACCCTAGTCCTGTTTTGTACCCCTCTCCACTGCGATTGGCTCTGATCACATGCACTTCTGTTCCTTTCAAGCCAAGGCTGCTCTCTTCGAGGCTTTGTGCTGCTTGTCCCTCTTTCTGAATGCTTGTCCCTGCCTCCTCTCATCTTTCAGATCTCAGCTGAAGTATTACCTTCTCAGAAAAACAACCTCACTACCCATCAAGCCTGTCACACTCTGTCATGTCACCCTGTGGCATTTACTCATTTGTTTGCTATTGGGTAGCAGATACGTAGCAAGTGGTCAATAAATACTTGCTAATCGAGGGCTGGGCATGGTGGCTCACACCTGTAATCCCAGCACTTTGGGAGGCCAAGGTGGGTGGATCACCTGAGGTCAGGAGTTCGAGACCAGCCTGGCCAACATGGGGAAACACCATCTCTACTAAAAGTACAACAAAATTAGCCAGGTATGGTGGCACATGTCTATAATCCCAGCTACTTGGGAAGCTGAGGCAGGATGATTGCTTGAACCTGGAAGGCAGAGACTGCAGTGAGCTGAGATCATACCACTGCACTCCAGCCTGGGCAACAGAGTAAGACTCTGTCTCACAACAACGACAACAACAACAACAACAAAACTTGCTGATCAAAACTCATAGAAGTGAGAAGTCGAGTAGACAATAAAGCAAGCTTCCAAGATCAGTGTGACACTACTCTAATTGACCTATAGGGGGAAAGGGTAAGTATTATTGTTTTTCTATTGCACAGGTAGAGAAAGTGAGGCTTAGAAAAAAATAGATACCCTGTACAAGGTCAGAGGGCTAGGAAGAGGCAGAGTGGATCCTGATCTAGCCATTCTGATTCCAGAACCAACTACCCTCTTTACTGTGACTGCAGACGGTTTTGTATTATGTCAATTCTCAGCACACACCAGATGTGACACAGCCCACTTTCTCAGGAGGAAGCCAGGCTTGGGAGGCCAGGCAGCCTGGTTCAAGGCCACTCAGCAGGAGTGGCAGGTCTGATACCAAACCATTGACTTAACCTCATTATTCTAGCACTCAGTCTTCCACTGTCTTGCTGAAAGCCCTACAAAGTGGCAGCGTGGAACCTGGGAAATGCTGAGTGGCTGAGATTTGAAAGCCAAGAGCACATCTGCCACACACACACATAACCCCAAAGTTCTAGTTCATTCCAGCAGCTTGGAAGATACCTGCCTGTACATCCTGAGCTCTGCTGATCAGGCAGGAAGACAAAGGCTTATTAAAAACCTGTTTTCATCACCTTCTCCTTCAACACTATTTGGCTTCCAAAACCCAATCTGGAACATTGCATAGAAATGTGGGGGAATGTGAGGGTGGTCCCAAGGAGGGAAGATGAGGCAGGGAGAACGAGGGCTCAAAAGGGGCTTATTGTGGATGAATCCACAAGGGTCCAGCAGCTCTGGAACTCCGCACACTTCACTCCTGTAATTCTACTTCTTGTGCCCAGCCCTCCATCCTGTTCCAAATTCTTTCTTTAAGGTTTTCTCCAAATACTCCAGCCCACCCACATCATCTCCTACTTTGAATTCCTACATAGTGTCACACATTTGTATTTGCTTCTATACACTCTTAGGCAGTTTTCTAGCTATTCTCTATACCAAGGGTTGTCCTATCTTCCAAATATATGCAGGGGCCTGCTTAGCGATAACAACTAAGTGCTTGTCATGGATCAGGCATTGTGCTGGGTACTTTAAATCTATTGTTATAGATTTCTCCAGTCCTCATATCATACCTGCAAGGTAGGTATCATCCTGTCCATTTTACAAATGAAGGAAGAGAGGCAGAAAGAGTAAGTACACTGACCGATGCCATTCGGTGTTGGAACTGGGTTTAAAAAGCAAAATATCTAATTGCAGAATATGCGCTCCTTCTAGTCTTGTCATGCTGCCTTCTGTAGCAACAACGGCTGTTCACTGAGCCTGTGCCACATGCCAAACTATTCAACATTTGCGCATACTCTCATAGTCACTCTTAGGGTGTTTCACAATGAAGAAACCGAGGCCGTGAGGACTGATGGGCAATGTGGCAGCAATGTCAAGTTCATTCGGTGGGCCACGTCCCTTCCGTCTCCAGAGACATAGTCCATGCTCCTTAAATACCTCCTGATGAACTCAACGTGCAGAGGCGAGACAGAGCAAGTTTCTGGTGCAAACTTGCCACCAGTAGAGGATTCTAAGCCTGGCTCCCTGCCCACTGATTCTTTGCAGGGTCACAGCTTCCGTGCCTGCTTCGCCTAGGCTGGTAACCACAGGAGGATCTGATGGGGCAAGCGTGGCATCACAGATGGAAAAGGACTCAAATTTGTTCTAGTGATTAAACGGGTCTTTTCTTGCACCTGCTCTTTGGGGTTAGGAATTTAATGTATCTAAAATTTCTCATAATTTGATGAAGAAGAAAGGGGAATGGTGGGAGAGGACCGTGGCTGGCGGGGAGGAAGGAGAGCAGTTGTAACAGATGCTCGTGAATCCAAGTCCCAGATTTTGTGCTTTGAAATTGTAACCGTTCTTCCCCTGTGTCCTTTCAACACCAAGATAATATTCCAGAGGGGCATGTGGCCCTTGATACACAGGATTCTTCCCATGTCAGTGCCTGGAGGACTGTTGGGCTTACCCTGAGTTCACAGGAAGCCTTTGTAACTGAGCCACCCAGAAGAGGGGAAGCCAGGGATCTAATCCATGGGTGAGAGTGGGGGTCACTTATGATGCGGATGAAGGGAGTGACGCGAGGGAAGGCCATGATGAGCAAGGGCAGCTTCGATATTTGCCAGAGCTGTCTGTGGTCAGAAACCGAAGCTGCCCCTGCAGCTGGAAAACCAGCCACGTCTCCTTTGCTTTCGGATCTCTGGGATACTAGCAAGTTCATCTTGACATAAAGTCGCTTAGTTCTAACTTGTCCTTTTCCCATTCGGGGTACAAACGATCATGAGCCACCAAGATTAGGCCAGTGAGTTTGCAGATGTATTCTGAGGGAAACCAGTTCCACCAGATGCTCTGTGATAAGAATGTTGCCCTAAGAAGGGAATGTGGAATCTCCTGCTTTCCTGGAGATTCACACTGTAAACAGTACCTCAGCTTTTTAACAGCTGTGAAGTCCAGTAAAGATCACTATAACTTTGCCTAAAGGAGCATTCCCCAAACTTATATGACTACACAGGAAACGCTGAGAAGAATGAAGCACACATACAAAAAAAGCAAAAATGAAGAAAAATGCAATACAGCCTAGAGCTGCCACTGGCTACTTGATTCTCACTTGCCTGAGAAGGAAGCCGGCACAGAGGGAAGCAGAGCTGAGAGGGATGGAAGTGTGCCTTTGACATTGCTTGAGCACCCTTATCCAGCCGTACTGAAAGCCAGAAGCACCCCTGGGAGAGCCAGCCATGAGAAATAGTAAATTCCTTTCTTTTGCTTTTTGTCACTTGGCATACTCATGCTAACTAATGGGGAAGCGTAATTTGTTTGTAAAATAACTCCAGACATGTGGCTGAGAGTCAGACGGGAAAAATGTGGAAAGCATGCAGAATTCACTCAGGCAGTAAGGACACTGGTTGAATCTAATCAAGTGGCAAAGGAAATTAGGTACAACCTGGGATGAGGCACAAAAGTCCACTGATCCAAATCGGGCAATAAATGTTGAAAGCAGTTACAAAAACTGATTAAGATAGCAACTTGAAAGGAACCTAGAGAATTCATGTTTACTATGTGGTGAAATGAAATTCCAGAGAGGTGGCTTGGGGACCCCGATCACACAGCAGAAAGAACTACAGTGTACTCAACTATGATTCTGGAACCATCATTCCTGGAGGAGGATTTGACCATTCCTGTGTCCTGGTCCTGAAGCTGATGGAGAAAAACCATATGATGGCGCTGAGCCCACCTGAGATGATAAACCGACTACCCTCATTTCATATTGTGTGATTTTAAATCTGGGAAACATTTAAAAAGATGAAAAAGAATGATGAAGTGAATCATAATATTAAGATTAAGGCTTTGTGATCATTGGGTTAATCTGTATGTATTTTTAACATGTAAAAGAATACACAGCATATAACAGGATCTGACAAAACAGTCTTGTGATTTCAATTTTAAATGACTATTGATTTTTTACTTGAGACTTTTAAGCTGAAATGTTTAAGAATTGGATTAAGGTTGTAAAAAGAATTGAAATGTTTATGATAATAATTTATGACATTTATAACTTTAATTTATTTGATTTGCAAGAGTTGCTTAAGTGCTTAGAAAGATTTTGCTTGTTTGGTTGGTAAATCTACCCTGTCAGACATCTGAAGAGCTTAAGGAAACCATGTATGTTAACTTTACGAATGCAGTCTAAAATATTTACTAAAATTTAATTATCCAAGCTTTCAAACAGTACTAATTTTGCAGGTAAGTGTAATCTGTTGCCTGAATTAATAAAGTACTAACTGATAACAAGTGAAAATGATCTTGGGCCGGGCGCGGTGGCTCAAGCCTGTAATCCCAGCACTTTGGGAGGCCGAGACAGGCGGATCACGAGGTCAGGAGATCGAGACCATCTTGGCTAACCCGGTGAAACCCCGTCTCTACTAAAAAATAAAAAAACTAGCCGGGCGAGGCGGCGGGCGCCTGTAGTCCCAGCTACTCGGGAGGCTGAGGCAGGAGAATGGCGTGAACCCGGGAGGCGGAGCTTGCAGTGAGCTGAGATAGGGCCACTGCACTCCAGCCTGGGCTACAGAGCGAGACTCCATCTCAAAAAAAAAAAAAAAAAAAAGAAAATGATCTTAATTTGTGAAAAAAATACTTGTTTTATAGATGAAATTTGTAAGAAAATCTAGATAAAAAACCTAAAACTTCAATTAAATGTTAAATCCTAGTTAACTCTAAGAAGTTATTTTTTGGGCACAAAAGCACTCTTAAAAATAAGATATTTTAAAAAGTATTAAAGCAGATTTCATTTTTTGAATGAATCAATGATTTTTATATGAATGACTAGAAGAATAAATGAACCCAAGGTGGCATCTTCTCTCCTCACCAGTTTTTGCCACTCCAGTTCACCTTCACTCTACACCATAAAACTTTCAAAGCAGTTCCAACATTGCTCAGAAAATGTTGATGGAGAGAGCGTTGTGTTTGACAACCTTGAGAAATAAGCAAAAGAACCCCAGGGCCTCCTCCTGGAAACTAACAGGAATATGGGAAACAGAGCTTGGCTGGTTTCCCTATCTTTTTGGTTTTTTAATAATTTTAAGACAACCTATAACAGATATGCCTAACTTCTTTGGCTGAAACAGCTAGAGAAATGGCTAGAAGATACTTCCACTGATTCATCAGAACAATCAACACAAAAGCATTATTTCCTAGCCAGATCACAGCCATGTACCTTTTTCTCTACTAATGAAATGTCCTACATTGATCAAGTCAGAGATAAGAACGTAACTGGAGTTATAAGTGATCAGATTTTAAAATAACCTTCACCTATTTTTAGCCAATGTGTAGGTGGAAAGAATTTCATGGAACATTTTCTGTTTCTTCTCATAAACTCAACATTTTTAGACTCTTAGCCAGGGGCTTTGAATTCATTTGTTCATCTCATTCATTGAGCCACTGCCCCTGTGTCCCAGGCACTGTGCAAGGCGGTGGGGATAAAGTGATAATTCAGAGTTTTCCCTGCCTTGACCATAAACCCAGTAGACATAATAGACAACATAGCTTAGACATAAATGAAAACATAAAACAGGGAGATGAGCAAAGGGCACCAAGTGGAAACAACACTGGTTCCAAACATCATTTCTATAGCCTCCCAAATCTCCTAAAGCCACCAGCCAAGTTGGAGCACAAGGAGCTCTTCTGGCAGCATTCCAAAGCCCAGGCCCACCAACAGTTTTAGCAATACTGCTTTCTTCAAGGCATGGACACAGCAAGGGCCAGGAGCATGGAGAGCCAGGCCTTAGCCCCAGGGTTCCACAGAACTATCACCCATGAAGGTTCAGACAAGACACATCCTCTCCAGGCCCCAGTCTTCTCTTCTTTATAATGGAGTAGCTGGACTAAGCCATCCCAAAGGTCCCTTTCCAATGGACATCCTTTACATTTATGCTCAGAGAAAAGTTGGTACAAAGGCAAGTGGGCATACTGGAGGTCTCCACACTGAATGGTCTCCCCTCGTTCAGTAAAAGCCGCCAAACAGGTAACTCCATTTTCTAATGTCTGGGCTTTTTCATTGCTGATTTCACCTCTCAGATTATTATTTTTAGCTAGCCCTGAGTAGTCAGCAGCCCTTTTTAGACAGAAGTATGTTCTCTCATTTGATAGGATCCCCATGGGAGCCTTTCAGTTTACATGTGCTACCTGCTTGGTCCTGCAATTTGAGTTTGCCAACTCTGGTATAGAGGTGTTACAACTCAACTCACAATACAGTGTCTGCACCAGACCATGCTATTTATCCAAAGAAAGAGGACACAATCTTGCCTAATACATAAAGCCACCATTGACAGCGTTACCAAATATGCCAGGCACTGTAGTAGGCACACTATGTATATTATTCCACTCCCATTTTCCCCTGGATGGAAAGGAGTCTTAGGATGCAGAGTTCATCAGAAGGATGAGACTCAAACCACAGTAGAATGACTGCAAGCAGCCTTCCAGTTCATCGGAAAGATGGCACGGTTAGTGAGTATCTTATAGATTGCAGCACATAGCTACAGTACATACAGATCAGCTTTGAAATCTGTTAACTAGCTTAATTAAAAAGAACCTCCATCTGCCCGCAGCCACCAAGTGTATCAAGAACAGACCCCATTTTGGCCAACATGCAGCATTTTAACCAGAATCAAGTCTCTCACCGCTTCAGCTGTTTCTCTACTACCTCTTGGAGAAATACAGATGTGAAGGGAAAAGCCTCTACAAAAGTGACCAGAAAATCCATTCAGACATGGAAGGGCCCATTAAACCAGGAGATTCAGTTTCAGTCTTAGAAGGGATGCTGACATCACTGTGTCAGGAATCCAAATGCCACTCAGAGGGCTTAAAGCACAATTTTAACAACCCCAACACAAGTGATTTGCTATGAAAAATGCAGGTGAAAGAAGCACAAATTATTTCAGCTTCACACATCTATTTTGCTCCACTGTTATGAGGAGTGAGAATTCCACAGAACTGAGAAAGTAAACCAGACTTCACTGGGACCCCTGAGAAACTACATTTAATATAGACACATTTTTAATATCAAGCTCTTCCAGAGAGGTATCTAAAAGGAGCAAGAATCTGTAATGGTCCTGAATTAATGTGATATTATGTTTACAATTTCATCTCTCATGAAGCAAAAAAGCAAAATAGAATCCCAAAGTTCCAGGGATGATTAAACAGATTTTTCCACTAGGATATACACACCCTTGCTTTCAGCAAAAGACTCTGAGAGGAGGAGTTATTGAAGGACCTGGAGGGAGGATCATTACACCTTTCAAATGAACTCCCTGTGAGATAATGTTGTTTATTCAAGGGAAAGACATGCTAAATGATGCTGTAAAAAAATCAGATTGTAGATATATTTTAGTTCCTCTCTACTCACTAATAAAATCACAGCCGGTTAGCAGAGATGAGGTTCTCTAACTATGGTTCTGAAAAGCAGTCTTCACAAAGCAAGGATCCTAATCCTCCCCAAACTCCAAAGGCTGGGTCGCTTCCAGGAGGCCCTTACAGTCCTTGGAAACAGTCTGGGCCAGCCCCCGCTCCTCTGTCTGCCTCTTTCCAGGTGACTAAGCTCACACTGTGGAGCTGTGACCAGCTGCATCCAGGCCTTACCTGCTCAATTTTCCAGTTCTGCTCCAGAATCAAGGCAGAGTCCATTTACAGGGCTGGCCCATGCCCCCTGCCAGACAGCTGCATTCAGTTGCAAAAGAGTCCAGACTGGTGGAACTTGTTTTCTGGCTATTGTTCAAGGCAATTGTTCCCGTGAAACCCCAGGGCCCGAGCGGAATGAGATCCTTTGGTGTGGATGAGTGAGCAAGCCTAACTGTAGGCTTAGTAGTAACCCCTGGGGAAGAGGAAGGGTTTGGCTACCTACATTTCCCACCAAACAGGTATGTTAACTATTTCCTCCCCAGGAGGTTTGCTCGGGAGCATCACCTCCTCTAACTACTGCTGGGGCCTATTAAGAAAATCCACCTTCAAAGAATGAAGCAGGGCTCCTGCAGAGTCCTACCTTTTGTAGTCTATGTGGAAGTGATAATAATAGCCAACCTTAATGACATTCACAGTTGTGAGCCCCTGTGCTAACTGTACTACATACTTTATTTCAGTTAATCCTCCAAACTCTGATAAAAATAATCACCAACACTTATTAACGGCTTGCTATGTGTGAGGCTCTGTTGTATGTAACATGTTTCCTGCCAGGTACCATTAGATAAATATTATCACTATACCCATTTTACAGAGGAGGCAATTGAGGATTGGAGAAAATAGTCCCATGGGTCATACAACTAAGAAATGTTGAGGCTGGGATTTAAATACAGATACATGAGTGTTCAATCATCCCATTTATTCATTCATTTTATACATTTTAATGAACACTCATCATGTGTTCATTAGACTCTGAGGGACTTCAAAGTTTCCCACACCAAAGAAGATACAGTTACTTGAGTTAAAACTATAAGCCAGCCAGCCAGGCACGGTGGTTCATGCCTGTAATCCCAGCACTGTGGGAGGCCAAGGTGGGAGAATCATGAGGTCAGGAGATCGAGACCATCCTGGCTAACACGGTAAAACCCTGTCTCTACTAAAAATACAAAAAATTAGCCGGGCATGGTGGTAGGCGCCTGTAGTCCCAGCTACTCAGGAGGCTGAGGCAGGAGAATGGTGTGAACCCGGGAGGCGGAGCTTGCAGTGAGCCGAGATCGCACCACTGCACTCCAGCCTGGGTGACAGAGGGAGACTGTCTCAAAAAAAAACAAAAAAACCCACCACTATAAGCAAGCCACCTCTCTCTGGATTCCAGCTCTGGGACCAGCCTACATAGTTCGCAGTTCTGGTGCAAAATGATCAGAGCCTAAGCTTGAATTAATGCAAGGACAGAATGTAGCCACTAACCCTAGTAAATTCAGTCTCATCTAGTACCACTAATCCCAGGAGGCTCCAAACGGAGGGACCACAGCTCTGCAGAAAAAAGTAAAATAGGTCTGTGTTTGAATTCTGGCTCTGCCATCTCCTTATCAGGGCACCTTTACCTCCTGGGTGGCACAGTGCTAACAACATCCAGTTACCATAATCATTTTGTTGGGACCATATCAGGTAGCCTGTGTACAGCTCTCCCTGCATGTCAGTTGCAGTATAGGATCCAGGGAAGCTGCAAGGACTGCAGGAAGGAGATGCAGGCCTACATCCTGAAATTGATGATAAAGTTCTAGTGTAAGAACTTGCTTCTTACTGCCATAAATGGATAGTGTCCTAGGGGAGAAGCAGCTTCTACAGACGGTGCCAGGTGCAAGGCCAGTGATTTGAGGTGGAGGGAGGAAAACACAAACCCCATAAAATGGGCTCCAAGGGGATTTAGCAGCCATTAGGCTTGAGTTTCAGCCCACAGCACCTTTGTCCCATTTTGGTAACTCATTCCTTGACAAGTAGGTGGTCCCCTGAGTAAGCATGAAATTTTTCCCTTTGGCTTCAGGAGCTTGGTTGGGTTAGAGAGACCGGAGCTTTGGTCCGGATGCCTTAGACCCTCATTGTTACACTAGGCACCAGCGTGTCTGCTGACCTCAGCTACACAAAGCCCTCTCTCCTTCAAGGCTCCTCCGGAGAGGGCTGCTTACCCTTGGGCCACTGCCGGCTGGCTTTTGCCAAGAATATCAACAAACTCATCCTAGTTTTCTGTTTACCAGAAGATATATTTCCCCTGAACATCAACAGAATTCAGCATATTATAGCAAACGAAAATAACAGTAAACATTTATACAAGGTGAAAAATTTTAATAATAGGTTCCAGGCACCATGCTAAGCACCATCCCACAAACACCTCTCCACTTTCTTATCAGGCACAAACTACTAATGCCCCCTTTTCATAGATGTGGAAACTGAAGCTTAGAGAGGCTATGTGACCTGCCCAAGGTGCCAGGGTTAACAAACAGAGCTGGATTCGAACCCAGATCTGCCTGATTCTGAAACCCAAGCTTTTAAAAATCACATTGACTCAATGTTAAGAACAGAGGTAAAGATACTTTTAAATAGATCATGGTCATAAAAGAACTCAGAACTTCCAACTGTTATTCAAAATATGCAGGACACGTTAATGCAATCAAGCTACTTTTAAAACATCTCGAAGAAATTAAAGGAAAGGGGATGGGGGACAAATCCCAGACAGAGCATTGGCCAGCTGTCTTTAAGTAGAATGGGACGGGAGTTCAACACCCCCATAGTCTCCCTCCCTCCAACCCTCCACTAAGCTCCCAATATATCTTAAAAAAACCTGAACGCACAAAACAGAACCACAGTTGCCCCAGGGCAGCCAAGAGAGGCGGCTGTCTCCCAAAAACAGGCTGGCCTCATTTTGCAGTTTGTCAAGGGCCTGCCCTTAAGCTTTCTCTTTCTTGGGGGAAGTGGAGAGGGAAGGGACCTCAGGTCAAGACTTCTACAGACCAAGAGAAGCTTGGCTTTAGCTAATTAGGCACCTCCAGCACACATGTGAACAGCTAGTGCCAATAGCTTCGGTCAGCATTAATATGCTGGGTGTATATCTTCTCCCTTCAAGACTCCATAAATTCAGCGTCTTAAGAAGTAGACCCAGAGTTCCAGGGCACAGCCTCAGCAGCCCAAGGCCATCTCCAAGGTCACTGGCCTTTCCTGATTTGACCTTCACTTGGGATCAAGTCCTCCTGAACCAGGTACAAACTAAAGCTCCAGCCTGATCCATCCAGCCGTCCAGGAGCCTCAAGATCACAGAACTCCCAGCTAGGTCCTACTGCCAAAGCAGGGCTGCTTCTTAATACACAGCTCTCTTCTTTCCAGAAACAAGCTGCATCTGAGAAGCCCAGGCAGGCCGTGCTGCTAGCATCCTGTGTATTTGGGTGAGTCCTCCACAACAAAGTGCGCCCTTCATCCAGCTGAAGTCATATTTAAAATTACAGGTAAAACTATTCTAAGCTCAGATGCCAAGCCCACCCAGGAAGGCATGATGGTAGAGTGAACCTGGGTTCCAGTCCCAGCTTTTCCTCTTATCAGCTGTGTAACCTTCATCAAGTTACTTAACCTCTCTTAGTTCCCACTGCTGATTTTCAAAATTGAATGTAATCTTCCTGGCTTTGCAATGAAATTGAATGACACAATGTCTGCTAGATGCTTGGCATGTGGTAGGTGGTCATGAACATTGTTTTCTTCTCCCCTTGTCTGGCTTAAAAAACAGAAATGTGCTTCCCTGGGCAGCTCTATAGGTCATAAGGTAGCAAGAAAAGTCCTTATGCTTAAATCTGCCATGCCATCTCTTCTGGAGCCTAGTTTACACACACACACACACACACACACACACACAGAGTAATTTGCTATACTAGTAAACACAACCACAAGTTCACCAGGCTCCTTAAATTCCAAACAAAACTTCCAACTGCAAGTCTTTTTAATCAGGGCCCTCTGAACCACAAGCAGCCCTTGCCTGGGGCCACACTGCCTTTCCCCAGCTCACCCCTCCATACTGCCCCCACCAGCTGAAAAGTCTGGAATAACGACTTAAGACAGCTGGGTGATCAACACCCAGATTTTCAGGCTCAGCAGCCTAATTTGGTAAGACGGTTTGGAAAATATTGACATTACCCAAATGTCTAGGTGGATCCAGGACATTTGGGTAATGCCCCAGTTTCCTCTGAAACCATCAAGGTTAGAATGAATGGGGGTGGAAGAGGAGAGAAGGTGAATTTCCTGACCAGTAACCTTGCCCCCCGCCGCACCCCCCCAACACACACACACCACCACACAGCACCACAGAGCTCACGGTGATTTAGGCAGCTGCACCACTGGCTGCTCCACCAGGCTTTTCAATACCGGCCAAGGAAGACAAGGCAGTACATGTACCACAACCGCCCCCTGGCCCCAGAAATTTTAGAAAATCGCCCTACCTTGTAAGGTTCCTAGGCCAGAGCATTTCACTACATTGTGGCCCTTGGAGAACAGCGGACAAAGAAACTGAATGAATCTCACGGGATGGCAAGTCCTTTAGCCAGCTGAGCCAGCCCACACTGGGCCAGGGAATCCCAGGCACCCAGCAACTCCGTAACTAAAGGACTAGCTAGCAGGGATCACCATTCCCCAGGCCAGGAAAGAAATCTGATCCCCCAACAAAATTAACCTCTGAAGTGCTGAAGGATAGAGAGGTCAGGCCTGAGTGCTGGTATCAAGTCAGCTGTGAAAAGTTTCAGCAAAGCAAAAGCTAACACCAAACTCTGAAACCATTACCGTAAAGCACTGAATGGAAGGGCCCTCCATGTGGTCCCAGGGGAGTTTGCAACAGCAGGTCAAATTGAAGAAAATCTGAGAGTGAAAAACTACTTTAAATCCTCACAGACTGCACAAAAACGTTGCAGGAAGTCTTTCCAGCCCTAAGTGCTACTTTTAATGATGCAAAAATCATTGACTATAACATTTCTTAGCTCATTCCATTGACGTCTGAAGGCAAAGCATTTGATTGAAATGATTAGCCTACAGAGAGAATTTCTGAACCTAAAAAGGAAATGATACCTGTTTGTACAGTTAACGACGACGCACATACATTATTTCCGGTGATGTCAATTTTGATGCAGTGCCAACAAAAATATGCATTAATTCCTCAGGCTACTTATTTCAAAAGAAAAAGAATCTCAGTCTAGGCATGGCTATATTAAACATTATGGTACAGAGGCTGGAAGGGGAGGTGGGTGGGAGAGAGTCCCAGCTCTGGGATGGGAAGGGGTTGCACCGACTAATCCCTATTAAAACCTGTAATCAAGGCACTCAGAAAGAACTATGTAAACAGATGCTATGAACAATGAACAACTGTATTACTACTGAGAACTCAAAAGCAAACTTATGTTATAGCCACAAGCTTTATTTGAAAACGAAGGATTAAGATGTTCTCCCAAACCCTGACTCCCTCTCCAAAAATCCTACCAGTTGGTTCCTGGCAGCTTTAAAAGACTTTCCCCAAGAAAGGCTCTCCCCCTGGCCAGGGTGGCCTCTCCAGTGGAAGTGGGGAGTGGGGGTTGTGGCCCTGGGGGATGGTTAGGGAAGGAAGCAGTAACTGGCTCCAAGTGAGGTCTCTGTGTGGTCAGCGTTTGCTCAGCAAACAGAAGCTTTCAAAATGGAATGAAGAGCCATTCCTCCCCCCACTGAAAAGGGAGGGAATAAAAGATCTGCTCAAAGAGTAGAGGAGGGTCTGGTGGTGATTCCCAGGTGAATGAAAAAAAGATTGTAATCTCGAAGTCCCAACCAAAGTTAATCATTCACATCTGATCCCTCAGGGCCCTCCTCCACTTGAAATACTGCTGAGGCATCTGCCGTGGGGAGTGGGAAGCAGAGGTGGGGGTGGGCAGTGGGTGAGTTTGAGGGAAGGGGTAGTGTCCAGACTTATTAAGACAAAAAAGTTGGGATAGACCCAAGCTCTGGCTGACAAGGATGCTTCAAACCACCCCTTACCTTCTATGCTGTCCCTGGAACTGACTATCTTTACGATATTACTTCTTTGAGAATCTGTCCAACATCCCGAGTTAACTTGGGAATGGGATGGTGATTGTGTGGTTTGGAGACACATAGGCACATGGGCACAGATGCACACACACACACAGTCTAAAAAGTTTCCATTGATTCCTTGCTCTAGGCAAATATAATAGGTAAACATTCTGATTTGTCATCAAGGTAAGCTAGGAAATGTTGATCTATTCATTTATTCATTCATCAACTAACATATTTATAGAGCATCTGCAATGTGCCAAGTGCTGTTCTAAGTGCTGACGATACAAGTAGTCAATAAAATAGACCAAAAAATCTTGACTGTAACAGAACTTAGCTTCAATGGTAGAACTATAAAATAAGTGAGACAAAATGTAAATTTTATGGTACATTAGCAATAAATGATCAAGAGAACAACGTATTGTAAAGAAGAAGATGTGATTTGTGAAGGGGGGTGTTGGAAATTTTACATGGGGTGGCTATGGCAGGTCTGCTGAGGGCATGGTTTTTATTACAAATCTAAAAGAAGTATGGGAGCTGGGTATCTGAATACATTTTGGTTTTATATCTGGGGATAAGGGACTTCCAAGAGGAAATGGTCCGTGCAAAGGCCCTGAGATAGTATACGACTTGTAATGCATTCCAAGAATGAGTGGCTGGAGCAGTGGGTGGTGAACCAAAGTGGGGTGAGGAGGGGGTTAGGCCAAAGAGTCCAAGGGTACAGGGAGAGAGGAGAGTGCCTGAGTGGGGCCCTGAAAGTCAGCGTAAGCAGCTTGTCTTTTACTCTAAGGGAGAGAGGATACACTGGAGGGTTAACAGATGGAGTTTCTCCTTTTTATAAAAGTTCATGTAAATGTACAACACTAAACATATCATTTTGATTGTACATGATTTTTACAGGGGCGAGTTTATTGCAGGAGACATAGTGCTTTAAGGAGGTCTTAGTTTTCTTTCTGTGGTTAAAAGGATCACACCTTTCATGTGAAAGGCTCTGAATTATTTGCAGCTACAGGTTCTAATTGAGTCAGGGTTTTCTCATGGTTTGAAAGATAATAATTAGCAGGGATAAGGGAGACCCAGGCAACGGGAGAGGAAAAGGGAAAGTAAACCAACTCCATGAGGGTAGATGCCCTTTGGCGCTTTTCAAAGAGTCAGGCTTGCTCTGTCATTTTTGACCCTTGCTTCTAAACAGGCCAAATTCCAAAGGGCTTCCAGAACTCATAACACTTTTCTCCCTAGAAATAATGTTATCAGTGATGTTAAGGTTTCCAGGTTACTCACAGAGCCATCTATAAAACCAAAATGTAGCTGATGAACTCGACTCAGGTATCAAAAAGTAGAAGAAAACTTTATTCTTGGAATACAGTACATAATTAGACAAAACGGAAAACCACAAAGATGAATCTAAAAAGATGTTCACTTATTTCTAATGAGTATTTTATGAAACCAGTGCTAGTGAAGACACTTTGCTCCTTTTCCTCCAATATATTCAACCCTCTTTCCTGGCTTTTCCCTGCAGGCTGAGAAATGTATTACTCATCTCATCAAATACAACAAAACCCAAAACCTTTTTTTTTTTTTTTTTTTTTTTAACCTCATGCCCATATTCTCCTCCACAATCATGCCGGTCTCTGCTCCATATTACAGGAAAACACCTCAAAGCAGTAATTTGAGTTGTTTCATGTACTTCTCATGCTCCATGATCCTTCAACCCACCAGGCAAGATGTTTGTTCCCACTACTCCACTGAGACCACTTTCTGTTTTCCCTGAGAACATCGATGGCTTCCTCCTTGCCAAAGCCAACGGTCAACTCTCTATCCTTACCCTACTTGAGTTTTCAGCAGCAGGTAGCATCGACAGATTCTCGCTTCTTGAGTGGGCCTCATCCCGGGTTTCCATACCGTCATCTGCACCTGGTTCCTACCTTCCTAACTGTGCTCTGGGTCTCCTAAGCTCACCTTCCTCTTCATCTCTCCAGAACTCAAGGGCCTCCATCCCTGGACCCCTCCTCTTCTCTAACTATAACTTCTCACTAACTTCTAAGTAAGTTATAACTACCACTTCTAACTAACTTATTTTCCTGGGTGATCTCATCCACGGTTTCAAATACTAGGTGCAGGCAGACAACTCTAAAGTCTGTAATCTGTAGTCTGGCCGCTTTGTGTACCCAACACATCTGAAATCACATTTACCTTACTCAAAACTACTGCTCCCAACTTCCAATGTGTCTGCACCCCCATTCCCAAAGTCTTCCGTATCTCAAAGTATGACTCTCCATTAACCATCCTAATTTCCTCCTTCCTTCTTGCCTCCGATGTAATCCATTAAGAAGTCCTTTTGCCTAAAGCCCCCAAATATACCTTGAACCCAATCACTACTGAACATCTGCAGTAAGATAACCTTGGACCAAGCTGCCATCATCTCTTTCCTGCAACAGTCACCTCCCGGGTCGCTCCACCTTCCCTCATGCCCTGCTAGGCTCCATCCTGCACACCCCAGCGACAGCAATCTTTCTCCAGTGTACAGCAGATTCTGTCACATTGCTGCTTAAAGCCCAGTGACAGCTTCCCAGGGAAGTTAGAATAAAATTCAAATTTGTTCCCTCGGCCTAGAAGCCCTCATGTGATCTGGCTCCTCCTCTTCATTCCGTCCAAAGACGGGACTCACAAATGCACCAAGCTTCTTCCCACTTCCTAGGTCCTCGCACTGTGCCTCCTTTCTGGAATGCTCCTGCCCATGTCTCCCCCTCGGCTGCCCGTTTCTCATGGGTCAGATGTTGGTTGGAATGGCACCTCCTCAGGGATTTCCTCTTAGACCCTGGCCCAATTACATTCCACCATATGATTTTCCTCATGGCGTCAATCAGTCAACACATTGTCTTTCAACAGTCTGTCTTTCCCTCAACACAGTCAGCTCCTTGAGCACAGGTGTGCTGTTTGCTTTTGTTCTGAGCCATATCCTCCCAGTGCCTAGATCACTGCTGATGTGGTCCTGGATCAACCAAGCATAGGAGGACAAAATGGAACTGATTATTCTATGCTGTCTCCTGGGGACTGTGAAGTACTTCCAAGGACTTTAGTTCAATGGTTTTATTTGGTCACAGACCCACTTGAGAACCTGACAGAAACTTAAGTCTGTCTCTCCATAAGAAAAAAGATATACAAACAATATTTTACACAATATTTCCAGGGACTCACTGATCCCCTGAATCCTGTCCATAAAGCACAGGTTAAGGGCAGCTGCTTCTGAGTTTTATAATACTTTAGTTTCACTGTGTGTGTGTGTGTGTGTGTGTGTGTGTGTGTGTGTGTGTGAGCTGGAGTCTTGCTCTGTTGCCCAGGCTGGAGTGCAGTGGGCTGATCTCAGCTCACTGCAACCTCCGCCTCCTGGGTTCAAGCGATTCTCATGCCTCAGCCTCCTGAACAGCTGGGACTACAGGTATGCACCACCATTCCTGGCTAATTTTTGTATTTTTCGTAGAGACTGAGTTTCATCATGTTGGCCAGGCTGGTCTCGAATTCCTGATCTCAAGTGATCTGCCTGCCTTGGTCTCCCAAAGTGCTGGGATTGCAGGTAAGCCACCACACCTGGCAGTTTCACTTTTATAGTGACTTTGTTTCCTAGTTTGGGAATCAGTATTATACTCAATTCAGTTGCTTTCTTCTTGCTTGCTAGTAACAGAACAAAGAGAAAGGGAAGGGAGGGAGGGAGGGAGGAAGGAAAGCTCTCCTGGATGAATGAACAAGAAGGAAAACATAAAGGTTTAAAAGAGGATCTGTGTGTATGGGACACATTAAAAGATGTGACACACATCTCATTGCCTGATGTGGAATTTTACTGGGTGTAATCTGCAACAGGCAGTGGGAAGGGGAGTCTTTAGCAAAGATTTTGAAGTATAGCAGTTAATACTAGGGAGTTTATGATTTTCAACAAGAATTATACGAAACTAGGCAGCTTTGGGGTAGAAAGTGAACAGCATTCAAAACCTTTGCCAGATACCAGACTGGACACTGGGAATATAAGGCAGAGGAAAAGGAAACGCCCCAGTCCTGAGAGCTCTTTACATGGAAGAGACAAACAAGCAAAATCATTATGGATGTTACGGGGAAAGTGATGACAGAAATAAACAGGGTGCTGTGAAAGGGAGTCACACAGGAAGCACTTACTTTAAATAGCATGGTCAGGAAAGGCCATTCTCAGGAAGTGGCACTTAAAGGAAGACATGAAAGATGAGAGGGCACCAACCAGCCATCAGAAGGAGAAAGCCAGGTGTTCCAGATGAAGGGGTTGGTGAATGGATGGGGGACACATCAAGTGCAAAGACCATCAGAGGGAGAGGCTGGGTGTGCTGGAGGAGCTGAAAGGTGGCAACCATGTTTGAAGCTTAGTAAATGGGTGTGAGGACATCAGTGGAAAAGAAAGTCTATCCCCTGAAGAACTCTCAAACCCATTAATAACAACTGATCCTAGAAAAGTGTCAATAAAGAGCTTTGAGAGGTAGTCAGTGTGCCTCTGCATCTCCCCCTTTCCTTTTCCACTTTCTCTATGCTTTTCTGGGAAATAGGACCTAAAGGATAAGCAGAGGGCCTCCCTTCCTGTTAATGTTCTTTTTCTTTTATTTTATTTTCTAATTTTTATTTTATTTGTTTTTTTTGCTTTGTTTTGTTTTGTTTTTTTTTTTTGAGATGGAGTTTCACTCTTGTTGCCCAGGCTGGAGTTCAATGGCAGGATCTCGGCTCACTGCAACCTCTGCCTCCCAGGTTTAAGCAATTCTCCTGCCTTAGCCTCCTTAGTAGCTGGGATTATAGGCATGTGCCACCACACCCAGCTAATTTTGTATTTTCAGTAGAGACGGGGTTTCTCCATGTTGGTCAGGCTGGTTTGAACTCCCAACCTCAGGTGATCCATCCGCCTCAGCCTCTCAAAGTGCTGGGATTACAGGCGCGAGCCACCACACCTGGCCTATTTTTATTTTTTGGAGACAGAGTCTTGCTCTGTCATTTAGGCTGAAGTGCAGTGGCACAATCTCAGTTCACTGCAACCTCCACCTCCCAGGTTCATGCAATTCTCATGCCTCAGCCTCCAGAGTAGCTAGCACTACAGGTGTGCGTCACTGCACCTGGCTAATTTTTTTTTTGTATTTTAGTAGAGACAGGGTTTTGCCACATGGGCCAGGCTGGTCTCAAACTCCTGACGTCAGGCAATCTGCCTGCTTTGCCCTCCCAAAGTGCTGGGATTATAGGTGTGGGTCACTGCACCTGGCCCTGTTCATGTTCTTATGCAGAATCTCTGCTTCCACTGGGTCCGGGGAAGCAGGACCTCGCTCTTTCCATTCACCCAGATTGTGGATCCCTTCCTCCCTACTGTTTCCAGTGAAGTGGTGATACTGTGCTCCAATTATATCACAAAAACAGAATGAGCTGACTTTCAGTTTCAAATATTTAATCTTATAGAGTTGTAGTTTCTGTTACCTTTTGTTGGATAATTGTTGAGATTGTCTGGAGTCCACATTTGTGATTACTCACATGTAAATGCACACATATTCCTTAATCTCTAAACAAAAGTTTTCATTCAGCAGAAGAGTATCCAATCTGTTATCCATCCTTATGCCCTTCCCATTCTTAATCTGAAACCAGTGGCTTGTTAACAAAACCTTAAACACAGCTAAGGAACAGGACCATGCGGGTACCAGCATCTTCAGCCTCAACTCACAAATCCAGACTTTCCACCCTCAGTCCAACATCAGGGATGTCTTTTCTGGAAGGGTGCCAATTGGCTACATCAACTGCAAAATGGCAGCATTTCCAGTAAAGGACATAAGAGGTCAAAGTTACTCTCAACAATAACGATAATTAAACTTTATAAGCTTTACTGCCTACACATCTCATCTCATTTAATTCTAAGAACTGTTCTAACATGCGTTATTATCCCTATGTTATGAAAAAGAAACCGAGGCTCAGAGAATTTGGATGATTTGCTTGTAGTCATACAACTGCCAAGCGACAGACTGGAGCCAAATCCTGTTTGATTTCCATGACACGGCATTAGAGGAGTGAACACCTCCAGGTCACTATGCCAACAGATGACACTAAGACACGTAGTGGGCCAGGGCCATTCACAGGTTATCCCACAGTCCTTCAGCTCCTTCTAATACTTTTGGGTTTGGTCCAATTGAGATACAGTCATTTACCAAATTCCACACTATAGACGCTCCTCCTATATTTGCAGTGATTGTTCTCTTTAAAATATCAGCTGGATATTGACTTGTGTGTGCTAGGCATTGTGCTGGGGAAACAGTGGTATGTCAAAGAGAAAATGTCTCTCTCTACCCCCTCATGGAGCTTATAATTGGGTATATGTGGGGGTATCGAGCAGTCAAATAAAAAACAAATACATTTAACCGCAATCCATGATACATGCCATGAAAGAAAAAAAATAGTAAACCATGAGGACATATTATAGGGAAGAAGAGAAGGAAATTGTTGTCCACAAAGTTAGAAAAATCTGTACTGGGGCTGCCTGTATAGGAATGCTGTGCAATGCTGAAAGTTGACAATTTTGGTGAAAATTTTGAAACTTGTCCCTAGATGTAGCTTTCTAAGTAGCAAAACCTAGATTACCCCATAAAACCCCATCCCACAGACCCCTGGCTAAGAACAACAGCCACAGCCGGGTGCGGTTGTTCACACCTGTAATACCAGCACTTTGGGAGGCCGAGGTGGACGGATCATGAGGTCAGGATACCGAGACCATCCTGGCTAACACGGTGAAACCCCGTCTCTACCAAAAATACAAAAAAAAAAAAAAAAAAAAAAAAAAACTAGCCGGGCGAGGTGGTGGGCGCCTGTAGTCCCAGCTACTCGGGAGGCTGAGGCAGGAGGATGGCGTGAACCCAGGAAGCAGAGCTTGCAGTGAGCCGAGATCGCACCACTGCACTCCAGCCTGGGAGACAGAGTGAGACTCCGTCTCTAAAGAAAAAAAAAAGAACAACAGCCACGAAAATTTCTGTGTCATTGTCTCCAAGGCCATAAGGAGTAGCAGCAGATGGCAAGGCTCGACATGTATTTCAGGGAACAGTCTGAAGTGAGGCTATCCTGCCTCTTTGGTCATGATCATAACTCTAGTTATTTAGAGGAAAACAGGAAAAAAACCAAAGAAGCAAATCCATGCAATTGGGTCTTTATTAATTAACTACTTTTTTTTGAGACAGGGTCTTACTGTCACCCAGCAGGAGTGCAGTGACACAATCACTTTAAAATGTTAAAGCTCGTTGAAACTTTAAACTCCTGGGCTCAAGCAATCCTCCTGCTCCAGGCTCCCCAGTAGCTGGGACTACAGGCGTGTGCCATCATGCCTCTAATTTTTATTTTTATTTTTATTTATTTATTTTTGAGATGAAGTCTCGCTGTGTCACCCAGGCTGGAGTACGGTGGCGTGATCTCGGCAAACTGTAACCTCTGCCTCCCGGGTTCAAGTAAGTCTCCTGCCTCAGCCTCCCAAGTAGCTGGGACTACAGGTGTGTACCACCACACCCAGCTAATTTTTTTATTTTTAGTAGAGATGGGGTTTTGCCATGTTGGCCAGGCTGGTCTTGAACTCCTCACCTCAGGTGATCCACCTGCCTTGGCCTCCCAAAGGGCTGGGAATACAGGCATGAGCCATTGCCCCTGGCCTATGCTTGACGAAGTTTTTAATATTTTCGAAGAGACAGGGTCTTGCTTTGTTGCCCAGTTGGGTTTCGAACTCCTGGCCTCAAGCAATTCTCTCGCCTCAGCCTCCAAAAGTGCTGGAATATTACAGATGTGAGCAAGTACACCTGGCTTTGGTCTTTTAAAAAACAGAAAATTAAAGGAGACTTAAAAGAACATGACTGGCTTTGAGGATCTATATTTTATTAAGGGTGCTGTAGGGGCACAGAGAGAATTCAAATGTTTATTTTTGCAGCTGCACTATTATCTCTATTAAGATGAATGGGGAATGAAAAAAAATGTTTCAATGCTACTCTTTGGCTTTTTCCAATGGGAGTCCGGCTCCAAGGACATCCTTGAGTGTGTCTACCACAGGGTGAGATAATGAGGGAGAGGGACAGGTGGCTGGGGTGAGGAGAGGGAAGTGTAATTGGGGAGAAGGAAGGGATTGGAGAGGAAACTTATAGGTGCTCATCACCAGCAGCCCCTAGGCAGACTGTGACTTAAGCCAACAGTTGGGGACTCTGATCTCACTCCACTTCCTACACCCAAAGTTTTCCCACTGGCCCCGGTCATGCAGCACTCATGTTGTAGGGCACACTGCAGGGCAGAGGAGAGAACACTGTAACAGAATAGAAGCTTGGGGCTGAGCCCCCGCATCTGTCACCACATTGACTTTGGCCAAATCACTTCCTGATTGTGGCTCTCAGATTACTCTCCTGCTCACTGAGCAGGCTGCCACCCCAGAGGTCCTCTAAGAACCTTCCAAGTATGAATGTTTTGTAAAACTATATCCCTAGATCTCCCACTGAATTCCTTCTCAAAAGAAAATTCATTTGCCTTGTGATTTTGACTCATGATCCATCTGTCCCCTACTGGGGACAGACCCTGAATTTACTGCAGACTTTCCAGGGGCCGGGCATTATATGAAATGCTGTAAATACCTTTTCCCACAGGACCCTTCCTACAGCCCCATGAGGTCGTAGTTTCTCTTGTAAGAAAACCTGTTCTATACCTTAGCTTTGGTATTTCATTGTTTCCCTTCTGAGTTTATAGGGACTATAAAATAGGTTCACAAAACCTTTCCCAACCTCTGAACCACAATCTTGTCTACAATGAAAGGGAAAAAAAAAAAAAAGTTTGGCAAAGAGCCCAACTCATTCTAGGTATTTGCCTAGCGGAAAGGCTAGCTGAAAAAGTTATAGACTGGTTAAGAATTAAACTCCTTCCATTTGATATTAGTGTCTAAGAGAAAAACTGCTTTGAATGGAAGAAGAGAAGTTAAATCGAGTGACTGGCACACAGAAAGTGCTTACAAATTTTGCTATTGGTTCTGAAAACCAACAGCACGCCAGAGACTCTACTAACTTTGTATACAACATTGGTATCAAAACTCACAATATCCCAGTATGATACATTTTATTATCCCTCATGTACAGATGATCTACAGCTCAGAGAGGTTAAGTAACTTGCTCAAGGTCACATAGCTAAAAAATGCTAAAGCCAAAATCTGGACCCAGGTCCACGTTATTCATAAATCGGTGTCCTTCTAGGGCTTTCTTAAGCTCCCATTTATCGAGTTCTTATCATGATGGTTACTGTGCTGAATTTTCTGGTCTTATTTCATCCTTCTGACATTCCCTATGCAGTAGGTATAATCATCCCAAGTTTATATGAAAAAATTGGGGAGCAGTGGGTTAAGTAAGACGCCCAAGGCCACACTGCTGGTAAGCCCTCAGGCTTCTGATTTCAAAGCCCATGCTTAAAACTACTCTTTATCACCTCTGGATTTTTGCCTTGAGACTGGTAATTGGCATATTGGGGATGATTTTCTTGACTTTACAGACAGCCACTTCACTGGTTTGAGTATTAAGAGTGTATTGACAACAACCCTATCCCCTGGTCACCCTTTTCCCCCCTTTCTTTTTTTGTTTTGTTTTGTTTTGTTTTTGAGATGGAGTCTTACTTTGTTGCCCAGGCTGGAGTGAAGTGGCGCAATATCGGCTCACTGCAACCTCTGCCTCCTGGGTTCAAGTGATTCTTCTGCCTCAGCCTCCCGAGTAGCTGGGATTACAGGCATGTGCCACTGTGCCCGGCTAATTTTTGTATTTTTAGTAAAGATTGGTTTTTGCCACGTTGGCCAGGCTAGTCTTGAACTCCTGACTCAGGTGATCCACCTGCATTGGCCTCCCAAAGTTCTGGGATTATAGGCTTGAGCCACTGTGCCCAGCCATAAGTGGGTGATTCTATTAGTAGGCACCAACATGGTATTAAGTTGGTGCAAAAGTAATTGCAGTTTTCACAATTAAGAGTAACGGCAAAAACCACAATTACTTTTGCACCAATCTAATGGTTTCAAGTTCTATATTTTTGCTTAAGTTTAGAGAGAAAGATAAATGTTCTCATTCAATTCAGAGCACAATGCAAACTGATGCTACATTTGTAGGTTCAGCTGCAGGGAGTTAGCTGGACCTAGACAGAAACTCCATTCTTCAGCCAACTTTCTTCCAAACACCATACCAGGAACAATGGAGTATGGATAGAAGAAGTATGTGAATGGTTCAGGGTAGCCCCATCACCAGTGCCAGAAGATACTCGAGACTGTGCTCCTCTGTAGTGCATCAAGGGTATCATCTGCACACACAAATGTCAGAATTACAAGAAAAATATAGAATACGAGGTTTATTGGCAGCCCACACTAGTGTGCATACATTAGGTCCAAGAATGGTCTTTGCATTTTTGTTTATAAGAACAAAAGAAGTGAAACACCCTAAATATCCACCAGTAGGAAGAGAGTTAATCAAATTACGGCTCCTCCATAGAATGGAATATTGTGTGTGACCATTAAGAATGATGTTAATGAATCCTGATAAAGAAAGATGCTCATGCTATACTATAAAATTACAAAATTAGATTATAAAACATCTCTCATCTTTTAGAGGCTGTATAATGTAATTAAAATCAAAGACTATAGAGTCACACTGTCTAGCTACAAATCCTGGCTCTGTCACTTTTAGCTGTGTGACTTTGGACACGTTGCTTAAGCGATGTGTGTCTGTTTCATCACCTGTACAATGAGTTCTTACTCCCAGAGGTGTTGTAAACACCAAATGAATCAATACATGTAAAGAATTTAGACTAGCATGTGACTCATAGCAAGCAAGTATTCAAGACATGTTTGGTCTTTCAAAAAACAAAATGTCTAAGTGCTTACATGATTAAAAAACACCTGGAAAGCACCACAGTGTTAATGATAGATTTCTCTGTGTCATACAACATTACAACCTTTTTCTTTTATCTCTATTGCTTGCTTATCTGCATTTTCAATATTTTTTCCAAAATTAAACATGGACTAAAGAAAAACCAAAGAAAATCACATTTAATATTTTTAAATCCCAATCTTTTATCAGAAACAGAAACCTCACCAAAACTCATTTTTTAAAAAAGCCGTGGGTCAGGCCAGGTAATTACTAAACCTGGAGTCTGGAGAAAGCACGTTGTGTTTCCTGGTCTTTGCTAGTTTGATGGCCTAACAGCAAGAAAGAATTTGCACCCCAGCACCTTGATCCTGAAGATGCATAGGCAGGGCTGGGGAGAGGAAGAGACTAGAGAGATGGGAAAGCCTGATTTCATTCCTAGCTATCCACTTAGTTTAAAATGTCAGGAAGTTTAGCGGATTAAGGGTATTACAGTCACTATTCATAAAGGTGTTTTGTTAGAACTTCTAAATAGCAATCTGGTGAAATAAGCCTTGCACAGGCTTAAATGAAAGCCTGTTACAGTACTTAAAGTTTCCTAGAGAAGGAAAAAGACCCCCAGGTATTAATTTACCTAAAGAGCAGCTGCCTGGAAGACACTGTAATGTATCCTAAGTAGCCAATGCTATAAAATAGATAACCAGTCACAGAACTAGGAGGTTTGAGCCCAGATCACCCGGTGGTAGAACTGCAATTAGCAGTAATGAGAGGCATGTCTACATTTTGATAAGAGCCACAGCTGTACATATATTATAGACTTGGGTACTTTCTAAAAAATCCAAGGACATTTAAAGCTGTTGGAATCCAAGAGGCAGAGAGGCGTGTTTGAATTTCAAAATTCACAAATTAAAAAAAAAGTAGTGGGGGGCTGTCACGCTTATCTCACGAATGCATCTGGATGGGACAGTATGTCAAACTCCAGGGAGAAAAGGAGACTTACAATTATTAAGCCCCTATTTGCACAGCAGACACAGTGCTATTCAAGCCAATCAACCTAAGTGTTCTCGTTTGCAGTCTTGATCCACAGGGGCAGACAATCTTATAAATGAGTCTCTAAATCAAAGGTCGGCAAAACAAATTCCATTTTCCCCCAGTCCTTCTTATGAGATCATAGAAGGTATCTCAAGAAAAAAGACATCTTCACAATTAGGGGGAAGATGGGACAGGATGAGAAGTCTTACAGAATGGAAGGGGGTGGGGTTTGAGAGAAGCGGGCTTGGGAGTGAATTCTGGCTTCACTAAGAAGCTGAGCTATACAGACTGGAGCTAGTCTACCTGTCTGAGCAGTTTCCTCATTTGGCTTGGGTAATGAGGAAACACTGGTGAACAAGACAGGTTCTTGCCCTCAAGATGCTTAGAGTATAGATGAGATGACAGGCTAGTAGCGGACATTTATAATATGATGTATTTGGTGCTATGATAAGGAAAAATTCAGGCTATCATTGGAGCAAATAGGAGGGACACCCAATCTGGTCTTCCGCGTGGGGTAGAGAAGGCTTCCTGGAGGAGGTGACATTTAACGTGAGCCCTGAAGGGATGGGGTAAGGGTGAAGAGAACGTCTCTGCAAAGGTTGAAAGGCAAGAAAAAGGATGGTTTGGGGCCTGGGGGAAGCAAGTAATTCAGTGTGGTTGAAGAGGAGGAGGGGAAGAATAGCAGGGCCAGATCTCATAGTAAGCCCGGTAACATTTGAACTTTATCCAAGGGGGATCGGAAGCTCATAGACAGGCATTCACTGCTTTTGGAAAAGCCATGGGTAGCAGAGATGCAGACACACCAAAGGAAAATTACTCCAGCTCTGCTTTCTAACTCAGAAATCTCACGACGTTGTTTGCATTTTATCTAATTTCTCTGATAAAGTCAACATTTTAAAAATTATGATGTCCACCCCATGGAAAGCTGTAAATCACAACATTATCTCACAGCTCATTTGTCACAGGTTCTAGAGCCTCGTTCAGACACCATTGAGTTCAACGAGCACCTGCCTCCATGCATTTCATTTTGGATAGTCAAATCTCAAATTTCATACAGGGCTGGTTATCTAGTAAACTGAGGTCACTCTAGACACTCAGAGCTGAAAAGAAAATTAGGGGCCATTTGGCTCAAATCCAAATTTGAGTAAGTAAGCTCAGGGGGAAAGCACCTTGCTTGAGGTCACAGAGTTTAGGGGTAGACCCAAGGTTAAACCTCAGACCTCCAACATCCCACCTGCGCTGTTTTGTTTTGTACCTTCCTCTCTCCCGTTACAGACTAGGAATTCCAAATTCCTATCCCAAGGTCAGGGAGGTCTCACTGACGCCTGTGTAGCCATGTGGGGAGGGGAAGTCTCATTTGCCGGTAAGCACTACAGGAAGTGATGGTTGAACAGGATGGGACTGATAAGAAGGAAAAGTAGTTACAGTGATCTTATTCATTTTAAAAAAAAAGCAGCAACAATACAGCAGTCGAGGAAAATAATCAATTCTATTTAAGCAAAGCACTTTAAAGTAACATTTCCAGCATTATCCTATTTCAAAACATTTATCAGATGCCAGGGAAATTAAGCATGTGCAAGTACCTACACCACTCTGTGCAAACGGTTTATCTAGCAAAACAAGCAGGCGGGGAAAAAAAAAAAAAGGTCTGAGGAACTTCCATTTTCAACTGCCAAGTGGATCAAAGACACTAGCAACAGAAAAAGAAATACACAAGTCTAAATTTAGTCATCTCTCATACTGGTTAAGTCCTTTTCCAAAGTCTGTTGGCTGTTGCCTGGACACAGCTTTGGTGTGAATGACTTTCATCTGAGCCTCTATCCTAAGGGTCAAGCTTAAGATGCTGATGGCAAGCATGCTTGTTTGCATCCCTGAAGTCTCTGGCTGTTAACGGGCAGGAAAAGCTCTCTGGAAGGTTTTGGACCTCAAGAAGTAGCTGAAAAGAGTCAAAGTGATAGAGGAAAGACAGAGAAGACAACAGGCATTCATACACATACACTGATTTAAACTTTTTTTTTTTTTTTTTGAGACAGTCTCACTTTTTCACCTAGGCTGGAGTGCAGTGGTGCGATCTTGGCTCACTGCAACCTCCACCTCCCGTATTCTCCTGCCTCAACCTCCTGAGTAGCTGGGATTACAGGCACACGCCACCACACTTGGCTAATTTTTGTGTTTTTGGTAGAGATGGGGTTTCACCATGTTGGCCAGGCTGGTCTTGAACTCCTGACCTCAGGTGATCTGCCCACCTTGGCCTCCCAAAGTGCTGGGATTACAGGCACAAGCCACCGCGCCTGGCCTGATTTAAACTTAAAATACACAGGCTGAGAGTTCTGAAATATTTGGTTTCTGCAACTTTGTTCGACAAAACAAGGCTCTCTCAATGACCAATCTCACAAGATTTCTGCAAGGGGTAAAGTATGATAATGTTCTCTTCTATAAAAACATTTTTTGTTTTTGTGAATATAAAACATTTTTACAAATCCAAAACAGCACCACAAAGCAAAGGATCTAAAGTATGTGGCTGGGGATAGCAGGCAGTTACTGTGCCGCGGGCTGGTCTTGGAAGATGATTATAGCTGAAGCCCCAGAGCGCTGGCAGTTGTGCCTCCTGGTACCACCACTCCATTCTCCAACTGCAGCTGCTGATCAATGGGCTCACACACCAGGCTCAATGGAGACAAATAATTAGTCTGACTTACCTTTCAAAGGAGAACTAATTTCTTCAAGGGCTGGCTTTTGTCCCCCAGCCAACCTGTCAAATCTATCTTCTTCTGGTGACCCGGGTGCACAGCACATGAATACACTGTGCTGGCTAAATTTAGACTTTGAGAGCCTTTCTAACCTGTCATTTCACTCCACAGAAAAGCAGATCAGTTTCTCCAGTGAAAATAATACTGCCCACCCAATCAATGTGGAGAGATGAGGCAAAGCCCCAAGGCCACTCAAGGGTCCTCTCAAAATTGCCCTGCACCTCCAGGAAAAATTCTGTTCACACACCCTGGGTATATGAACAGGGAGTCTCCTTTTCAAAACTTTTAGGGAAAGCAGTGCACCATTTTACTTAATCACCTAATTCTTCTGTTTCAGAAAATCCTATGGAGTCCTTACTATACCTATAAAACCCTTACCAAAAATGGGCTGGTGCGGTGGCTCAAGCCTGTAATCCTAACACTTTTGAGAGGTCAAGGCTGTGGAATCCAGAAGTTCAAGACCAGACTGGATGACATGGTGAAACCCTGTCTCTACAAAAAAATACAAAGATTAGCCAGGCATGGTGGTGCACACCTGTAGTCCCAACTACTCTGGAGGCTGAGGTGGGAGGATTGCTTGAGTCTGGGAGGCAGAGGTTGCAGTGAGCTGAGATTGTGCCACTGTACTCCAGCCTGGTTGACAGAGTGAGACACTGTCTCCAAAGGAAAACAAAAAAAAAAAAGAAGAAAATGATCTTTGGAAACCAGGGTCCGGTCTCAGCTCTACCTCTAACTATGTGCAAATTATTTTGCATTTTTGTACCTTGGTCCTCTTTTTTTTTTCTTTTTGAGATAGGGTCTTGCTTTGTTGCCCAGGCTGGAATGCAGTGGTATGATTACAACTCACTGCAGCCTCAACCTCCCAGGCTCAAGTGATCCTCCCATCTCAGACACCTGACTAGGCAGCCACCTGACTGCCGGCATGTGCCACTATTCCTGGCTTATTTATTTATTTATTTGAGATGGAGTTTTGCTCTTGTTGCCCAGGCTGGAGTGCAATGGCACAATCTTGGCTCACTGCAACCTCTGCCTCCTGGGTTCCAGCGATTCTCCTGCCTCAGCCTCCCAAGTAGCTGGGATTATAGGCACCTGCCACCAGGTCTGGCTAATTTTTGTATTTTTTGTAGAGAGAGGGTTTCACCATGTTGGTCAGGATAGTCTTGATCTCTTGGCCTCATGATCCACCCGCCTCAGCCTCCCAAAGTGCTGGGATTATAGGTGTGAGCCACCGTGCCTGGCCACAATTTTTATATTTATTAGAAGGAGGCATGGGTTAAACATTTTTCAGAAGAAACATCTTTGGTGCCTCTGCTATTGCCCCCAGGCTGGCATGACCTGTGGAAACCTGGCATTCCAAGGAGACCCTTATCTCCAGAATACAATACCCAGTCTGCTCTGTTTATAATCGAGCCCTAATGATTCCCTATGGGAGTCTGGACACCCTGAATCATATGACTGAAAGACCTTTGAAAGATCACCTCTGTCTCCTCACCTCACACAGGAACCCCTTCTGTATTATCTGGGATACACAGTTTTCCAGATTCTGAGTGAATATTCCCAGGAACAGGGAGTAACAGGGTCTCGAACTCCTGACCTCAGGTGATCCACCTGCCTCGGCCTCTCAAATGCTGGGATTATAGGCATGAGCCATTGCAGTCAGCTGGTTCCCTCATCTTTAAAATGATGAAATCTCATTGGGTTGTCATGAGGATTAAATGAGTCAATTTAGGTAAAGTGTTTGGCTCACAGTACATGCTACATACATGTTAGCTGCTGCTGCTGCTATTACTACTACTGCTATTATTCTAGCTTACCCAGCTATCCGACCCCAGGCAAGTTCACTTCTCTGAGCCTCATTTCAGTTTTCTGGCATGAAACGTGAAGGGCACAGCAGCTTGCAGGAGTTCTGCAGGAGGAAGTGAGGTGAAATACTTTGAGCATTCAGCTCACTGCCTGGCACAATGAGGTACGCAGAAATGCTGATTCCCTGTCTCTGTATTCCTCTCCTTATTGAAAATCTCTCTTATTATAGATAGGACTCATTTCTCTCTCTCTTTTTTTTTTTTAAAGAATGATTAAGGCCGGGCGCGGTGGCTCAAGCCTGTAATCCCAGCACTTTGGGAGGCCGAGACGGGCGGATCACGAGGTCAGGAGATCGAGACCATCCTGGCTAACACGGCGAAACCCCGTCTCTACTAAAAACACAAAAAATTAGCCGGGTGAGGTGGCGGCGCCTGTGGTCCCAGCTACTCGGGAGGCTGAGGCAGGAGAATGGAGTGAACCCGGGAGGTGGAGCTTGCAGCGAGCTGAGATCTGGCCACTGCACTCCAGCCTGGGCGACAAAGCAAGACTCCGTCTCAATAAAAAAAAAAAAAAAAAGAATGATTAAGCCGGGCGCAGTGGCTCACGCCTGTAATCCCAGCACTTTGGGAGGCCGAGGCGGATGGATCGCCTGAGGTCAGGAGTTCAAGACCAGCCTGGCCAACATGGTGAAACCCCATCTCTACTAAAAATACAAAAATTAGCCGGGTGTGATGCAGGCACCTGTAGTCCCAGCTACTCAGGAAGTTGAGAGAGGAGAATTGCTTGAACCCAGGAGGCAGAGGCTGCAGTGAGCTGAGATCGCGCCACTACACTCCAGTCTGGGTGACAGAGCAAGACTGCATCTCAACACCACCACCACCACCAACTATATATATATATATATTTACACATATATGATTAAAACTCAGCAGAATCACTTGGGGTTGAAATTGTTCTCAAACATTTATTGAACTTTTATCATGTGGCAATTTCTTCTCAGGCCTTGGCTTTAAAGTATTAAGACAGACAGAGAGGGTCTTTATTGTCAGAGAGCTTGTGGGTTAGTGAGAATGAATCAGAAGACACTTCCGTTCTTGCTCTGCCTTGGAGCTGAAACTTCATTCCAAATAAAAGCTATCATTTATTGAGATTATCACAAGTAAGCCTCACAACGCCACCAAGAAGCACTTCTTACTATCTGCATTAATCTACTCTAAGTCATTTACTGGTTAGCAAGTGGCTGAGCTGGGATTTGAGTTGAACCCTATTCCGGAGTTTTTGCTCTTAACCACTGTGCTATACTGCCTTGGGTTCAAAGTCTTGCATCAAAAGAAGCACTGGAAAAAAGGAATGGCAGAGGAGAAACCCTGACTCCCTAAAGCACATCTGGTGGTGTCTGGAATAACAGCCATGGCCAGTGCAGTCCATGATGAGGGCTTAATGCTTGTAATGTGAAAAGCAACCCAGTGGATTTAGATGCTATCTTCTTTCAGCACCCCCTTAAGTTACACTAAGGCACTGGGAGGGAGAGGGAATTTATGAGAATGGCAGGACTGAGCCCCTCTTGGAAGGAGGTTCTGAAAAAAGTCACTGTAACCTGATCAGAATACCAAAACCACCCAGCATCAGAGCCCACTGCTTTATGTTCCATTAGCACCAGGTGGTCACTTCTTCAGTGGCAGCAGAGAGAAGCCAGGCTTCTCTGGCCAGAGCCCTGCATTTGCAATGCCCCTTGGTTCCTAGGGGTGCTGTAAGTTCCTTGCCAGTATTGACTGACGGCAGTGGGGAGAGGACAGATCAGGACTTTACATGCCCACTTGACAGAAAGGGAAAATGAAGCACAAAAAAGGTGTGGATTACACAAGAAACACGAGTTCTGAAATTAAAGGTTCCTCCTGAGGACATTTTAGCCTGGCAAGCTTACCACCTTTAGGCATCACAATTCTAACTGTTCTGGTGAACGTACAAAAGAAGCAAATTAAGCCTTTTAAGGTGATACGGGCCGGGTGCGGTGGCTCAAGCCTGTAATCCCAGCACTTTGGGAGGCCGAGATGGCAGATCATGAGGTCAGGAGATCGAGACCATCCTGGTTAACCCGGTGAAACCCCGTCTCTACTAAAATATACAAAAAAACTAGCTGGGCGAGGTGGCGGGCGCCTGTAGTCCCAGCTACTCGGGAGGCTGAGGCAGGAGAATGGCATAAACCCGGGAGGCGGAGCTTGCAGTGAGCTGAGATCCGGCCACTGCACTCCAGCCTGGGGGACAGAGGGAGACTCCATCTCAAAAAAAAAAAAAAAAAAAAAAAAAAAAAAAAAAAAAGATACGGAGGGGAACGTAGGACCAGTGTAATAACATCTGCTGCTAGGAATTCCAGGTGAGCTTCTGGATGGTCTGGAGGTGTCTCCATCTCTGGAGTTTTAAGACCCCTGGTGTTTGGGAACCAATTTTCAGGAGTTCACCAGCAAGTGAAGTGAACAGGCTTACTCAGACTGGACGCAATTTTCCTAAGATGTTTTCTTCTCAAATATTCCTGAACTCACAAGAGTTCTAGTAGCAACTAGAAATAGATAGTATTAGTAGCAATTTGACAAAACTGGAAGCTAGAAAATCTAAATCCAATGAACAGAATGGCTGTTTTTCTTCCTGAAGAATAAGAGCAGCAGATCCTAATAATCCAGGCTAGCAACAAGGAATGGCTTTGTTCTCATCCCCAGCTCTTAGAGGCTGGTGAGGGTCTGCTCCATGCCCACAGCCCTGGTCTGGCCTGTCCAGAACAGTGGGAAGTACGCAGGTAGGTGGGTGTGAATCTCTCACTTTTCCCACCAATAGGGTCCAGTTGCCTCCTTCCTGGAGAGGCAACAGACCAGAGCAGGGGTGATTCTTTTACCTGCTGAACTCAAGTAGAACTAACTTAGAGATGGAGGGAAGTGGGTGTGGGTAGAACAAGAGAGGCAGTGTTCCACACTTGGCAGACTGAGTTGTTTACCCCTGGGAGTCGCTCAGTAGAATCATTTCAGATAATGAAGAGGGCTTGTATTGCAGGGTCGGAGGACCTGGATTCTGGTTCTGTTTCTAGTCACTTGCTTGCTGTGTGATTCCAGACAAAAGACCTGGTCTCTCTGAATCAGCTGTATCAACTAACTTAAGGGTAGTGGCAATAGTTTTCCCTCATAAATGGATAAAATAGACCCTCAATACAGATGTCATCTGAATCCATCCTGATCAATTGCTAGCTCTCACCAGGTTGTGATGTAAGTTAATGTCCAGCATGTTTAGAGCACCTAGCACAGGGGAGGGGAGGTGCTTGTTATTTTCCACTCTCAGTGACCTCAGAATCCCACCTTTCCCCTCTCTGACTTCCCTCCCAGGGTGCAGGAAAGGTCTGGGTTTGTTTTCTGGGCTCTGCCTGGAGGGCTAGTTGCTTAGGACAGAAAGCATTTCTGTAGCTTCGCTTTCTCCCAGTTAGTGGAACAGCCACTGTCTACTCTGGTTTACAGCCCATTTATGGTGGGGTACCCTGGTCACTTGGTGTTTGTGTAGTGTTTAATCATTAGGAGGCGGCCAGTTCTAATACTGTGAGCCACAGGGCATCTATGAATAAGTCAGCTATTTGCCTCAGCCTATCAGAGTCTGTTTTTGGAAGGCTTCTCTCCAAGAACACAAGGCTGACCCCTGACACAGAAGCTTCCCGGGGCACTGGGGTAGGTACTTCTGAAGGGCACAGTGAGACACAGCTACTGGAGGCGGCTATTACCGTGGCTTTGAGTATCAGAGTGGAGCACCTACTGGCCTAGAAAAAAAGTGGTTGGCCTTCAAAGATAGGATTTCCCAGAGAACAAAACTTCTCAGGCTCAGTCTCTTTTCTCCATCCCTCCCGCACATTCTATCTTCCTTTCCACCAAACCTGGACTGCCGTTTCTCTTCCTCACCACCTGTAACTCCCACCTGTTTCCCAAGGTCCAACTAAAAGCCTATCACCTCCAGGAAGCCTTCCGTCTGACCCAGGCTACAGTGCTCTCGTTCTGCCCTCTCGAATCTGAATGCACTGACATCTCCTTGACTGCGCTGTCTCTTCCTTTAGTTGCTCATGACCTGATCTTTGAGATATAGAGAGGGCTTTGGGATCTTTGAAAAAGGCTCCACTCCAGGCCCCTGTGTCCCCAAAGCACCTCTTACACAAGGAGTCCCCAGCAAGTATTATGCCTGATGAAAGGTGGTAGGGACTGAATTCCCCTTCCCATGCCCCAAATTCATGTTGAAATCTAACCCCCAATATGGTAGTGTTTAGAGGTGGAGTCTCTGGGAGGTGATTAGCCATGAAGTCAGAGCCCTTGTGAGTGAGGTGAGTGCCTAATACAAAGGATCCCAGAGACCTAGCTTGCCCTCTTTCTGCCATGTGAACGTACGAGCAGAAGTCAGAATTTCTGCAACCCAGAAGAGGGCCTTCATCAGAACTTGACCATGCCGGCATCCTGGCCTCGGACTTCCAGCTTCTAGAACTGTGAGAAAGAAGTGCCTGTTGCTTATTGCCACACAATGTATGCTACTTTGTTACAGCAGCCTGAATGGATGAAAACAGGTGGGACAGCCACACCCCCACATCATCTCAGGGAGGCTTGCCCTGATGTTTATTGAAGACCTGCTCTGTGTCACCCACTGTGCTGAGGGCTGAGATAGTCCTGAGAGTGAGAAAAACAACAGCGTGCATAGTGAAAACACCAAGGCCTCTGGATGGAGAGAGATAATTCATCCATCTAAAACTGGAGTTCCTTCCAATAAGCACTGAATGAGTGCCTACTATGTGGCAGACACCATATTTTTGGGTCCTGGAAACCCAGTGATAAATAAGAGAATCCCTGTCTTGAGGCCAAGCAACAGGGAAAATAGGACAAAAAAGGTCAAGATTGGTTAGACTTAAAATAAAGGATTGCACGGGGTCCTTTGGGAGCCCTGAGGAAGGGACTTACTAAGCCTGAGATGCCTAGGAGTGGGCACTGGAGCTGAATGCAGAAAGAGGATGTGTTAGCCTGGCAAAGAAGGGTCAGGAGAGGGCATTCCAGGGGGCAAAGGCACAGAGGTTTACAACACCCCGGAGCATGCTAGAGACTGCCAAGAGTTTGGCGCAGCTGCCTTAGACGTTGGGGATGAGGCAGGTGTGATAGCAGGGGCCAAGGCTGGAGGGTCATCTCTGAGGTTTGCGCTTTATCCTGTATGTGACACGGAGCCCCAAAGGTTTTTCAGCAGGCAGGTGGGACACAGGGTCAGATCTGCATTTCAGGAGGATCACTGTGGCTGTGCTGGGGATGACGTGCTGGGTAACAGGACGGGCACAGCAGGACAGTGGCAGTGAGAGCAGAGAGACAGTGCCAGGAACCGCAGCACACGAGGACGTGCTACAGAGCAGTGGATGAGGGAGGGAGAGGAAGCATTTGTCCCAGCTCTCCAGTGGAGCTCAAACCTGAAGTCTCTGAGCTGACCTCTGTGGCACCAGAGAGGCTGGGTCATTAGCATGACAAGTGCTGCTTGTGTACAGAGGCCTCCCTAGCTGACTTCCTGCAGGGACATTCAAGGCCAGGGCTCCCATTAGCTACCCCAGCTTGCTGGCTTTGCTCACTACCCCTTTATTCCAGATCATTAAGAACGCAGCCCTCTGGGAGGTTTCCTTGGGCCCTTTGTTTAAACTGAGAAGCAAGTACATTTAATTGCCTCAGCTAGACACCCTGCTTTACTCTCCCCACACCACCCTCCACACCCCTTCCTGGTCCGTACCCCAGGCCCTCCCCCAGGCAGCTTCATCCCACAGCTTGTGGCCTGAAACATAATAAGTGCATGCTCTGAGGCCCTCCTCAAATTATGGTTCTGATCTTTACTTCCAAAAGCAGAGCTGGAATTACAGCTTGGCTCTATGAGAAGTTCAAATCCACAGGGTCATAAACCCTTTCATGTTCTGTTTCAAGATCTTTGCTGGGGATTTTAACAGGTTTGCACCTCTGATGTTGTTACACAGTGGTTAGTCTGCCAGTTCCAAAGATTGAGACCTCCTGCCAGGATGTGGAGCGTGTTAACTACTTCAGGTTTTGCCAGTTATCCATCGGGGTCTCAGGTCTTAAATATCTTCTGCCTTTTATTCATTGCCAGAGTCCCCAAAGGACAGAAGAAGCCAGGGAATAAGAGCTGAGTGAGACCTCCCAAAGCAGATCACAAAGAGAAGGGGACATTGCACCAAGGAGGTGACACAGGCCAGTGACCACAGTGCTGGACCTGGGGCTAAGAGAATCCACATGTATATCCTGGCAGATTTATGCATTTTGGCCTTTCTGTGCCTCACTTTCCTCATCTGTGAAATCAGCATTCTGATCATGACTAAATAAAAATTGCTGCCATTGATCAATGGCACTGACTGGGCCAGGCACTAAGCTAACCTCGTGCATGGCACTGTCTCATTTAATCTTAACAGCAGCCCGATGAAGACATGGGGGCTCAGGATGGTTAACTGACCTCTATGTAGCAGCAAAGTCGGCGTCTGAACTTGTAAGAGCGTCACATAGGTTAAAATAATTTTTCCTGGCCTAGCGCAGTGGCTCACGCTTATAATCCCAGCACTTTGGGAGGCCAAGGAGGGCTAATCACCTGAGGTCAGGAGTTTGAGACCAGCCCGGTCAACATGGTGAAACCCCATCTCTACTAAAAATACAAAAAATTAGCCCGGCATGGTGGCGGGTGCCTGTAATCCCAGCTACTGGGGAGGCTGAGGCAGGAGAATCGCTTGAATCCAGGAGGCTGAGGTTGCAGTGAGTGTACTTGTGCAAAGCTTCTGATGAAAGAGAAGATCTGGCATGTCCAGGGGACTGGATGAAGGCAGGAGTCGGGGAGGGAAAGCGTGATGAAGTGAGGCTGGAGAGGTGCGCAGGGACCGAGATTGTGCCATAGCACTCCAGCCTGGGTGACAAGAGTGAAACTCCATCCAAAAAACCCCCACATTTTTCCAAAGCAATAGTAGGCTGGGTTAAACCATTCAGTCTCCCACAGGAAAAGTTCCTGAACATCAATAACCCCATTTTATTGAAGGCAAGTTGGGCCATGGTTATCTCTCTTTGAGGACTGGCTGAGGACTGAGTGGGAGGGTTCACCATGTGCCACAACAGCAGGGTTGATTTATGCCAGCCATGAGTGGCTTACAGCTGACTGATGCCCCTTTCTAATGGGTCACAGCCCTGTTCTGATTATTGGCTAGTGCCCTATTCTGGTTGGTTGGCACTAGAAGCACATTGGTTTTAAACATTTTGCACATCAGCCCTGCATCACAGTGCCCGGCAGTCATTTATTCCTTCATGGCATACGTAATGAGCACCCTCTCTGGACAGGCACTGTGCTGGGAGAGGGGATTCACCTGCAAACAGAGTTGACCTAGTTTCTCACTTATTGATACTTCCAGTCTAGCGGGAAAGACATAACAGGCAAATAGATAAAAATGAACACAAATGAAAGTAAAAGATGTCAAATAAACAGTTTCCAAAAAGAAACTAACAGCTGAAATTTTCTTTAGATCGAATGGTCGGTAGCAGCCTCTCTAAGTGGTGAAGTTTGAGTTGAGACCTGAAGGAAGAGAACGAGCCAGGCTTATAAGGAGAAAAGGAGGGGTGGGAAGCACAGTCTAGACAGAGGGGACAGTATGCGCAAAGCTTCTGACAAAAGAGAAGATCTGGCACGTCCAGGGGACTGGAAGAAGGCAGGAGTCAGGAAGGGAAAGCGTGATGAGGTGAGGCTGGAGAGGCGCACAGGGGCCAGAACACACACCACCTTGGAGGCCATGGCAAGGAGTCTGGCGTTTATTCCAGGTGCAATGGAAAGGCACTAAGGGAGTGTTTCAGGCAGGGGCAGAGGGGATTTGATGTATATGTTAAGATTACAATAGCTACTGGGGCAGCCTGGTGTCTCTGATACAACACTGGCTTTAGAGCCAGACAGCACTGGGTTAGAATTCAAGCTCTGCCACTCTCTGCCTATGTAACCCTGAGCAAGTCATATAACACTGAGCCAGGATTCCTTATTTGTGAAATGTGGTTAATTCCTGTTGTAGTGAGTCCTCTGGGAGGTTAAAGCTAATATGTAGAGTACCCAGGAGCCTAGGAGAATACCTAGAACATACCCAGTGCTCAGTGAATGAAAGTTGTTGTTTTTGATGATGAAACTCAGACTAGAACCACAGATCCCAAACTGTCAAGAGTCCTATGGTGGAGTTTAAGCAGCCTCCCAAGGAACCTCTGTTTCTGGTGTACCCAGAGCTCTCATGAGTTGCTACCACATTGACAATGGAAAAATGAGCCTATTCTCTCCACAAAACTCTTCCACAAGTTGGAGGGGCCCTGGAGGTCCACCATCATTTCCCCACATAGTGCTCCACTAGCTTCCGGTTAGTTGTAGGGCACCCAAAGTGGTTCCTGCACTTACCTTCTAGTGTCCACCTTTGCACCCTATAGGAGGTGACATGACAGACTCCCACCCAGACTACAATGGCCTGTGGTTCTGTTCACATCTTCTCTAGGGCTTCAACTACTGCATACTCATAGGTTGCCCACAAGCAATGTCCAGGCAACTCAAATAAGCGGCCAGGGAGAATTTTTTTCATGCCTTATTGTGCCAGTACAGAAACCATAGGCTTCTGAGTCTCTCTCTCCAAACCTCAGGGTCAGCTAAAGGAAGAGGTACCAGCAGAAATCCTCAAGTTGGAGGTTTGAGCCCACTGAGCCATGCAGCCACCTCATTTCCCTCTGTCCCCATATAATCTCCACACAATCCTGCAACATCCCTCAAAATGTCAGGGTCTCTCTTCAGATCTCGTTTCAGGCAATTTTACAGTACTGAGCACCACAGATTAATGAGGGAGATAAATCAAAGAGCACAGCAGACGAGGGAAAATAACAGGACTGCAGCTGAAACACACAAGGCCAGCCTCTTCTTCCTGCATTACTGAGATGCGAAACAGCCACAGGGCTCTACAGCAGAGGCTGCTCCTAGAGGAGGCAATGGAAGACAGACTCTGAAGGTCAACTGGTGTGATCAACAAGACAATGGCAACTCTGAAGCCTCTGCTGGGGGTTCTGGCAATAAAACAGTTAAATGCCCTTAAGAGAAAAATATTATACTCACAGCTTCAAGCATCCCTAAGATCTTCTTAAGTAAAGGATAGAATTCCGTCAGCAATAGCAGAGCTTGGCCTGAGCCTGAGCCACACTCTTGGGCTTTCTTTTTGCTGAGCCTTCCAGATGGGGAAAATGATATATGGAAGGGGGACTGTCTTAAAGGTCAGAAATCCAGATGCAGTGGCCTTTGCAAGCACCTCAGTTGGTGCCAGGCCCTAGGGGATGCTCACCTATTACTCACGTAGGTCTAAACAAGGTTCGCTTTTTGGAAGGATAACAACTGACTCTTTAAACAAAGAGGGAGGCATGATAAAAAGCAAAAGTTTTGTGGCCAGAGAGACTTTAATTCAAATTCTAACTTTGCCCCTTATAGCATTGTGGCTTTGGGGAAGAAATGTCACCTTTCTGAGCCTCATTTTCCTTATTTGTAAACCTATCCTTTCCTTGTGTAACTTACAACTCGTTCCAAGTGCTGTTTTGTCCTGTGGCACGCTGGAGTACCATGCAAAGCCTGTCAACTGCATGAAAAATCACAGTATAGGAGAGTCCCTCCAAATGACCCGACATTGCCCATTCTCCAGGCTGACCACTGCCCTGCTCAGGACAGGCAGCACCCCCCCTGTTAGTGCTGATTTAGGGACCAAAGTACATCCAAGTCTGATTAAATCCTGAGTCAAAGCATCCAGCAAAATAAATATAATTCAGCTACTTGGAATTTTGTTATCTCAAGGAAAATAAGACTACAATTTCATGAGTGTCATCTCTGAATATAATTTTGGTGAAGCTCCAATTAGAACAAAATCCATTGCAATGTATAATAGCAGATTTTCTCCAAAGCATCAGAAAAGTCCACTCTCCACTGCAGCTGTCCTCTTTGTACTTCTCCTTGGGAAGATTTCATTCTGGCTCTGCAGGCCCAGACATTCTTCTGTACCTGCCATCAGCAACAACTGCTATCCACTTCTCTCAAACACTTTGAAGTGCATCACAGCTTAGCCTAGGCTTAGCTTTGAAGTACAGTGAGGATGGACACCTTAAGGCCTTCTCCTCTCTGGAAGAGGTCTGCTGCCTGCAGAAGAGGGGGCCCCTCAGCATGCCAGCTACAAGAAGCCACTCAGCCTGCTGGAGTTGTACACATAAGAGGCCTTGGGCAAGAACCTCACTCCTAACTGAAATACCATCAAACGAGACACATGCCCTCATCACCATCACAGACAAACAGTTCACAGAGTCCCTGCCCTGCATGGATGAGCTATACCCATGAGTCATTCTGTTAACTCTGCCCTTCAAGTAATAAACAAGAACAGTGACTTACAGGAGCTCGAGGACCTTAAAGCTCAGCCGGGCTGACCACACAAATGAACAAATGGAGGTGCAGAGAGGGGAAGCACCTTGCCCAAGGTAATTCACTGGTGGCAGAGCCAGGTATAGGACAAGGTCTTTTGGTTCCTACTGCACTCCTTCCCTTATTGCCTGGATTGCATTCATAATCATCACCAAATAAATAATGTGTGCTTTCATCAGAGTTACTTAGAGTTCCCTTTCCAAACCCACGGAGATGACCTTACTCCTGAAGGCTAGAGGACAGAGAGTAGTCACTGGGCTGCTAACAATCTCAATTTCCTCATTGGCAAAGTGACAGGGCTACAATTGATGATTCTGAACAAACCCAACCTTGACATTGAAAGCTTCTATTTGGTGTGAACTGGCTGAGGAGAGGCAACCTTGGGAAAACACATTTATATACAAAGTAACCTTGGATAGAAACACTGGTTCACTACAACTCTGGGTGTCACAGCTGTCCAGCATGACAAATGCAAAGGTTATAGTGAAACCAGGGACCCTTTTCCATAGGCCACTGTAAGTGTCTATATTCTGGGCTTATTTCAATCAGAGCTTACATTTCAATAACAGAAATCATTGCTAGGTTGATCTTTCTTTCTTTCTTTTTTTTTAGACAGAGGTTTTTGCTCTTGTCGCCCAGGCTGGAGTGCAATAGCGCGATCTTGGCTCACTGCAGCCTCCAACTCCTGATTCAAGCGATTCTCCTGTCTCAGCCTGCTGCGAAGCTGGGATTACAGGTGCCCACCACCATGCCTGGCTAGTTTTTGTATTTTTAGCAGAGACGGGGTTTTGCCATGTTGGCCAGGCTAGCCTCGAACTCTTGACCTCAGGTGATCTGCCTGCCTCGGTCTCCCAAAGTGCTGGGATTACAGGCATGAGCCACCACACCTAGCCCTAGGCTGACCTTTCAACATGACAAAAGATACTTAGGGAAACAAAGCGAAAATCCCAAATGGATGATGAGATAAGCAGGACTACTGGACACTTGGGTAATGTTTCTAAAGGATCTTTCACATCATCACTGGCAGGAAAAGGAAATTGCCTACATTTTATTAGGATAACAGCAAGTTCCCAGTATAGGACCATATGTAGTCCCCAGAGATGCTTCTGGTCCTCTCTACCCCCAAGGCACACGGTCAAAGTCTCTATAGCACTTGGCACATCACGTTACAATGGCTTGTTTAGGTCTTTCTCTCTCTACTTGATTGTAAGCTTCTTGAGTACAGGGACTACATCCCACTCATCTTTGGATCCCAAGAGTCTGGCACATAATAGGTGCTCAGTAAATTCTAAACAATCACCAGCATTTTCTATGAGCCATTATATATTAAAACATGGTCCAAATACTTTGTTGAAATACAACTGACTCATAGCATTGAAAAAAATTCCTTAACCAACTCAACTATTATGTTCCTTCATCAACCAAGAAGACAATTACACCTGCTCACTCTTCCCCACCCAGAGGAGCTACCAGAAGCCATGTGATCAGACTGGGTGGCATAATGCCTGGCATCTGATAGGCATGCAGTAAATACGTGATGAACTGCATGATATGGCATTGGTTAAATAACCGGGGGAGGGGGAAACATCAAGCACAGGCACTCACTTGCACGTGATAAAAGCATGATAGTCATTAGTGCAGTGCACTACATATTTTCTGTTCTCTTTGCAGGCACATGGTATAACTGTACTTCCCTTCACCTTTGAATTAAGTGTAGCCATGTGACTTCCTTTGGCCAATAATGAGGAAAAGTTATGTGGGTCATTTCCAGACAGAAGCTTTAAGAAACTGCGTGTGGTTCACCATGTTTTCTCCTTGCAATGAAGACTGTCAGTGCTCTAAATGGTAGTTCCTCTGACACTCTGGATCCCAGAGTGAGAATGATGTACAACATAGCCTTCCACTGACCTGTTAGGGCCAAATAGGGTTTTTTGAGAATTGTTTGTTATGCAGTATAACCTATGCTATCCTGACTCATACAAAAACGTTCACAGGTACCTAGATTAAAACACATGAAGTTATTTTCTGTTGCAGGGCACAGATATAGTCAGATTCTGATTCGGGGGTGGGGCCTATGCTTTGGGTTACCAGGGGAGTTGGCATAGAGAAAGGTGACCCATCTTGACCTTTCTCTTTGGCCTCTCATTCTTGCTTTCATATTGCTAGACATCTTTTCCTCCACACTTCGAACAATGATTAAGTTTAAAAAAACACCTTTAAACAACTGTTGAACAGTTCCATTTATAGAAAATGTACTTTAGGCTGGGTGCGATGGCTCATGTCTGTAATCTCAGCACTTTGGGAGGCCAAGTAGGTGGATCACCTGAGAGTTCGAGACCAGCCTGGCCAACATTGCGAAACCCTATCTCTACTAAAAAAACAAAAAAACAAAAATTAGCTGGGCATGGTGATGTGTACCTGTAATCCCAGCTACTCAGGAGGCTGAGGCAGGAGAATCGCTTGAATCCGGGAGGCAGAGGTTACAGTGAGCCGAGATCGTGCCACTGCACTCCAGCCTGGGCAACAGAGCGAGACTCCATCTCAAAAAAAAAAAAAATGTACTTCAGGGGCATGACTATACTCTCTCTGACCCTCAGGTATGCTTTTACTATAGTGTAAAAAAGTTATGGAACAAAGTTATGAAGTTGGGCAACACTAGGGAATGGGAGAGTCTCATGAGGTCACCATATGGCTCTTTCCTTTTTAAAGTGAAAACACTGCATGCACAAGAATGATACTCTGCAGACTACTCCTTCTCCTCTCTTTACAGTCCCCTGGTAGAATTCCTTTGTGGTTTAAGGTACAGATGGTTTACTTCCCATCAGCACCATCCCTTGTTCAGCACTTGGGGCTCCAGTCACTGATCCCGCAGCCAGTGGCACTAGCATAAAAGAGCCTCTTGGGCAAGACCAATGTAGTTATTATTACCCTGCTATTGAGGAAATAGGCCTTTGCCTCTAAGGCTCCTTTTATGAGCTTTAAAAGGAAAATGACTTTCACTCTCTCTTACTTTGTTTCTAGTTGTTATACACAACTAGAAGAAGAGGAAAGAGGATGGAAAGAAACCAGTGAAGATCATTAATGTTGGCCACTGTGCTAGAAGCATCTTCTCGTCCCAAGACAACGGGTATAACCCTTGAATGCAGGAATGAAAAATGCTCAGGGGCACTAATGGTATAACAGAAAGTTATAAGGCAGACAAAAGGAGAAGGCAAGGAAAATGAAAGAGGAAGAGAGGGGGAAGGGCTGGGAGTGAGAGGTAAGGAACAAGAGAGAGAGTCAGAGAGAGGGTCAACTGATTGACCCTAGCAAGAAAAGGTAAAGACACAATAATATGAGAGAAGTCATGAAGGAAGGAGGGCAAAGCAAGGACAAGTTCATCCTCACTTGGCCCAGTAGGAAGCTCAATGCTGAACTACTAAAAAATGCAACCATGTGAGACCTTATGTTTCATCAATCCGTGTTCTCTATTTTTCCCTTTTGTTGCACATCATATTCAAACTTACATTTCCCCACGGTCCTAATGCTATACTCATTTATTTTATAATTGTTCTCTTATTATATGCAGTTATTATAAGCTGTTATAGAAATAAGAGGGGTTAATTATGAGCTAATTAATTAAATATAAAGAAAAGTGAGTTGCAAAGAGGTAGAGCCTAGATTGCCCTAAGTAGTTTGCAGGACCTAAGAATTAGAGTATTTATCTGAGAGGCTGGGCACAGTGGCTCACACCTGTAATCCCAGCAGTTTGGGAGGCCGAGGTGGGCAGATTACTTGAGCTCAGGAGTTTGAGACCAGCCTGGGCAACATGGTGAAACCCTGTCTCTACAAAAATGCAAAAATTAGCCAGGTGCAGTGGCATGCACCTGTAATCCCAGCTACTTGGGAGGCTGAGACAGGAAAATTACTTGAGCTGGGGCAGAGGTTGCAGTCAGTCAAGATCATGCCATTGCACTCCAGCCTGGGTGATGGGAGTGAAACATTGTACCAAGAAATAAAATAAAAATAAAATAGTTATCTTAAGTGCTTCGCAAAAGCACTTTCATCACCCTCATTCACCTCATTTGATCCTTACAACAGTCCCGTGAGACAGTATGAATACTGCCCTCATTCCAGAGACAAAAACCGAAACTCAGGGGAGTTAAGTGACATGGAGAGTGAGGACTGGAATTGGGGCATGTTTACAACTAAACTCACATCTTTTCTTTACAGCTGCCTTGGCAATATAACTGCCATGGTTTGTATTAATGCTGTCCAAAAGAGTTTTCTACAGTGTGGGAAATGCTCTGTGTCTAGGAGGGCACTGGCCACATGGGACTTTTGAGTACTGGAAATGAGGCTAGTGTGATTAAAAAACCAAACTTTTAGTTAATTTTCATTAATTTTAAATAGTGGTGGCCATTATAGTAGGCAGCATAGATCTACATTCTCTCACCTCTACTACATGTATGTAGGGGAGATAAGGCTCACATACTGGCAGCTAGAGATTGTATGAAGTATGAAGTGAGATTAGTGGTCAAAGAGGAGAGATCACCTTTGCTTTACTTGATGGTGGGAAGATTAGGAACTGACCGTACATAAAAAGTAGAGAAGGGAGGTAGTGGGCAGAGGGGGAAGGTATTTTAGGGTGCCCTTCTTAAACCATAGTCCCAGCCTCTGGAGGCCCTACAGATCCCCAAGCTCTGGGTAGAGAACCTCCAGCAATTGCTTAAGGGGCCATATAGTGGTTAGCCAAGACCAGGAGAGAAAAGTTTTTGAATGACTGCAGAATCTCTGCAGATCTGGTGGCCTCGGAATTCCTAGCTCACTAAAGGGAAGCATCACCCCTGCCCTGCGATCTTGACATTGTAGACTCCTCCCTCAACTAACACCACAAACATTGCAATAAGTCAGAATTCACGAATAGGCATCCCTCTTCTAAACTTGCAAGAAGACCAAGGAGGCAACTGGCCTAGCTTTGTGTAAGAAGTGACCTTTTCCTTGAAGTCTGAGAACAGTGATGAGAAAAGGGGTGAGGGCAAACCCACTCGCACGGTCCATGTGTAACAGGTCTGGGAGGGAGACAAGTCAAGAAATATTCTCTTTTTCCTCCTAATGCAAATCATTTTGCATTGTCTCTGAAGGATAGAGTTCACCTTTCCAGCCGTTTGGGCATTGCTTGTATTTTCAGTGGCTAAGGGCTCATTTAAAGAGACAATACCATGGTAAGGACTCAAAATTAGGGAAAATCTACAAGGAGAGCTCCCTAAAAGAAGCAGTATGTTAGGTGATTGGAGGATTGGGGGGTTGTCAGACAGGCCTGGGTTTGAATCTCAGCTTGGACACTCATTAGGTGTGTAACCCTGGGCAAGTTTACTGACCCTCTCTGAGCACCACTGCTTCAAATCTATGAAGCCAGGATCATCTCTCCTCCCAAAGGGTCAGGTGTAAATGACACAGTATTTGTAAGGTGCTTGACACAGTTCCTGGCATAGAGCAACCCATCAGGAAATGGCAACTATTACTGGCTTTATTACCTTCTGATATAAGTTTATATTAGTTTTCTATTGCTGACATAACTTTACGTCAGTTTTCTATTGCCATAACAAGTTAATATAAACTTAGTAGCTAAAAACAACAAAAACTGACTAGCTCACAGTTCTGTGAGTCAGAAGCTGACATGGGTCTCGCAGGCTAAAATCATGGGTATGTGCAGGGCTACATTCCTTTTTGGAGACTCTAGGAGCATCTGTTCCTATGGCTTTTCCCCTACATAGAGGCCGCCTGCATTCTTGGGCTGTAGCCTTCTTCCTCCATCTTCAAAGCTGGCAATGGCAGGATGAGTCCTTCTCACATCACATCACTCTGACCTCCTCCTTTTGGCCTCCCTCTTTCACTTTTGAGGACCTTGTGATTATGTTGGACCTGCCTGAATAAGCCAGAGTAATCTCCCTAACTGCCAGCTGATTGGCAGTCTTGATTCCCCTCAGCATGAAACTTAACATATCCACGGATTCTGGAGATTAGAATGTGGCCATCTTTGGGGATGATTATTACACCTACCACAGGCTTAGAACGAAGCGTGAGGGGAGCAGTCTCTTCCCGTTTTTGCTGCTTCTCTTATGTGGCTCTCAGTAGGGACTATGCCTCAGAAATAACTTATTGGGGACCTACCGCCTGGTAAGGGCGCCAATTGCATCTGCCAGCTGGGGACCTCTGGCCTGGATTAAACTCTTTCCTCCAGATCAGACCTGAATCCATGAATGCACTGCTTGGTGCCAGAAGGCCTGCTTTGTTCCATATGAATCACAAAGCCAAGCAGTGTCCTGGGCTCTTGGAGTTCTTGTGACACTCCCAGCAAGGAAGGAGGGCTCAGCTTGGCAGGCTGCTCAAATACCAGGTTGCATAGTTACATTCTTACACCATGAGACTCTCCTTGAGAGAGGCCTTGCAATTCAAGCTGAAACTGAGACATCTCTGAGTGCCAAGGGCCTGGATGCAGCCTGAAAAGTCTGTACAGTGACTCTGAATCTTCCACTGAAACAGCAATCTCAATACTTAAAACATTCATAATTTGAAGGGTAATGAAAAACTTATAAGAAGAAGGAAAAAAAAAGTCTCTCTTTTCTGCTTGGTTTCCTGGCACAAAGGTGGAGGGCGATTTTCATTTTGTTCGAGTCTCAGGCTGACTCTTCACCACACAGCATTTGTTTTTTTTTGTCTTTAGAAGGTTTGAAGTAATATGGCCTTATTGCCTAAATTAATAAAAAGCACTGAAGTTCAGTAAGTGTTCTAATGGCTTAGAAGAAAGTTACCAAGTAGTTCCAAAGTCCTCCTCCTGATCTAATGTCACACCAAGCCTGATTTCTGTCCTCCTTGTGCTGTCAATGGCATTTATGTGATCTTGGGATGACATTCAAGAGGAGCATCTAAATAACTGACCCGAATTATGTGCTCAGCCCGTTGTGTGCTAAAACACAGGTGGGTAAAGAAAAGGATGAGGAGGACGGTGTGGCTTTGCAGTCACCAAGAAAGGAACTTAGAAGTGGAAACTTTCCCAGAGCTGATCTTTATGCTTTCAAAGCTCTCAACTTGCTGAAGTTTGGGAATTTTTGATGGGTTCTGAAAGGACAGCAGTGCATGTAGGAACTGGCAGGATTTCAATGAGCCATTTGACTGTCTGTTAGCCTAGTCTCTTGGCCCTCCTTCCCACATTTCTTCTTCCCAGTCTGCCAGTTTGGAGACCTCCATGCCAAAGCTCCTTTTATCTGTCTGTTATCTGGAGCCTATGATGTGTAATAAGCCCCTCCATTTGTCCCTTTTGATCCTCTCTTCTCAGCCACCTGGCTCTAGTCTGCTGGAAGTAGACACTGATCACTATCAGGGAAAACCTGGAGCCCAGGGGTGGCAGCCCTAAAGAGTGACAAGAGATCAAGGGTACACTTTACTATCTTCTTTTCTTAGAAGCTGGCTGGTAACATACCAGACTCACCAACTGACATGGTCTCTATCTCCCAGGCTCTGAAGAAATCCATTCCTATCAGTTACTTTTAATAACCCTGAAGCTACCCCGGTCACATTCTGCCGCAAACAGGCAAGGTCTGCCTGGTAGGCCAGCATCCCTTAGGGTCTTTCCCTGGAAGAGCTGTTCTCCCCAGCTGCTTGGCTGTGATTACTAACAGTGATCTGCCTTTCTTTCGTTTGCTGAGGTCTAACCAGGTTTAACCGCTCAGTACTTTTCCTCTTTCCCTTGTAGAACTCATGTGGTCTATTGCTTCTGTGTGAATCGAAAAAGGACTGGGCTATCTTTTTATACAGAACTTCCTGGAAAAACCTTAGCTCCAGGACCTTCGATTTTCAGGTTTAAAGGAAAGAATTCGGGTCAGTTATATAATTTAAGTTGTTTAAAGAGCATATTTCCAATTACAGGGACAAGAACAGTATTATCCAAATTGCAGCCACTTGCATACTACCTTTGTTTTCTGATGTAACTACATATCATCTGTGTAATATTCTTCCTCGATATTTCACATTAAATTGTCTCAAGTCTACACTATCCTTACCTTAAGCAGCATTTGTAAAATCACAGGTTTGATGTGTTAGTTGTAAGTTTTAAAAAAATATTAAAATTGGCCGGGCGCGGTGGCTCACGCCTGTAATCCCAGCACTTTGGGAGGCCGAGGCGGGCGGATCACAAGGTCAGGAGATCGAGACCACGGTGAAACCCCGTCTCTACTAAAAATACAAAAAATTAGCCGGGCGCGGTTGTGGGCGCCTGTAGTCCCAGCTACTCGGGAGGCTGAGGCAGGAGAATGGCGTGAACCCGGGAGGCGGAGCTTGCAGTGAGCCGAGATCGCGCCACTGCACTCCAGCCTGGGCTGGGCGACAGAGCGAGACTCCGTCTCAAAAAAAAAAAAAAAAAAAAAAAAAAAAAACTAAAATTAAAATGTAATTGTTGGCTGGGCACGGTGGCTCAAGCCTGTAATCCCAGCACTTTGGGAGGCCGAAGCAGGTGGATCACGAGGTCAGGAGATCGAGACCATCCTGGCTAACATGGTGAAACCCCGTCTCTACTAAAAATACAAAAAACTAGCCGGGCGTGGTGGCGGGCACCTGTAGTCCCAGCTACTCGGAGGCTGAGGCAGGAGAATGGCGTGAACCTGGGAGGCGGAGCTTGCAGTGAGCCGAGATCGCGCCACTGCACTCCAGCCTGGGTGACACAGCGCGAGAGTCCGTCTCAAAAAAAAAAAAAAAAAAAAAATGTAATTGTTAAAAAGGAGTATTTTCCTATCTGCCATCTAAAATTATCTCCTATACCACCATGATAGCCTCCCGCTTTGGGAAACACTCATTTAGAATATAGATTTTGTAACTACATAAAACTAAATTTGTGATTTACATGAAGAATTTTATAGAAACAAATGTACTATTTCAACTTAGCCAAAGATGAAATATTACTATGGTCAGCTCACAGTTAACTTTGGAAATTATACAAATTTAGCATATTCTAGAATAATGGAAAATATCTCTTTGCCTATAGGCCAGAACTTATGTAAAACAAGGATAAATTTGTAGTCATTTACAAATCCTATGTCTTTAAAAAGCCATCTGAGTATTTTCTTTAAAACTTTGTCAGTTTTCATTCAGTTTGTTTTTTGTTTTGAGACAGTCTCACTCTGTTGCCCAGGTTGGAATGCAGTGGCTGCAATGGCACAGTCTTGGCTCATTGCAACCTCCGCCTCTGGGTTCAAGCAATTCTCATGCCTCCACCTCCCGAGTAGCAGGGATTATATGTGTGCATCACCACAACCGGCTAATTTTTGTATTTTTAGTAGAGACAGGGTTTCACCATATGGGCCAGACTAGTCTCAAACTCCTGACCTCAGGTGATCTCCCCGCCTCGGCCTCTCAAAGTGCTGAGATTACAGGCATGAGCCACCATGCCCGGCCTCATTCAGTTTTAATTTTTTTTTTTTTTTTTTTTTTTGAGACGGAGTCTCGCTCTGTCGCCCAGGCTGGAGTGCAGTGGCCGGATCTCAGCTCACTGCAAGCTCCGTCTCCCGGGTTTACGCCATTGTCCTACCTCAGCCTCCCGAGTAGCTGGGACTACAGGCGCCCGCCACCTCGCCCGGCTAGTTTTTTGTATTTTTTAGTAGAGACGGGGTTTCACCGGGTTAGCCAGGATGGTCTCGATCTCCTGACCTCGTGATCCGCCCGCCTCGGCCTCCCAAAGTGCTGGGATTACAGGCTTGAGCCACCGCGCCCGGCCTCTCATTCAGTTTTAAACAAATGATCATATCGGAGCATTCCATTCTGGAGAGAACCAAAGGACATTGTTGTCCATCTGGTTTAACTATACAGGCTGAACTAAAACAACCTAACAAGTGCTACCTATCTTTTCAACCCCACCCTCAGATCCTCTATCTCCAGAAGCAGAAACAAGCTCAGCTGTGATCTATCATAATTCCATTAATCCTACAATGAAGCATTAAATTAAACTTTCTAGCGGAGATTCTTCTGCTACAAGGAAAACTGTATCTTGTGAGGCCTGTATTTTATGCAGATCGATTTACTAAACAACGGAGAGAAGAATACAAATAAGCAAAATAATTTGGCAAATTGTGAAATCTCCAGTGGGGGTGTTGTAGTAACTGATTTTTCCTGTTATTATTTACTATAAAGATTTTAGTCACAGAGAGTTTAGTTTCACCTTAGAAACAGCAGTTCTCAGGCTGGGTGCAGTGGCTCACGCCTGTAATCCCAGCACTTTGGGATGCCGAGGCAGGTGGATCACCTGAATTTGAGAGCTTGAGACCAGCCTGGACAACATGGTGAAACCCCATCTTTACTAAAAATTCAAAATTAGCTAGGCACAGTGGTGCACACCTGTAATCCCACCTACTTGGGAGGCTGAGGGCGGTGAATTGCTTGAACCCGGGAGATGGAGGTTGTAGTAAGCCGGGATCATGCCTCTGCACTCCAGCCTGGGTGACAGAGTGAGACTGTCTCAAAAAAAAAAAAAAAAAAAAAAGGGAGAAGGAGAAAAAAAGAAAAAAGAAAGAGCAGTTCTCAAATGGTTCATGTTTCTATGGAATTCTCAAACCCATTCCTTTCTTTGTTAATTACAGGAAAAAACCTGACTTGAGCTAAAACCCTAGTGGAAGGCCTTTTGACATCCCTGATATAAATCACAAGCCTGGGTACTGGGGGGACTCTAAGGAGGACATATTCAAGTTAGTGGTAGAGACTGGGCCAGATCCCAAGTTCCTAACAACTCATTCAGTGTTTCCCAGCCTTCTCTGAGAGAACATGAAGATTCTTCTTCGGCAAATTCCATCTCTGGGTGTGATTTTAGTATTTGTCCCTTTGGTGTGCTGCCCTATTTCTCTAAAGCCAGACAATTACAGAATTCACTTAGCTCTTTGTAAAAAGCATGCCCTGGGAACAGCAGGAAGCTGTTCTTGTGCTACTATTCGGCTTTCTGACATAAAAGGGTTAGTACCCAAAAAGTCTATGGTCATTTTACAACACTTGCATCTAAATTCCATGTTACGTCTCATCAACCCAGATGTGGAAAGAGGTCAAGTGTTCCAGCAAATCCTTAAACAGCCAGATCATTAAGGGTATTTGAAATCTGCACTGAAATCCAGAATTATAGCACATTAGAACTGGAAGGGATAATAGAAATCATACAGTCCAAACTCCTCACCTTCATAGGTTGCTCTGGGTCATAGAATCAGTTTGTCAGAGTAAGGCTAGAACTTGGAGGCCAAATAGTCCTCTTTTGTTATCATAGTATTTTCTGAAGCTCTTTTCTTCTCTGACAGCAGTGGCAGTGATGCCTGATCAACCTCTATGATGGCAACTACTTAGCATGTGGTGTATAAACCCATGTCCTTAAGCGTTGCCTCCTAATACCTTGCAACAGGAGGCTTTTTGGTGAAGGTGACTCAGCCAAGGCTAGGAGAGATCCTTTCTGCACACAGACCTTCTGTGCCACAAGGTGCAATACCTAGAAAGCTGGCTAATGAGAGAGGAAGTAAAGCACATCCCTAGGGCCTGCTGAATTGACAAAGACACAGTAGCAACAAGCAAAACAATAACAAAAACCACCCAAGCCTGAACTCCCTATGTTATTGCTTTCAGAAGCACCACCCTACACAGAAGCAGGACTCAAGAATCCTCAGCAGCCCTTTCCTACCTACTGTGCCTGTTTCTAACCCCAGGTATAGATTCCAGGCCTCCCCTCCTCTCTGTGGGTTAAAGAAGTCTCCATTCACTCTCCCAATATCATAACCCTCATTTCTCAGGCCACCCTGGGATCACCTCTGCATCTGACCAGCCTCACGTGGAGGAAGCTTACCTGTCAGCGTCTCCGAGGCCCAGGGAGGTATTTCGTTGCAGCGTCTCCCGTACCACAGCCATCCCATCAGGGAGCCGGTTCAGGCGACGGGTGTAGAGGCCAAGTCCACCATCAGTCATGTATCTTTAAAAGGAGAAGAGGATAATGCACATGAATGTCAAAAGCAAGTGGCTTCCAGGCCTGCATTCATATCCAGAAGCCCTGCACAGCCCCCTGCACAGCCACCAAGTCCTCTAAGGGGGAAGTAACTGAGGATTCCCTGAGGTTCTGGCACTGATCGCAGCCCATTGATAACTCAGCTGGTGATCCAACCTATAGGATCACCAGCTTGCTAACAAAAACGTAAAAAAAGAGAACGAACTCAGCTTAATTAACCCAAACTCACAGGCACCTACGAAGCAGAAGGGAACTAGTGAATAAAATTAACTGTCAGATGGATTCATGACATTCTTTTTAATGTCATTGATTATACAAGCAGGTGTTTTACCTGAGTAATGGAAATGGAACTGACAAATCATTAGCAAATCATAGGCAATATTACAGAACAGTGCAGTGGAAAAAACAGGCAAGGCTTTGAGAGGGTGGAAAGAAAGGATAGAGGATAGATGAGTGACCTTTGCCATCACAGGCAAGTCACTTCCCTGGAGGGTGAGTTTTTCACCCAAACTATAGGCCTATCACAGCCTGTGATATGTGGGAATATCACAACATGGGCATGAGGATTAGTGAGATAAGGAACATGAAAGTACACTGCAATGTGTGTAAGACTATATAAGTGAAAGACATTATGGTTGTCATGATCATGGAGTGAATTTCACCCTTGATACTGATGTTTTAAGGGGGTTGTCACAAAACTCTGTGAAGAACACTAATGCTAATTTATTCTTTTTTTGGTAATGCTACAAAGCTGTCTTCTGATGAAATCAGTGCTGTTCTTGGGAGGGAGGATGTCTGGAACTTTCTGTACAGATGGCTGATTGTCTACCAACCAGACAAGTTCCTAAAAGCCTAGCCACTAGTAGGAGGTAGCTCAGTCCAAGGCAGCTGTACCTTATATCTACCTTGGCTTCCTCACAGCCCCCATAAAGGAGGCTGGCTGTGTCATTTCCCTCATCTTCAGAGGAGAACAGGAAGGCAAAGCAAAACTTGGGCAGAGCCAGAAACCAAACTTGGATTCCTTCAATCCCTTATGGGCCCCATCAGATCGCCCTGCAAGCTATCTGAAAATGCAAGCATTTTACATTCCAAATCAAGTAATATATAGTAAGAGGACTAATGAGTCATTATTTTTCTGAAACAGGGTCAGCTGAACATGGAAAGTTTTATTGCACTTGACATTTTAACTTTTGCATATATGGAGTCGACCCCGAGGGTTCCTAATCCTTGAATTTCTTCTACCTGTAGCTGGGGATCTTTTGGGGATATATTTTTCAAGAACAGAATTATGAGATGCAAACAAGATTGCCCAGACCAGGAAGTTCAAGTAAGGGGCAGAGAAGAAAATTCTCACTGGAGTTGTCTCATGAGAAAAGCATCTTACAGAATGGGTAAGAGGAACCCAGGAAGCTTCTAACCTATTGTGTCTAAATTCAACACCTCCAATGTTCCCTCCTCCTCCCTTTATGACATTGATGATCACTGAGGTCACAATGTCAACAGAATGAAAAATCTGTTGGAGTGAATCAGACCAAGTGTTTGTGCTTGTACTGAAAATGCAACAGAAGAGACTGAAGTTTTCACTCAACTTTATCATTTTAAAAACCACTCTGTGAATATACTAAAAACCATCAAATTGTATGCTTTAAAATGGTGAATTTTTAGCCGCGCATGGTGGCATGCACCTGTAGTCCCAGCTACTTGGGAGGCTGAAGCAGAAGAATCGCTTGAACCCAGGAGGTGGAGGTTGCAGTGAGCCGAGATGGTGCCACTGCACTCCAGCCTGGGTGACAGAGTGAGATTCCATCTCAAAACAAAACAAAACAAAACAAAACAAAAACAAAACAAAAAAGAAACCCCCAAAATAAATAAATAAGATGGTGAATTTTATGATACACGATTTAAATCTCAATAAAAATATAAAAAACAATTGCAGCTATAGTTAAAAAATTATTTGTCTAATTACCCTTCAATGCATGTCTTTCACACTAAACAGTAAGTTCTTTGCAGGCAGAGATTCTTATTTTGTTCAAATCTATATCTTTTTTTTTTTTTTTTGAGACGGAGTGTCGCTCTCTCGCCCAGGCTGGAGTGTAGTGGCCGGATCTCAGCTCACTGCAAGCTCCGCCTCCCAGGTTTACGCCATTCTCCTGCCTCAGCCTCCCGAGTAGCTGGGACTACAGACGCCTGCCACCTCGCCCAGCTAGGTTTTTTGTATTTTTTAGTAGAGACGGGGTTTCACCGTGTTAGCCAGGATGGTCTCGATCTCCTGACCTCGTGATCCGCCCATCTCGGCCTCCCAAAGTGCTGGGATTACAGGCTTGAGCCACTGCGCCCGGCTCAAATCTATATCTTATGCATGAGCTTAGTACATACTACATGCTTATTAAATACTGTTTTTGTTGAATGAATGAACACATGAATGAATGAAGCCCAAAGACACAGCCATAGGGCTGTGCAAATTTTTTTTGCAAGAACACTGATTACAGGTTTTCTTTCCTCTTAAGCATTAACAAACTTACATTTAAGATATATGGCAAGCAAATTAAACTGTCGATCTGCCAATCTACCCATCATCCATCTATCCATCCATCCAGCCAGCAACCCTCCAACAGATAGAGTGACTCAGGGTAGAGTAATGGGTTATGGGCATCCATCCTACAACTAGCACAAGGAGGAAAAAACACCTACACCAAAATGTCATAACTTTGCCAGAGGCTGGACTTTCCAGATCACATGTCCTTTCAAGGAGAACTCAGTGGAAGCTCTTCACAATACAATCTATTGCACCATTAAGCAAGGCAGTTAATTTTGATTTTAGCAAAGTCTGTCCAGCCAGTTAGATAAACAAAATTCTTTCAACTGGGGAGATCTTGTCAAAGGACAAACAAACTAATTTTAGCATTCATTTCCCTGCTGGATTTTTATTGCTGGTGAAACAACACACACGGTTGGGTAATTACACACACACAGGCATATAGACAAGGTCCACACATACAGAACCCTGGCTTCCTGCTAAGGCCAGACTGTGGGGCCTGGTAAGCATTCCAGACACAGAATGCTGAGACATATTGCAGCCCCAGCCCAGCTACACCCGGGTGCAATGTGGATGTGTCAGAAAATGACAACCCCAAAAAGCGGGAAAGCCTCTGAGAAATGGGACTGAAATGGAACTGAACGTGTGAACTGGGCTTGTTGCTGGGAATTCTGACTTTGTTTCGGCAGAGGGGAGGGGAAAGGCAAAGCTAAATCAGGATCTTCTGCCCTCTCAAACTGTAGGAAGAACTGAAAGTCAGGGAGCTGAATGCAACTAGTCTGACAATGATCTAGTTTCAAGACTGCAAGTCTATTTCACTTACTGTGCGCATGTAGAGGGAGGGCAGGCAGGGTGATAAGGAAAATGGGGAACTTACTACCTCTTCTTCTAGAGATAAGTGAACGTGTTCAATTGTTTTTTTTAACAAAAATATTCTTTAAAATAAATTATGTTGCATGTTTCTCCCTGGGAGACGGCACAGCACCAGAGACAGAGCTGTGGTTAGAGCCAGCCTCACACTCAAGAAACTAATTTAAAATATTTCTAAATTATTATCCTCCAATTACGATGATTTACAAACAGCTCTGCATATATTTAAAAATAACTCCTGTATTATACAGTCAATGAAAAATATACAAATTTGGGTTTGCTGGACCAAAATTTGTATAGGAATTGGCTATTGTATACATTAATATAGACTGCCTTAACAAAGTGAAGCCCTTAAGAAAGCATAATTCACAGATGAAGCAGCCATGGGTGTGCTTATCTGAAACACTGGCTTTTGCCCAGGGGTGTTAAAAAAGCTTGTGTTTCTGAAGGTTCGGGGAGCCCGGGGACTCACGGCCTCACCGGCCTCTTTAGGAGCTTTTACAAGAGGCTCATACTGGGTGAAGAAATGACTTGCCTGAGGACACAAGCAAAGGAACCAGCTGATTCAACAACTGAATCTCAGAACAACCATGCCACACTTTCCTTCTCCTTAGAGAGATAAACAATTAGTGCTAGAGCCTAATGAGGTGCTGGTAACATCCTAATGTCTTCTGAGTGGGCTCCTGACTGAGTTGCCAAGCTACTGAACCAGCCCCCTCGTTACCCTTCCGAGTTCTGCAGCAGTAGGTGGATGGAGGCGGCTCTCCACATCCACCTTCTAAAGCTTCCCCAGAGACCCCTGGATGGAAAGAGTAAGAGCCTTTGCTAAAGGGACAAGGTGACTGTGGGGTGTTTTTCTTGCTTCCTTAGGGTGGCCCATGAGCATCAGGGTTAAGGAACATGACTCTGTTGTTAGACCCAAGTTGTTCAAATGCCTTCTCTGCCCCTTGCTGGCTGAAGGACCTAGTATACATCATTGTTAGTAAGTACTGATGGAACTGAATGCTCACTGGGTACTGTGTTAAGTGCTTCACATAAATCATGGCGTTCAACCTTCAAAATCATCTTATCAAGTATATTATCATCTCTATTGTTCAGATGAGGAAAACAGAACTGTGGTTAAGATCCCAGTGCAGGCAGGTGAATGCAAATCCCAACTTTGTCACATTTCAGTGCAATTTCTTCTAGCTTAAGTTCCCTCATAGGATTGCGGCAGGTTAAATGAGACAGTGCATATGTTTAGAAAGCCCAATGCCTGGCATGTAGGGAGCACTTCCTAATTATTAGATGCTTACAGGAATGGCAAGACCTAGTTCCTGCTCTGGTGAAGCTCAAAACCTACTGGGGACTAAGACATGCAAATAGCTCTACTGCTACATAAAAGTGGTATAACAGATGAATGCATGACTCGCTTTGGGAACACACAAGAGAAAGTATCGCAGAGGAGCGCTGTTTAAGTCGGCCCTAAAGGGTGCAGAGGAGTTTGCCAGCCAAAAGAGGATCCATCAACACACATGGATAACATATGCAAAAGCAGAGAGAAATGGAAGAGGGGAAGGTATGTGCAGAGAAGGGTAAGTAGTTCATTGTTGCTGGAACACAGGGATCACAGCCAGGAACTGGGCTGCATGGGACCTGGGGGATGGTTTTGAACACCTTGGATGCCAGACCTTTGCCTGTAAGATGGGGGGATACATGAAGGTACTAATGAGTAACAGGCTCTGGCTTCTATTTCAAAGAGAACGTCGACTTTTCGATTCTTCTATCATTTTGTATTCAATTTTTGGTGGGCATTTTCTCGTATTTTCTTCTACAGATTTTTCAGAACACGCCATTTCCTAGTCCTGTCTGATTCATCCCAGACCTCCGGGAGCTGGCCAGACCTGAAGGGTAGACCTTACCATCCCTCCAATCAAGACAGACCTGTGAAGGCAACATGCCTTTTACAAAAGGAACTTTCTCTACAGAATAGGTTGGTAACTGACACTAGCTACGAAAAAGCTGTGGAATCTAATAGGACCTGTTAGAACAAATACTCTACACTTCAAGTCCAACATTTAGTAAATAGATTTCTTCCCTTTCTTTAAATGTAATGATGCAACAATGTGGAACCAAGTGAAACTGGCTTTGTGAGTCACCTTCAGAAGCGGCAAAAGGTGGCTTCTCATTTCCAAAGTTCACAGTTCAACATGGCCTGCATAAGTAATACAAACTGACTGTCACTAATCTCACCAGAAATCACCTCTGTCAAGAACTGTGCGAGGAGAGAGGGGACAGAGAAGGAAAGAAACATGTACCAACTTGCTCTAGTCGAGTGCTTTTCTAATAGAGCATGACATAAAAAAACCACACCTCTCAGATGCAAGAAATGAAAGAACAAACAGAAACAAATCAATCCTATGTAATTACTTTTCTTCAAAGACATGTCAGCCTGTCTCTATTTTTTGGACACACTTCTGGTTGAAACGTGGAAAATGTGGACACAGAAACATGGAATAATTACAAATGTGTATGTAATATTCCTTGCCAATAACAATATAAATATCCAGACATATATATCAACACATACTTTGTTGCATAAGGTTGAAAAAAATGATGGGGGCTGACGAAAAGCCCTTATCGTTGAGCATGTCACCAACATCCAAATCACCAAACATCATACGCTTTCACAGGACCCTCTACTCGGTTATAATACGGTGTGACATTCATTCTCTGAGTTTATTAGGATGTAAATTGAGTTTCTGGACAGACCTGGAAAAGAATCCCTTTAGTTTAGGGCCTCTGAGAAGTCAGATGAATCAACTTCACTACAGGTCATAGGAGGACGCACCAGCCAACGAGTCTAACAAAGCTGCCTGCATCCTTTTGAAAAAAGCTGACAGACTGGATGGTGGCTCATGCCTGTAATCCCAGCATTTGGGAGGCCGAGGTGGGTGGATCATGAGGTCAGGAGTTCAAGACCAGCCTGACCAATATGGTGAAACCCCATTTCTACTAAAAAAAAAAATATATATATATATATACAAAAATTAGCCGGGTACGGTGGCAGGTGCCTGTAATCTCAGCAACTCGGGAGGCTGAGGCAGGAGAATCACTTGAAGCTGGTTAGCAGAGGTTGCAGTGAGCCGAGATCATGCCCCTGCAACTCCAGCCTGGGCTACAGAATGAGACTCTGTCTTAAAAAAAAAAAAAAAAAAAAAAAAAAAGGAAGAAAGAAAAAAGCTGATCTTTATGAAAAGAAAAGCGGTGGCCACATTGGCTTAAGGAAGAAGAGAATGCATCTGAAATGCAAAAATATGACTGGAAAAAAATGGGCTCAGTTTCTCAGTGAGAATTATAAAACTGCAGCACTAAAATTTAGTGAACTTGGCTTAAAATTTTGCTAAGGAAACACATGGAAACCACTTTGTCCTCAATGAGTTTTTAGGCATAAATGTTGAGGCAGGTGTAGCATATTTCATTTATCAAAAACCCTTTGTCCCCCATGACAAGTTCAGAGACATGTTGCATGACTCTAACATCCTACTCACAGCATATTCTTACATATTTTAAAATCAAATAAAGGTGAAATTCAAGTGAAATTCACAGTGTCGCCTCTTCCTGATTATGGATCACTCCAAACTGACACAAGATGAAACAAAACCAACAGCAACCTTTGGAGAGAAAGCCCAAGGTGAGAATGCCTTTACTCGGTTGGGGTTCCCTGGGGCAGCAGGACTTTAACTATAAATAAGACAGACTGCATAATCCACACAATTTAGAAACAAGGGGATGTGAAGCAGAAGAGGGGTAAGAAATGACTCTTTCATTTTTATGACTTAGTGGGCAATTCTTCTAACATAGACCCACACATCTTCGTCCTTCATGCCTTTGGGGAAATGCTTCCAACAACTGCTGGCAGAGGCCAATGGGAAATGTGACTTAGATAATCCAACCAGTTTCCTACCTTTCTGTTTGATGCAAAATTGGGGCACCCTTTACCTGATTTCCTACTGTCCTCCAGGACTGTCAGCTCTTCAGGATGTCACCAAGTTGATAACAACTTTTTCTTTGTAGGAGGATTTGGGAGTTCAACGTACATCGTGAGTAATATCTTCCCTTAGCTCATTCAAGCCTGGAGCAGTCTCCTGTGGCCACAACACACACCACCTCAGTTCAGAGCATAGGATGACGTGACCATGGCAAATAGACGGCACTGCTGTGAAGTTTCTTCAATGGCCACAAGCCATCCCCCAGGAGAACGCACAGTTGAAGGGGCACTAACTAGCCCCTGCTTCTCTGCTGCAAAGTGAGCCAGATAACTGGGAAAACCCAGATCAATCTTCTGGTCACGGTAGAGCAGGAAGTCAAGGCTGCTGCAGAAGTGAACTCACTCAGGAGGTCTGGAGCTGACTCTGGCTAGCCCCAGTCAACAGAGCACACCTCACTGGGGAGTCCTGCAAAGATGTTGCTAAGCTAATCAAACAAGGGCTCAGATCTAGCAGGCCATTGGGACAGCGGCAGCAGCGGGAAAAGGCAGGCCTGAGTTAAAGAGGAGTCAAAAGGTCCCAGGGGCCCCCTGCCAGCCTCACCAGGGAAAACTGGTGGCATAGACTTTTGTCATTTCTGCTTCCTAAAGCCGGTGCTGAGGACTGCTTGAGAGAGAGAGAGACAGAAGACATAGCGTGGGAGTCACCGTCTGCAGCTCAACTCAACACATGCCTCACCATCTACCTGCTGCTTGAAATACGGGCCAGGGAGCAGCAGTTTCAATATCACCTGGAAGCTGTTTAAAAAGCAGTATCCCAGACCTTCTAAATCAGACTCAGCGTTTCCATAAACTCCCCAGGTGATCTGTGCGCAAACTAAAGAAAAAGAAGCACTGGACCCAGGCAGTGGTCTCCGTAGTGGGGAGCACCGATGACCCAGGAGTGAAAACGCAAGTGCTTCTATGTATATTTATTTCTCATCAAGATATTTCTGATTCCTATGTTTTCGTACACTATACAGCATATGCAATATTTCAATAACATGGCACACATATATTTTAAAAACAACTACAACCAAATCCAGTCTAAATAAGAAATTCCTAAACTTTCTTAAGTTATGAACCCCTTGGGAGAAACTAGTGAAAACTATGGACCCCATCTCACACATGTGCAAAATTCACATCCAGCATGAGTTGGCTCACAGACCTCCAGGCCCCACCTTAGCAGTGACTTTGCTAAAACAGGGCAGAAGTAGATCCTGGCTGAGTATATGCTTCAGCATACTCTGCAATGATTTCTACGTTGCAAGACTTGTCTGTTTGTTATAAACCAATTCAGCAGTGGCTCATGGCATTGCTACAATTCATGTTACCCTGAGTTTTAGCACATAGACTCAATCTCACCACTGCTTGGGTCTTGCTTTCACCAAACTCCTAGCAGAGAGATTGATCAAGTGGAGAATTTCTGTGTGGTGGTAAAACAGGCTACCAAGGTTTGTGTGTCTTTTGCAAAATGCAATGTGACTTTCCACAAGTCTAATAAAATTTCCTCTAATACTAATTCCCAGAGCATTTTGGTTTAAAAAGATCTAGGCTGGGCGCGGTGGCTCATGCCTGTAATCCCAGCACTTTGGAAGGAAGAGGCAGGCGGATCACAAGGCCAGGAGATCAAGACCATCCTGGCTAACACGGTGAAACCCCGTCTCTACTAAAAATACAAAAAATTAGCCGGGCATGGTGGCGGGCGCCTGTGGTCCCAGCTACTCGGGAGGCTGAGGCAAGAGAATGGCGTGAACCCGGGAGGCGGAGCTTGCAGTGAGCCGAGATCGCACCACTGCACTCCAGCCTGGGGAACAGAATGAGGCTCCATCTCAAAAAATAAATAAATAAATAAACAAATAAAAATAAAAAGATCTATACATATATAAACTCCAGAAGCGTTTTAATTAAAAAGGCCCATAGTAGCCCTAATAAAATACATACTTCAATGCACAAAGAGTCAAGGATTATAACAATAGTGTACTTATCACCCTTAAACCAATAGACATATGTAAAATTTTAATTATAATCCATGGCTACACTTGTTTGAAATGGATGCAGGCAGGGCACACTTCTGAAAAAAGGTTGCATGCATTCGAAAATTGACAGTCCCTGTGTCTGAAACTTGTCTTGCCTGAATTGTCTTTATTGTGGTTCAACTGTCAGTGTGGAATTGTAGCAAATATTTCTAGCATTAGCAGGAAGCTTTTTGTCCACTTCTGGAAGATGAAACACATCCTAACACACAGGAGACAGTTCTCTAGACAAAGCCGCTTTAAGCTCTTTCTTGGAATAAAACAGATAGTGAAAGGAGATGGACTGATATCCAGGAATTCTCAAACCTCGGAATACACCTAAATCCTCTGGAAAGCCTGACCAAAATGCTTATTCCAATGCCTCGACTTCATACATGCAAGATGTATTTAGTGAGGCCCAAATCTTGCAACAACAACAACAACAACAACAACAACAAAAACACAGACTTTACTTTTTAAGAGACACTTTCTCTAACACTGTACAGAAATTACAGAGTTCCTTTATATCCCCTCTTTCCCCCAACGCTTTGCTCTATTATTATGTACATTTTGTTTTCTCAGAAACAGGGTCTTGCTTTGTAACCCAGGGTAGAGTGTACACTGCCGTCCTAAAGTCCTGGGCTCAAGGGATCCTCCTGTGTCAGCCTCCCGAGTAGCTGGGACTATAGGTGCAGGCCACCATGCCCTAATTTTTAAACTTTTTGTAGAGATGGAGTCTTGCCATGTTGCTCAGGCTGGTCTTGAACTAGGCTCAAGCCATCTTCCCACCTCAGCTTCCAAAGTGTTGGGATTACAGATGTGAGCCACTGCTCCGGGGCTATTATTAATATTTTGTATTAGTATGGTTCATTGTTGCAATTGATGAACCAATATTAATACATTATTATTAACTGAAGTCACATTAGGGTTCACTCTATGTCTTATAGCTCTACTGGTTTTGATACAGAATGTCACCTACCCACCATTACAGTATCACAGAATATAATTCTACCACCTTAAAAATGCCCCATGCTCCACCTATTCATTGTTTCCCCCAAGCCTACTTAACAGACATGCAAGTAATTCTCTTGCAGGTAGTCAGGCTAAAACTGTGAGAAATGGTGCCTTAAATCATGAGACCTGGGTGAAAGAACTGTAAGTTAGATTGGATTCAGTTTCCCTAAGAATTAGTTGACTATAATGTGGCTACACTGTAACAGTAATTTAAACTTCAAATCCCCTTAGTAACTACTCTTGGCCCCCTCTGCGTTAGGGGACAATGTCCACATTAACCTAGGTTGAAGCTAATCCACAATGTTTCCTCCATCTCTAATCAAGGCTTGATAAAAGCTGTTACTACTTTAAATTTCTTCTAAAATATCGAGTGACTCATGGTCTTGTAGTTAAATGCCTACCAGCCTCAGGACAGTCCGACTGTTGGAAACTCACATGGCTGGTAAGTGGCAAGAGCGAGCAGTATTAGACATGCTGAATTCAAAATATTATGGACAACACACAGGTAGTTCAGCGTGGCATCATAATCAGATGCTCTTCCTCTGGAAAAGCCTTCCACATTGCCGACACAATCTGACAGAAGTGGATCCTGGCTGAGTAGATCCTTCAACGTATTCTGCAACGGTTTCTACATTGCAAGACTTGTCTGTTTGCTATAAACCAATCCAGCAGTGGCTCATAGCATTGCTACAATTCACATGGTACCCTGAATTTTAGCACATAGACTCAATCTCATCACTGCTTGGGTCTTGCTTTCACCAAACTCCTAGCAGAGAGATTGATCAAGTGGAAAATTTCTGCATGGTGGTAAAACATACTAGCAAGCTTTGTGTGTCTTTTGGAAAATGCATTCTCCTGAGCACTTCTGGTACGCTGAAACACACCTGCCAATCATCATCTGTGGGCTGCTAAGTCTTACCGTTCCTGTGATTTGTTACGGCTCCCCAAGCCTCAGAGTGCTCTGAGACACAGGCTCACTTTTCACATTAAGTCAGCAGAATTTATGCTGGCTTTGAGGATTGTATGTTCCCTTTGGAAGATGACTAGAGCCTATAGGGGTGGGAATCTGACATCTAGTGTCTGTTTCTCTTCTGGGTTCATGCAGACACTCCCAGGTAACAACCAAAGTCTACCAAACTGGGGAGAAATCAGCTGGCACTTTGACTTAGGTTCCTGCAAGTTTCACCTTGTCTTTTCCAGACTGCAGCTGAAAGAATGCCACAGTGTACTGAGAAGAGACAGAATGAGAAGGTGACTAATTTGTAATTGTGAGACAATCCCCGCTGTAGACAAAGGCAAAAAGCAGGCCTTGGGAACGTCACTCAAGCTCAGCAAGCAACTAGATTTCTGGAAGCACTGTGGAGAAGCTGTAGGAAGGGCTCACGTAGTCACAGGTAGGACTTTGCCCAGAGGAGGCCTATGTTTAAGGTGGTAGCATTTGTGCAACAAACATTTATGTAGCACCAATCGAGAGGCAGGCACTAGCCTGGGTATTGGGGATATAAGAATCAGACTCAGTCCTTGACCTTGAGGGGCTTAGTGTCGGCTTGGGGCAAGCAGATGTGTAAATATTTGCATGGGGTTCAAAGAGAGACACCAGAAAAGGCTCCTTAGAGAAAGAAAACCTCCCATAGCATCTTGAAGGTGTCTGCCAGGCAATGTTGGGTTGGGTGAGGGAGATCAGGTAGTTCACACAGACATGCATGTACAAATACGAAGGACTCAACATGTAAAGTGAACTCGGTGTGTGGTTTTCTATGCTAAGTTTCTACCAGGTGATATTTTCATCAAGACAATGATTATTCTGGGCACTTATTCTAAATGGGATTCAAAAAATAAACCATCAATACCAAGGAAATAGATATATAGACCTTTGGCCTTCAAGGGTAGAGGATTAAGCAAAACTAGGTGACTATGGGATGCTCAAATTACCTGCCATTGAGTCCACAAGAACAGTAGACATGACAGCTGACAACATGAAATGCTGGCCTTGGTCATCCAGATGTCACCTTCAGAAACTGCACATAGGCCGCTGAGAACACTGGTTGTCTGTAGGAATGATCCTATCTCTAGGGAGGGAGCAGGAATTTGAAAAGTATGTTCAAGGCCCAATGTTTCTGATAATGCATTCTGTAAAGTTTGACAAAATTTGAGTTGTTGTGGAGCTACTAAAGATACAGTGATTCTGAAAAGCCACATCTAATTTTACCCTCCAGCTCTGCACCTCCTTAACCCCCAATCACGGTGTGAGATCTTTCAGGAGGGGGCATGACATTTAAAAAGAAAAAAGTTTGGGCCAGGCACGGCGGCTCATGCCTGTAATCCCAGCACTTTGGGAGGCCAAGGCAGGCAGATCACCTGAGGTCAGGAGTTCAAGACTAGCCTAGCCAACTTGGTGAAACCCCGTTTCTACTAAAATTACAAAAATTAGCTGGACGTGGTGGCACGTGCTGGTAATCCCAGCTACTGGGGAAGCTGAGACAGCAGAATTGCTTGAACCCAGGAGAAGGAGGTTGCATGAGCCAAGATCGTGCCACTGCACTCCAGCCTGGGTGACAGAGTGAGACTCTGTCTCAAAAAAGAAAAAAGTTTGAAAAACATTGAGTTAAAATATGTGAGGATGGAAACCAGTCATTTTCTTCCTGGAGAGTTCAGATTTTGAACCAATTAAAGTACCAGATTTCTGTATTAACAGAAACTATCCAAAAGTGTGTTGTACATCCACAAAAGTTGCATATGATACATTTACATGGGGGCAAACAAGGCTGTGGCTGGGATGTTACAGGGGGGCCCACCCATGCTCTGAGCAAGGAAAGGGAAATCTCACAGCTCTCTCTTTGGGGTGTAAAACGCCTTTTTTATACTCTGCAAAATGGGTCCCAAACCCATCACCCCATCCGCTTGCCCCCTAAAAAGCAGGCAGACCATGGTAGAAAGTCTTAAGATAAAATCCTACAGTGAAAAGGCACCCTATGCAAACCACGGGCCACAGGAAAAGAGAACAACCACTCTAACCTCTTCAGCTGGGCACATACCAAATACCCCCCTGTCCCTCTCATGGTGAGCAATGGAAAAACGTCCTTTTCTACTAAGGTTGGCAAAAGTGCGTCCTACTCAAAAACGTGCCTATGGGGCCAGACATGACACAAACTCCCCGAAACCAGATGATGTGCTTTCAATGACTAAAACACTTGTGCTATCTTCACCAGGGCATGTAGCGTTCCCACACCATGATGTTCTGCCTCATCTAACATATTAATGTTAAATTACAGGATGTCTTTTAGTTCATCTCCTCCACCTCCCACTTGAGGACACCACACTGAGAAGGTGTTCACTCTAAAACCTCACTTTCAGTGCAACAGAGCATTAAGAAAAACATCCATGATAGGTAGTTTCATGGAACTACAGAATATTAGATCTGGGGGGATTTCAAAGATTATTTGGTTTAACGGTTTTTCAGATGCAAAATGAAGACTCAGAGAATTGGAGTGATTTGTCCAAGGAAACACAAGCAGAAAGTATTCACAAAGGTTTTTTTTCATTTAAATGTATTTGTATGTTCAGTAAATCCCTTTTTCTGTCTTTTATGATAAAATGGAAGCTTGGCTCCTTTATTTCACATTTATTATAACTGTTGGCTTGTGTTTCTTGTGCTCCAGACTTCACCCAACAAGTTCAATAAAGGTAGCTCTATTATTATTATTTTAGAACCAATATTTTTGCTTCAAAATCCGCAGTCCCTATAACTGTGCCTTCAACTCTCAAAACAGGTGCCTACCAAGTGTTTCTTGATGTACTGAAGAAAGAATAAATAACAATCAACAATTAAATTGTTGGAGTGGGCACAGTGTCTGTAATCCCAGCACTTTGGGAGGCCGAGGCAGGTGGATCACTTGAGGCCAGGAGTTCAAGACCAGCCTGGACAACATTGTGAAAATCCTCTACCAAAAATACAAACATTAACCATATGTGGTGGTGCACGCCTGTAATCCCAGTTACTGGGGAGGGTGAGACAGGAGAATCACTTGAACTCAGGAGGTGGAGGTTGCAGTGGGCCAAGATCATGCCACTGCACTCCACCCGGGGCAACAGAGCAAGACTCTGTCTCAATAAAAACAAAGAACTGCTTTCACTGTAGTCCTCCCTTATCTGTGGTTTCACATTCCATGGTTTTAGTCATCCACAGTCAACTGCGGTCTGACATTTGGTGAGTATGTTACAATAAGATATTTTGAGAGAGAGAGAGAGAGAGACCACATTCACATAACTTTTATTAGAGCATATTATAACAACAGTCCTATTTTATTGTTAGTTACTGTTGTTAATTTATTTTATTTTTTTGAGACAGAGTCTCGTTCTGTCGCCCAGGCTGGAAGGCAGTGGTGCGATCTTGGCTCACTGCAAGCTCCACCTCCTGGGTTCACACCATTCTCCCGCCTCAGCCTCCCGAGTAGCTGGGACTACAGGTGCCCACCACTGCGCCTGGCTAATTTTGCTTTTGTATTTTTGGTAAAGACAGGGTTTCACCGTGTTAGCCAGGATGGTCTCCATCTCCTGACCTTGTGATCTGCCTGCCTTGGTCTCCCAAAGTGCTGGGATTACAGGCGTGAGCCACTGCGCCCGGTCAACTGTTGTTAATTTCTTACTGTGTTGAATTTATAAATTAAACTTTATCACAGGTATGTCTGTATACAAAAAAACCCCCATAGTTTATATAGAGTTAAGCACAATCTGCAGTTTCAAGCACCCACCGAGGGTCTTGGAACATATCTCCTGTGGAAAAAGGAAATAGTGTATGTATATTTTATGTGTTAAGCATCTGGAGAATACAAAGAGAAATGAGATGCATCCTTGCATCTGCTTTAGAAATAAGTCAAATACTATCAATAGTAGACTTTGATACAGAAAGGGTCCAAAAATGACTTTCAGGAAGATGTGGGCCTTCCAGGTCTCATTTTTTTTTTTTTTTTTTTTTTTGAGACGGAGTCTCGCTCTGTCGCCCAGGCTGGAGTGCAGTGGCGCGATCTCGGCTCACTGCAAGCTCCGCCTCCCGGGTTCACGCCATTCTCCTGCCTCAGCCTCCCGAGTAGCTGGGACTACAGGCGCCCACAACCGCGCCCGGCTAATTTTTTGTATTTTTAGTAGAGACGGGGTTTCACCGTGGTCTCGATCTCCTGACCTTGTGATCCGCCCGCCTCGGCCTCCCAAAGTGCTGGGATTACAGGCGTGAGCCACCGCGCCCGGCCTCCAGGTCTCATTTAAGGGAGAGCATGGCTCCAGCAGAGAGTCCACCGTATTGGGAACAATGTTACTGCCACACTCTATGGCATCCTGAACTTGAGCTGAAGCGAGTTTCATTTCCCCATTGTATCTGATTCTTAGAAAAGTGAAAGCAATATAGTGGGGAGCTCAGTTTGAAAGGCAAAAGAACTGTGTTTCTCTTTTAGAATTTCAACATGTATAGGTCAGGACAGTGCCACAGGTGTGTTCACAAGAGGGACAGGGTGTTGCACAAACTGTGTGGATGAACACGCTTCTCCCTGTAGGAAGGCAGCTGCTGGAGCTCTGGAGGTAACCTGGGCATGAGACACTCAGAAGTCAAGGAACCAAGCACCCAGGCAACCCAGCCAGCCTGCGGACAAGGAGAAGCCACGGCAGGTGTGAACAGGGTGTGGCAGGGGCACCCTAGCAGCAGTCGGAGCACTCTGGAGGGAAAGACAGGCTGAGAAGTCGCCGAAACACAGGCCAATGACCTTCAGAGTAGAAAGCAAGCTGTGGCCAGTTGCCTATAGGACACTCAAATTACCTTCTATCAGTGCACCAGGAGCTGGTCATAGTGGCTGCCTGATACTACTACACAGAACAAATAATGGGGTACCTTTTTTCACTCTTTAACTTGTTCAAACACTTCCGCTTCCACAAGAAGGTAGACAGATAAGTTAAAGTCATAATTCAAATGGAACTGAAGGCAAAGCAGAATTCCCTAGGCTCTGCATATTGAGAAAGCACATTCAATAGTAAAACATTTTTACACTTTAAAGACCTATTGTTAAGGCTGGGTACAGTGGCTCATGCCTATAATTCCAGCATTCTGGGAGGCCAAGGTGGGTGGATCACCTGAGGTCAGGAGTTTGAGAGCTCTGGAGGTAACCTGGGCATGAGGTAGCCTGGCCAACACGGTGAAACCCCATCTCTACTAAAAAAATACAAAAAATTAGCCGGGTGCCTATAATCCCAGCTACTCGGGAGGCTGAGGCAGAAGAATAGCTTGAACCTGGGAGGCAGAGGTTGCAGTGAGCCGAGATCGTGCCATTGCACTCCAGCCTGGGCAACAAGAGTGAAACTCTGTCTCAAAAAAAAAACAAACTCTAGGTAGTAAAGGTCATGAACGTCTCAGCCGGTGTGCGGACACTGTGTTTCCAGTGGTCCTCATACTCTCTTATCTGGACTGCAGCCACAGTCCACTTCCTTATCTTCCAGATCTGAACCTGGGGTAGGAGGGAGATGTGTACACTTTTTGTATTTATTAGAAGGAGGCATGGGTTAAACATTTTTCAGAAGAAACATCTTTGGTGCCTCTGCTATTGCCCCCAGGCTGGCATGACCTGTGGAAACCTGGCATTCCAAGGAGACCCTTATCTCCAGAATACAATACCCAGTCTGCTCTGTCTATAATTGAGCCCTAATGATTCCTATGGGAATCTGGACACCCTGAATTATACAACTGAAAGACCTTTGAGAGATCAGCTCTCTGACTCCTTCTCACCTCATGCAGGAACCCCTTCTGTAATATCTGGGTTACACAGTTTTCCAGATTCTGAGTGAATATTCCCAGGAACAGTGAGTGACAGGGCTCATGTCCTTGCACAACTGCCTCTAGTTTTGACAGGTGTAATTTTGGGCACGTTTTTCCTTATGTTGATTAATGGTCACTTGGTGTCTAGGCAATACAAAACCTAAGTCTAACTTCTATCTATGGTTCAAGTCTGGTCCACTGGAACCTACTGCTTTTCTAAGTACTTTCCATGCCAAGCCAATATTTGTACTTTCTACAAACATTTCTATTATGTTTTGGGGTTTGAATCCTGTACCTTCCTTGTTATCCATTCCTAAAAGAACCTCTGCCTCATTCTGAACCCCTTAAAACCTAGCACCAAGAATAAAACAGAGCTTGATATTGTCTAGCTAGCAGAAAATCTGTTGCCTCCCATATTCTTATCCTATGAATCCAGTTGAAAGTTAGGCTTTGTAGAGCTCTAAGGAAAGGTAAGAAAATCCTCAGGTCTACAGAGCCTAAAGGGCAGCAGGTGGCAGCACCAAGAGAACAGGCTTGGTTCTCAAGCTTCCTGAAACTGGTCGCACCCTTTAGTAGCTGTATGACCTTGGACAAGTGACTTCTCTCATCCTCAGTTTCCACATCTGTAAGATGGGGACAATCGCATGTTGTAGGCCTTCCAGGATTTCTACAAGAATTCAATGAGATAATGCCTGAAAAGTACCTGCCGCGTGAAAAGTACTCAATGAACATGAGCTGTATTATTAATAGCAGCAGCAGAACTGCTCCTTCTATCACCCCCTTTCTCTCTCTTTTCATTTCACTCATATTACCAAGCATACACAACAGGTCTGGTAGAAGAAGTTGGAAATGTGAGAGAGTAAAAAGACACAATGCCTCTGTTCAAGGATATTCTGGCCTGGGTGACAAACAAGCCCACAGAACCTAAGAGAAGCCATCTGGGAGGTGTTACCAGGTGTTTGGAAACTCAGAGGAAGGGGACTATTAATGTCCATCAACGTGCATCAGTGGAGGCTTCCTAGCTGCAGTAGACTCTTGAAGGACTGTGGCAGGTGGGTGGTAATTGATGGGGAGGAGTTTATGGACAGAGCAGACTCATGCAAAGGCTCAGTTACAAGAGCATGGTATCCGTATCAAGGAAAATGTCTGTGGTTCAGAGTGGCAGGAACAGGATGGCAGTTGGAGAGGGGAGAGGATGGGTGGTCAGGGAGGGGATGAAGGAGATGGCAGGAAATGAAGAAATGAGGCTGGGTAAGTCGATCATTTGTTAGCGTCTCAAATGCAAAAGGAGAGCCCATGATGAGCCATGCTCTGTGCTAGGCACCAGGGATACACAATGTCCAAGAAAGACAAGGCTTGTGTCTCCACGGAACAGACACTCTAATGTGAGACTATGGGGGGAGGGCCTTGCATATCACGCTGGGTGCTATGGGGATATATTGTTGTGAACTGTATTTGCCACAGATGATCACAGCAACATCTCTGATCCCACATGCAAGGTGACCTTGCCATCCTCCCACTGACAGGAAGGATGCACCTCCCTCTCGAATCTGGAGGGCTCATGACTGCTTTGACCAATACAGTATGGCAGAAGGGACAGTCTCCGCCTTCCAAGGCTAGATGATAAAAGGTGAGGCAGCTTCTGCATTGTTCACTGTACCCTTTGCCCTTGAGCCCTGAGCTCCATGTAAGAAGTTTGCCAATCCCCAGGAAGCCAAGCCATGTGGAGAGGCTGCAGTCATCTTAACCTTCAAGTCATCCCAGCCCAGGAGTGAGACGTGGGAGTGAACAAACTTTGGAGTAACTCTAGCCTTCAGCTATCAAGTCAATGCTAGCCCTGGTGTTTTCCAAGCCGAGGCTCCAGACATGGCAGACCAGACACGTGCCATCTCTGCCGTATCTTGTCCCAATTCCTGGTGCAGAGACCCCGTGAACATAATGAAATGGTAGTTTCAAGAAGCTAAATTACAGAGTAATTTGTTTTACAGAAACAGTAACTAAAACAGAGTTTACTGAACAGGCAGTGAAGAGCCACTGAGGAATGTAAGCAGAAAATATAATCAGATTTGTGCTCTAGGAAGAGCTCTCTCACCAATGTGTGGAATGGGTTTGTTGGGATGGGCACTGGGATCAAAGGAAAGGAAATTGGTGAAAGGATGAATTGTCATCATCTGGGTGAGAAATATGAGCGGCAAGATGAGAGAAAAACCATAGTAAGAGACACTCAAGAAATGGAATCCATCAAACTCAGTGACTGGCATTCCACGAATAAGGGAATGAAAGAGTCTAAGATTCTGGGTTCTGGTTGTGGGGAAAAAAAAATGGATGGTGGAAACAGAAGAAAAACAGATTTGGGGGGAAGAAGAGCGATTACATTTTAGACATGTGTACACAGCGTCAGTGAAAGTACTGAAATGAGTGGTTGAATTCAGGCTCTGAAGTCAGGTTGTCCAAGTTTGAGTCCCAGCTCCCTAGCTCACCACCTCTGCAACCTTGGGCAAGTTACCAGTGTACCCCCCAAATCCCTGTGTCCTCATCAGGAGAATGGGAAGAGGAGTTCCTAGAACATAGAGATTAAAGTAGGAGGCCAGGTCCAGTGGCTCACACCTGTAATCCTAGCACGTTAGAAGGCTGAGGCAGGTGGATCACCTTAAGTCAGGAGTTCGAGACCAGCCTGACCAACATGGAGAAGCCCCGTCTCTACTAAAAATACAAAACTAGCCAGGCATGGTGGCATATGCCTGTAATCCCAGCTACTCAGGAGGCTGAGGCAGGAGAATCCCTTGAACCTGGGAGGCGGAGGTTGTGGTGAGCCGAGATTGCACCATTGCACTCCAGCCTGGGAAACAAGAGTGAAGCTCCAACTCAAAAAAAAAAAAAAAAAAAAAGAAAAAAAAAAAAGTAGAAAGAGGCCAGCTGTAGTGGCTCATGCCTGTAATCCCAACATTTTGGGAGGCTAAGACAGGAGGATCGCTTAAGGCTAGGAGTTTGATACCAGCCTGGACAACATAGCAAGACATCATTTCTACAAAAAATGTTTTAAAAAAAATTAGCTGGGTGTGGTGATACGTGCCTATAGCCCTAGTTACTCAAGAGGCTGAGGCAGAAGGATTGCTTGAGCCCAGGAATTCGAGGTTTCAGTGAGCTATGATCATGCTAATGCACTCCAGCTTGCACAACAGAGCTCTTAAGCTCCTGTCTCATAAAAAAAAAAAAAAAAATTGAGGATGAAAAGAGATAATGTATATAAAGCACAGTGTCTGGCATTTAAAAGTGCTCAATAAACAGCAGCTGGTCGTGTTAATATTATTACAATGGTCATTGTTATTAACTGTTCTATATACTTGGTTAGAGGCTAGGCAGTTTCTTTGTACCCGGAGGGCCTGGCTGCAGGGCATTAAATGAAAGCTGTTCCCAAGGAGCCTCACATACAAATCTGGTGCATGGTTTAGCCAACTGTAAAGTCCGTGTCAGTTTCTAAAATAGCTACACCAGCTTGCAAAGGAGTGAGAAAATCCAGTCTGTTAGCTGTCCTCAATCTCTGTCTCTCTCCGTCTCTCTCAATGGTTGAGTGGTTTTAATTAACAACTCCCACAGAGTAAGGCAAAAGTCACTCGATTAATAAAGCTCTAACTTGCCGTGCACGATTCTGAGGTCTCAGGGTGGCGCTGAGCTTGTAATTGTGGGTTTTGTTTGGGTTTGCCGTGGGTGAGGGTCTGAGGGAGTGGAATTTCCTCAGAGAAATTCGGGTACTACGTCTAGAAACCGTAGGTGACTGAAATGCCCACTTTCATGAGATTTAACAACAGGAAGCCACATTGCGGTAAGGCGCTTTGGTAAATCACCGTGCAGAATTGGCTCTTGATCTGAACTTTCCTGCCTCTGAGCACCTCATCAGTTTTCATTTCCAGCACACACAGAACCAGTTTTGCCCCCATTCACTTTCTGCATAAGCACTGGGGAATGTTGACACAAGTGTTTCTCATGCTACAGTAAAGACCTGTGACATTTAATTGAAATTAAACACATAATATTGCTTTCGAGGCAAAGAGAAGTATCTGCCTCTGCCCCTGCCACAGCCTCCATGGTCCTTGCACAAGCATTCTCCAACTATTTTTTTAAGTTCCTACGTAACGCACTCCTCTGTGCCTTACCCTTCCAAATGGTAATTTCAGGTCCCTTCATAGCTCCTTCAAATGGCACTGGGAGTATCTAGGGCTTCCGACGTTCAGGTGGTGCATGCTCTTCCTTTTTGGTCTTGCCTTCCATATATTCAGATATTCCGAGTGTGGGGTCTAGCTATAGTAAACCACCATCCTATAGGGTGCTTGGGAGCCCGGGCTTTGAATCAGCCTGGCTGAATGCTTGCTTCCACCAGTTACTGTCTATGTGGCCTGGCCAAGTAACTTTACCTCTCAGAGCTTCGTCCCCTTGATTGTAAAAGTGGGACGAGAAACAGTCTCTACTGCAAAGAACCAATGGAAAGAGTACGTGAGAAAAGCATGTAAAGAGCTCAACACAGTGCCTAGCACATAATAAAGTCTCCAAAGCAGTTAGCGATTATGAATTACAGTGCCACCACAGCAGGACTGGCAGCAAGTCATGGGTTAGCAGGCGCTATTGAGTCCTCTGTGGCCTTCCCCCTTCTCTATAGAGCCAACACCACATTTATTTTGTCCCATGTTTCTGACAACTTGAGTTGACTTCACCCTTTAAACTTCACTGCTCAAGTATGTGAGATTTCTAATTTCGAAACAGATGACTGGATGATTACAAGCACAAAGCTCTGGGAAAGGGATACAAGACTCCAGTGATGCAGTGGAGATAACCACAGACCCTGTCTCCCACTGTTCCCAAGATCAAGAAGTGAA